>NW_026555343.1:32277203-32544790 GCF_029017545.1 Prosopis cineraria
CTAAGTAGAGAAATGAATTACTACAGAGAGAGGCATTGTCCGAGGCGGAGGACACCCCTCTTTGCCTGATTCCTCCGCCTGATGGTTACAAAATACCGGTGCAGTGGCCGGAGAGCTTGCATAAGGTATGGTTTAGTTCACTGTGTATATTATGCTACTGAATGATCTCAGTACTAGTACAAACATTTAAGCAATTTTAGCCTGAAAATTTAGACATCAGTCTCAAATGTAATTTTAAATCAGATTACTTACTTTCGTAATATTGTCATTTACATGTGATTTAAAATTCAGTCCCCCGCAAGAATTTTTTTGTTTTTTTTTTGGGGGTTGCGGAAGGTTGAATTGGATACTAGATTTTAGGAATAATAGCTTATTTGTAAAAAATGAATGCATGTAGAATGCAATTTTTAAGAGTACCTAGCAATATGTCCCTTTTAATGCCAAAAAAAAAAAAGTTGTCCCTATATGAGACAGAACATATCATTCTGTTTCTGAAAAGATAAGGACGCACAACCGCTTTCCTTTGTTCTTCCTCACTACTGAATAAACACAAAGGGCGCATGTGGTTTGGTTTGTAGTTTTGAATGGGGACTTCCTGTTTTCCACGATTTTTTCCTCAGACTCTGTACATATAATATTTAATGTCTAGATCTTTCTGGGCCCTCGTAAATTAAATTTCCCCCAGCTGATATAGGACTTGACTTCAAAAAAGATCTTAAAACAATTTAGTTGCTGGGTATGCATGGGAAGTATTAGATATAGATATATTAGTTTAGGACCCTAATCTATTAGAAGGGTTGCTTGTCATTATTAGGGATATTTCATTCGTTGTTTCACTCCCTCACCATCACACCCTTGGTTTGTCTTGGGGTTCATTCACTAGGCTTATCGTCACGTTGTTACCTGGCTGAGTTCATTTTTTCAACCTGAGTTCATCAGTGTTCGCCTTTGGGTTTATTGTCACTGTGTTCACAAATATTTTCTTCTTATTTTGTGATTTTGTGTGTCATCTGTTGTGATCATTATTAATAAAAGTTTGATATTCTTTTCATCATCTTCGTGGCTTATTTGATTTCCAGTAGTTTTTCTTCTGACCAATTGATCCGTTTATCTAATAGTATTAAGTACAGTCTGTGTAATATGCCACAACAACTTGCTACACAATAAGATTGTGGAAAGGTTACTTACTACTGATGGATGAAATCTGAGGGTCACCACCAGTACTACTGCAATTCATATTTTGACAAATAATAGATCCACTCCTAACATTAGGATCTAACTCAATTATGTTCTTGTGTGCTAAAAACTATATTACATGTGTTTGAGTCCTTGACCAAAATAAATATTTTATTACTGGAAATATGCGAGTATTGTTTCTGGACACCACTGGAGTACCCAAAATGAACTGCTCTGCAAGCTGGGGAGATAATGGGAGGAACACTTTTATTTATTCTCTGTTCTCATTTGTTACTGAAAATTATTACTCATATTTTATCTTCTGATGAAGTGTAGTTTTTCATTCATGGTGAGATTGGAATTTATCCTGAATTTTAGAAAATAATTTCTTTTTTGTTAAAATAAGAATGGCTGTGGCATTTAAAATTTTGAATTAAAAAATTACTTCCTTTTATGAGGAAGAAGAATATGGTTCTGGTTTGAGTAAGAAGAATATGGTTGTGTGAGAAACTAAATTTTTTGGACAAGGCTGCAGAATCATTTGTCTTTATTCTTTCAATACATAAACACATTTGAGTCCCAAAAAAAAAAAAAAAAGAATACAGAAACACATTTAGTCAAAAGCAGCTTGGGTTTCAATTTTTAGTTTTGAATGGGACTATTTGTTTGGTTTATTTCATATATTTTCTAAAGGTCCCGAAAAAAGTTTTTAACCACTGGATTATTATGAGGCCTGATGAATTGAAGATTCCCAGTTGATGTGGTACTTCACTTTAACGAGAGATCAAAATACAATTTAATGTTCTGCTTATAATCTTGTCACATCTATCTAATAGTGTTAATACATTCTATGTAGATATGGCATAGTAACATGCCGCACAACAAGATTGCTGACAGGAAAGGTCACCAAGGATGGATGAAACGAGAAGGTCCGCACTTTATATTCCCTGGTGGTGGCACAATGTTTCCAGATGGGGCAGTGCAGTACATTGAAAAACTTGGTCAATACATTCCAATAAATGGTGGAGTTCTGAGGACTGCTCTTGATATGGGGTGTGGGGTAGGATTTATTACCTACTTCGCTTTAAGACCTTGCAACAATTTATTACTATTTAACATGCACGTATTTTCCTTGATTTACAGGTTGCCAGTTTTGGAGGATTTCTACTGTCTCAAGATATTTTAACTATGTCCTTTGCTCCAAGAGATTCACATAAAGCACAAATACAATTTGCTCTGGAAAGAGGAATACCAGCTCTTGTTGCTATGCTTGGCACTCGCAGGCTCCCATTTCCAGCATTTGCTTTTGACTTAGTGCATTGTTCGCGGTGTTTGATTCCTTTTACAGCCTACAGTAAGTTATTTGTTGCAGCTCACCTTTTAATGTCTTGCAAGCCTCTAAACTCTTATCACACTCCTAATGCAGAAAATCTGCCTTGCAGATGCAACTTATTTTATTGAAGTGGATAGATTACTTCGCCCTGGTGGGTATTTAGTCATCTCTGGTCCCCCTGTACAGTGGCCAAGACAAGATAAAGAATGGTCCGATCTCCAGGGTGTGGCAAGAGCTTGTGTTTATGAACTGATTGCTGTGGATGGCAACACTGTGATCTGGAAAAAGCCTGCTGGAGATTCGTGTCTCCCTAACCAAAATGAATTTGGTCTGGAGTTATGTGATGATTCAGATGACCCAAGTTATGCGTGGTAATCTATTGGACTATGGATAGTTATCTTTCCTCTTATTATTTTTTTTTTTTGCCCTTTTTGTCATTTTCAACTTTGATGGTTCCTAGTCATGCTTGGATCTGATTGGACCTATCATGCTAGCAAATGGGTGAATTTTATTAACACATTCTATATAGTGATTACTTTGTGTTGCCAATAAAGATGTTTAATTTTTTCAGGTACTTCAAGTTGAAGAAATGCGTCAGTAGGATGGCTTCTGTCAAAGGAGAATACGCTGTTGGAATGATTCCAAATGGCCAGAGAGGCTAACTGCAACACCTCCAAGAGCCTCAGTCTTGAAAAATGCTGTTGATGTATTTGAGGCTGATACTAGGCGTTGGGTTAGGAGGGTCGCTTACTATAAGAATTCTCTGAACATAAAGTTGGGGACTCCAGCTGTACGAAATGTTATGGACATGAATGCATTGTTTGGGGGTTTTGCTGCAGCACTAAAATCTGATCCTGTGTGGGTGATGAATGTGGTTCCAGTACGCAAGCTGTCCACTCTTGATGTGATATTTGACAGAGGTCTTGTTGGAGTCTATCACGATTGGTGAGTTTTTGCTGAAAGATTCATGCATTTTCTCCTGAAATATTTTACTGCCACTCTCTAAGAATGCTAAACTCTTGCATATTTTTGGTATATGTTAAAGGTGTATTTATTTTTTACTGATGATATGCATAATCTGAAAATCACGATGTATTTTTGTCTATCACAATGTTAATTTCCTTTTAAACCAAGAAATGAGTATTTTATTGAGCCAGTATTTCAAAAAAGGAGCTGCTCATTTATCGAATCTGCATCAGACCCTAGATGTTTCTTGAGTTTTTTGTAATTATATATACAACAACAACAACAACAAGCCTTTATCCACTAGGTGGGGTCGGCTACATGGATTGCAAGACGCCATTGTGCTCTATCATTTATTAAGCTTTTAGAAATATTATTAATTAAGAGATCACGTTCAACAACTTCCAAGAGTGTTCTCTTAGGCCTTCCTCTACCTCTCTTAATCGGACTCAAGTTATATGTTCCACTCTTCTCACTGGTGCCTCCCTTGTCTTCTTTGTACATGCCCAAACCATCTCAACCGATTTTCTACCATTTTTTCCTCAATAGGTGCCACCCTCACTTTTTCGCGTATGTGCTCATTTCGAATTTTATCTTTACGTGTATGTCCGCACATCCATCGTAACATTCTCATCTCTGCTACTCCAACTTTATGCTCTTGCTGTCCCGTTAGAGCCCAGCATTCACTATTTTGTAATTATATATATATATATATATATCAACAACAACAAGAAGCCTTATTTTACTAGGTGGGGTCGGCTGCATGGATTGTTAAAATTTTTACAAGCCTTATTTATATATACTCTCCCTCAGTTAAAAAATATAAAGCATTTTTTGAAGGGTTGGATGTTAAAAAATGTAAGTCATTTTTAGTCTTTTAAAATATAATCATTGCTTTTTTTCCGAAAAGTGCCCTGATTGAATAAATTACTTTATATTTATTTTAGGATAAAACACTCTATTATATAGGAGTAAATATGAAAAAATAGGGTTAGTTTGAAGAAAAGTAAGTATTTGAGGGGTGAGATTCAGTTAAAATTGTTTTACATTTTTGAATGGAGGAAATATGCATTAACTTTCATTAAAATTTCTTGTTCTGTACATCCAACATTGTCAAACTATTGGTTTAACTAAACTAGTGAGAGGCACAAGTGTCACATGCATGTGTTTACCAAAGAGCTTGTGAAGAGAAAGATTGATCCAGAGCTTGTTGCAAGTGGGTCAATGCCTGACTTGTTAAAAGGTTGAATCTGATGCAGACTGCAGAGTGTTTGGTCAGCTTGCTGCAAAACTATTATTTGGAGGGGCTGGGTGATCAAAACTTCTACCATGTTGTGAAAGTCTTGAGATTTTATTGCGGAGATTCTTTCTTCTAGGGCTCTAAGCTGGGTTAGGCTAGAGAGATTCAAAGGGAGGAGGAGGTTGCCTAGAGAGATACATTAACTATGAGTTTACTCTTAATTCATGAGCTCTCCCAGTTTCAACGAAAACGAGTTTGATTTTGAACTCATTAGTTTTCCTACCTTCATATTATCCTACGCTAAACTCTTAAACTCATATATCTTGGGATGTTGTGCTTCATGTTTTGTGACTATGCCTGTGTCTTACGAGCAGTTCCCTTATAATGTATCTTTTCTTCTGGTTTGTTTATCTGCTTGTATCAAAAGTTCTTTATTCAAATCTGTTCTTTAAGTAAAAATTAGGCATCCCTAATTACTGACTTGTTTTAGACTTTTATCTAATTTCTGCTTCTGATCTTTTGAATTTCTGGGGTGTATTTAAACATATATTACAACTTATAATGGAGGGTTCTTGGCTCTAATTTTTTGTGGTTATTTCTTTCAGGTGTGAACCTTTCTCAACATATCCGCGCACTTATGATCTGATCCATGTGACCGGTATTGAATCACTAACAAAAGATCCAGCTTCTGGCAAAAACAGGTATTTTTGTGCTTCAAAATTTGGGGATACCCCAGAAGTGTATTACTATCATTGCATCTAAGTCAAATATACTTGTTAATAGGATTGTTAGTGATTTACTTATTTTTAAAATGTATTCATTTCACGAGAAAGAAAATAAAATAAAATCTATTCAATATTCATGGACTTTCACTTAACATAGGTTGAGGTTTGTCTCAGCATCAAAGCCTTTTCCCCCCCTTCTGGTGGGGAGAACAAGAGCTTTCATTATAAGTGGATTTATGCTTGACTACAATTTCAGCCTCAAATTAACTATGTCTTGATTATAGTAAAAACTATTCATGATCCTTCAACTAACAGCTTTAGCTTTTAAATTAAAGTGATATTTAAAAACTATCTGTTAGAGTGACAAGGAAAAATTGTACTTGAACTAATATTTAATTCATCTAAGGCACTGCTTGATTTGCTTAGAACTAGTAATTGTGTTATTCTCTTCCGTTTGTAGGTTAAAACCTAGTATATGTCTTTGCATGCTGCTTCCGTGAGATAATTATTTAATGTGATTTTTCTTTTTTCTTTTTTCTTTTTTATTTCCTTACATGTAAACTTCTTAACACATGCAATCCTTTGTCATAAGACATAACTATGACTTCAATCAGTTACCTTATTCAGTTCATTAAAATCCTGAAAGGCATCAAACTGATGCCACGGAATGCAACCTTTAGGACCTGCTTGGTGTGATGGAAGGAAAATGACTCTCTCTCTCTCTCTCTCTCCTCTCTCTCTCTCACACACACACACACACACAATGCATATCATCTTTGTAATCATGACTCTTATCTTTTTTTCTTTCCGTTATTTTCTTAGAGCAGGTACACAATGGTCATTTTCTATCTTTAAAATTTTTTCATTCCATTTCATTACGTATACATACCAAACAAACTCATCCACGTTTGTACCCGTAAAGAACTCACTCTTGCTGCTTCATGGCATCACTACAGATGTAATCTTGTGGATCTGATGGTGGAGATAGATCGAATGCTGCGACCGGAAGGAACAGTTGTGGTGAGGGACACCCCCGAAGTAATCGGCAAAGTAGAACGCATCACTCGAGCAGTGAGATGGAGGCCTACGGTACATGATAAAGAACCCGAATCACAAAGTGGAGATAAAATCCTAGTTGCAACCAAGAATTTTTGGTGACTGTAAGGTTGTAACTCCACATCTCACTGACGCAGCTTTTGTAATTTAGGTAACATTTTCTTCCCTCTGTTTTAGGGTGTGGGGATGTAAAAAATATCATCCCCACATGAAAGTATAAAGGGATAATAGTATGGTAAGAACTTGAGGAAAGTGAAAATGGTAAGACTGCATGCTGGTGAAATCAATTAGGACTCTCTATATTTACAAAGGGAAGTGTATATATTGCATTCAGATATAGTTGGAAAAAGATGCTATGTGGGTTTCAAGCATAGGTTTATTTAGTGCCCATTTTCTGAATGCATGAATATATATAAATATAGAGATTAGAGAATGAGTTTGATTTTACATTATATGTAAGGCACAAGAGCAGTGCTAGTTATATTTTCTTTGTTATAAAGCAATTGTAATTCTATGCTTCTCTGTAGATACTATTTAGTCTATTAATGTTTAGTAGTTTTTTTTTTAACGAGCATTAATGTTTAATAGTTGAAGAATAAATCAGACTCTAATTTGGTCAAATTCTTGTACCGTATGAATATTTCCTTCAACTCAGCAGCAAATTATTGAGAGTTCATTTTAAAATTTAATTGAAGAATAAGATTGTGAACTTTAAGAACTGCTGTTACTATCTTTAGTATTTTATTTGCATTTAAGCGAGTTTTTTGGGGTATTCTTTATGCTAACAATATAAAAAAATAATTTATTGTTCAGATTTTTCAAGTAATTGATTTGAATGGTTAATTTAGGGAATTGGAATTGTAAAAATCAAAACCTACTTTTGGAGTAAAACTTCAAGGAGGTTTCACTCATTTTCCACTTTATTGGTTGATATTTATTTTTTGCATTATTTTCTTCATGTGGGTTTTACGTATTGTAGTTGTTGGCATAAAGCAGCTTTTCATGCTACATTTGGACACATCGATTTGAATTTAAATTTAAATTTGAATTAAATCTCATTTAAATACATAAAAATTTGAACTTAAACTTGATTTAAATCTAAATTTATATTTTATAATTTTTTGTAATTTTAAATTTTTTTCAAACTTTAATTATTTCAGTTATTTTAAGTCTTGTTTTTTTGTTTTTTTTTTTTCATGTTTTCATCATCGGTGTTTTTGTTTTTCGTTGGGGCCGAATTATCGGTGTTCTCGTTACTCTTATCTTTTCTTATGTATTGTCCTCATTTTTGGCTAATTGAAAAATATAAATAAGTTTGTTACTTTCAATATATTATTTTAATTTTGAATCTTAACTTGTCTCTTTTTACTTTTAAAGTTTTTTTAAAGCCTTTTACATTGTCTAAACAAAACAGCTTAAATCTAAGATTTAAAATTTAAAATGTAAATTTAAATCTATCCAACCAAGTCTAATCTTAAAATATTTAATTTGTTTTGTTAACAAGTTCTTGTAAAAATTACTGTAAAGATGATTTCATAGAAGAAAAAATAACAATAAAATTTCTTTTAAATATATAAATAATAGTTTAATTCCTTGAAATATCATAATTTTTGTGAAGTCTTTTAAAATTTTTCTGTCATTAGTAAATTTATATAAATTATTAAATTTATTTTTTAAAAATAAATTATTCACAAGTTTTGTTTATACAGTAAATAAGGAATTTAATGTGTGAAGTTGTAATTTGCTGTTGCATTATTGCAAATATAAAAAAAAAAGTTGTGGATATTTAAACAAAACTTGTAAATTATTTATTTTCAATATGAGTATTTATATAAATTTATTAATAACAGAAAAGTTTCCAAAAATTTCAAGAGAATTATGATATTTTGAAAGATCAAATTGTCATTTATATATTTTAGAAGGATTTTATTGTAATTTTTCTTTCATAAAAAAGTGTTAACAATTTTATGCCAAAAGTGTAATTCTCATTCACTTACTTGAAAATCTTAATTTTGAATTCTTTTTTAATTATGTATATTCCTTTATTTTAGTTCTCAAAAGTCATTCATAATAATATTGTATCATACTTGTCATACTATTTTAATATTTTTAATATACTCTTTATGTCGACTTGAACGATTTCACCAAATGACAGCGTTTGAGTCGCTGATTTTATTAAGTAATTTTTTTAATCTTATGAAATTTAAAAGATTTTGAAATTGTACATAGTTCAAGAGCTTGAGGATAATCAATATACACATACATATATATGAAATCATGAATGCGTGTAAAAGACTGTAAGTTATTTCAAGTCGCTTGAATCATTAAAACTAGAAATATGGGTTGGGTTTAATGGGGTTGAAAATATTCAACTCAAACAAATTTAGCTTCCATCGTTTAGGTCTAAATGGGCTACCAATGCATAAATTGGCTCATATAACGGATATTACAAAAACAAATGAAAGCTAAAATATGTAAAACTTTTTAAATTTTGAAGCAATTGTATATAACTATTTTTATCTTTAAAAATTTAAAATTAACTTCCTTAATTTTTAATTTTTTTGAAGCCCCTTACTGTTAATTATATCATTTTTTCATAAGGGTTAAAATTTCATTTAACTAAGCAAATGTTATTAAACAAAATAATATATTGTAGAACTATAGCTAATCAATTTCTTATGTTTTTTTGAATAGTTGAAGTATTGATAGCAAAATTTTTTTATTATTAATGTATAAAATTGTAAATATTTACTTTTGTAATAGTTTTCTTCTTTTTTATTATAATAGTGTATAATTTTCTTGTATTAAAGGATAAATTAATCTAACATAGTAATATTTAAAATTTTGAATATTTTAGCCATGTGTATTATATTAATCAAACTTGGAAATATAAATAAAAATTTATCATTTAAAATCATAAAAATATGCCCCATTAATAACAAAAAAATATGGACAAAACTAATATAAATGTAAATATTTAAAATTTTAGATGGTGATAATAATATGTTTTTTTAAGCTATCAATGCCTCAACTATCTGAAAAATATAAGAAATTGATCATAAATAGTTTTACAATATAATATTTTTGTTTTATAGCCTTTTTTAGTTAAATGATATTTTAACTTTGATAAAAAAATAATATAATTAACAGTAGGGGTTTTGGAAAACAAAATTAAAGGTTTAGTGGGTTAATTTTAAATTTTTAAAAGTGAAAGAAGTCATATACAACTCTATTAAAATTTAGGAAATTTTTATGTATTTTAGCAAAAAAAAAAATTACACTACCTAAAGGCAAAAGAATTAAGTGAGAGTATCCTTTTTTATTTTCTAAAAAAATTAAGATTAAATTTAAAAGATGCATCATGTAACATGTTAGTTTAAAATGGATAATTTTATATGAATTAGATGGGTTAAATTTATATCTTAAAATTATAAAAATTTATGAGAAAAAATTGTATGGATTGATGGCTTGACCTATATAAACTATTAGGTTGATTCAACCACGTATAAAGATGAGTTGATTCAACTCAGCCTAATTACAAGTTAGTTCATGAACCAACTCTTATAGTCTGGATTGGCATGTATTTTCAATTTTACTTAGAACGGCAGGATCCCACATTGCCCCCCCCCCTCCAAAAAAAAAGAGACAGAGATAATAACTTTTTATATAAATGAAAGTTTTTGTGAATTAATATTGGGTCTCAGGCATATTTCCAAGCTCAAAAAATAATTATAGAAATACATTATGTATTAGACAAGTTAAATAATTTTATCAGTTTCATTGATTCATGGCGAATTTGTCAAGTGACAAACTTCTTCATTTCTCCTCAATTTCAGACTAGTCCAAGCAATAGATCTGTTGGCCTCAATATCACTCAACCATTTGATCAAAATATAATATCCATTAACTAAAAATGAGAATACATGAGTCACATTATCTGTAATACACAACACCTATTTATATACTAAATGATGAATAACGTACCATAACACAACACAATCAATTTCTATTCTTGGTAGGTTTATTAACACTATTTGGATTAACACTCCCACGAGTTAGAATCATGCAAATGAAAGACTCTTAACCTGCCCATTATATAGTTGTGTGTATTCCATCCAAGTTCTTTAGTCAGGATGTCTACTTGGAGGTTGTAAGATCTCACATGCTGAAGTTTGGCAAGTTCCTAATGAAGCTTCTCTCTTACGAAGTGGAAGTCAATTTTGATGTGCTTCATTAATTCATGGAACACCGGGTTTGTTGGCAGCCTTACTATCACAGTGAATATCAACTAATCTTGTTTGTTGAATGCCCAGAACTGTCATCACTCCTAAAATCCAAATAATCTCTGCTGTTATAAAAGTGAGAGCTCAATACTCAGCTTTTGCTGAAGGTCTTGACACTGTATTATGTTTCTTTAATTTCTAGAAGCACCACTACAAAAATTTGTATACAAGATGCCACGGAAATAATAGTTCAAAAAAATACATCATATATAAAGAAGGTGAGTGATAGTCAAGAAATGAATGACAAGTTTTTTAAATACTTGTCACTGCCATTTATTATTTTCAAATAAATAATAGATATTTTAAAAACCTATCATATAAAGTTTAAAATTTAAATTATAAAAATATTAAAAAAATTAAACAATAAATAAAGGGTGTTTTAAACATTCGACATTTATTGTGAAGATTTAAATGATGGTTGTTTGGAAACACTCATTATTTAAAATTTAATAATGTTTCAAATTGCTATCAATAAAAAAAGAAACAAAATTTAACTTTAAATGATGGGTGTTTTAAACACCTGTCATTTAAAGCCTTTATAATACATAATGAATATTTGAGACACCTATCATGTATTATAAAAATGGGCATTTAAACACCTATCATTCATTTCCTTTTATTTATCTACTCTTCTCTTTTTCACTTGTACATGAAATTTAAAAAACTCCCACAATCTTCATCTATTGTTGTCGTCGACCATCATGGATTGCTTTGACATGAAGCCATTGCCTCCTACACTATCGTTCGCCATCTTGGGTTCTTTCTCTTTGGGTTTCAATCCTCTTTGCTTAAAGGTGTGATTTTTTTTATTTTTTCTTCATTTTCTTCCAATATCTATTGATTTCAAGGGTATGAGAATGACTTATTTAATGTTATAGATTATTTTTTTAATTTATTTTTTTTGTGTAAGTTTTTGCTCATTTGTTGCCTATTTTGAAATTATGGGGTGTAAAAATTGATAATGTTTGATGTATTATTGACTTAAGAATACTAACAAATGATATAGGTAGGCTTAGGATAATTATTAGGATGAAAATGAGTGAATCAAAATGAAAAATTTATGATGATTGTATTTTTTATAAATTTTAAATAATTTATTTAAATAAATTTTAATTTAAATTATGTGTCTTGTTTGACTAGAGTAGTTTTATCGTTCAAAACTACATATTGAAATGTACTAGTGTGCCAACATTTATTATAATTGGAGTTGATCTAGGTGATAAAAAATGACACACAATTTCTTTAAAAATCATTGCTATTTTGTTGAGATTTTGACCACAAATATTCTAGAATCCAAACAAGTCACCCCTAGTCTAAAGAATGATGCTTTTATTGGCTTGGGATTGCTAATGTAGGATATATGTAACTTTAGAATGATCAATAAGACAAAAAAAATTGATTGAAAATGATGTTTATGGTGTTTTTCTTTTTTCTATGATTGAAAACAAAAAAAAAATAAATTTTAGATTAATTTTTATAATAATTAGAGTTAATTTAAAAATGTTATTTTGTGAGGATTTTTTTTCTATTGAGATTATATATGGTTGACATTAACTTGTTGAATGAGATGCCAAGGTTTAACAAGAAGTTTGAGCCCAAGAAATTCCAGCAAATCCTTGCCAGAATTTACTATACTTTAAATGAGGGGTAAATGATTTACCCATCATTTATAGTGATGATAATAAATTATGAATAATTGTTTTACCCATCATTTATTATTAAAAATTATATTTTAAATGATGATTATATTATTGGAGGGATTTTCAATATCAGCCACATAAATGATAATTATTAATCATCATTTATTAACTAAAACCATCATTTATTCATTTTCCTTGTAGTAGTGAAGACTAAGTCTCCAATCTTAACAACATAACAAGTCACAAATATTCTAGAATCCAGACAAGTCACCCCTAGTCTAAGTTGTAGTAAGATGTTAATTCCATGTTATATGTTGATGATTGGAGTATCCCAAGGCTTGAATTTCCTTTAAAATATCTAACCACTCATAATGTAGCATCCACATGAGATTTCTTAAGCTTTTACATAAATTGACTTATCACCTGTACCGAAAAGCAAATATCAGGCCTAGTCATAGTAAGGTATAGTAATCTTTTTAATAAGTTGTCCTAAGAATTAGGACTTGATAGCAAATAATCAATCTTTTGTTCCTTCTTTTTCTTACCATTTTTCTTTCTTTTTGTCATGAATATCACATGTCCGGTGAATATTTTGCTCCATTAGAGTACCATTGGGTTTAGCAGTACTCGTTCCTTTTTGTGTCAACAAGCAAATCTAAACATACTTTCTTTGATTCAAGACTATACCTTTATCAAATTTAACAACCTTTAGTCCTAGAAAATATCTCAAAATACCTAAGTCTTTAATTTTGAAATTATTGCACAGATGAGATTAACTTTATTTGTTTCTTTTTCTTTTCTTATACAACTTTATTTATTTCTTCTAAACTACTTCCAATCATAATCAAATAAATCATCTACATACACAATCACTATGAGTATACTTTCTTCCACTTTCCTTTATGAAAAAGGAGTAATCATATCGACCTTGCCAAAAGCCCCCATTAACTAAAGCCTTAATCAATTGAACAATTCATTGTCTAGAGGCTCGTTTTAACTCATAGGAGGACATAGCATGCCACAAACACTATTTGGTTTAGTCTTTTGAAACCCTTGAGACATGCTCGTGAAGATCTCCTTGTGAAGGAAGGCATTGTGAACATCCATATGGAATATGGGCCATTTATGTTCAACACCCAACTTAAAAACAATTCTCAAGGTCACACCATCTTGAGTACTGGAGAGAAGGTCTCGGAATAGTCAATCCTCTCCTTTGGGTTGTAACCATTGGCTTTTGGCTTATAGTTTGTCCAAACTTCTATCAGCTTTGTACTTGACTATAAAAACTCATTTGCATTCAATGGGTTTCTTGGCTTGTGGTAGATCCACCACGTCCTGAGTATGGTTTGCTTCAAGAACCTGAATTTCATCTTTCATTGCCTAGACCCAGCAAGGATCTTTAATGGCCTCTTTATAAGAACCTAGTTCATAAATTGAATCAGTACTTGTGATATAATTTTTATAAGAGGAAGAGATATGGGAATAAGAAAAATATGCTTGTATATGATATAAAGGAAATACTCCCTTTGCAGATTTCTCTTGTTGAACCAATTGTGCTACTCTTCTTGCTAGTGGGTTTGGATCTAGTAGGCTAGAACGTTCTTAATCTTCATAGGAACTTGGTATCGAAGCAATGCATTTGGGCCTACTCTGTATGGTTCGAGTTTTGTTAGTATAGCATGATGGTTATTACCCTCAGGTCAGAAGTCTTGCAATGTTGAACATCAACTCTATCTTCATCCTTCAAATACCCGGGCTGTCACTCTTGTTCCACATCTGCTCACTAGTTCTAGAAATTATCCAAGTTGGATCCACGAGAAAGATTTATGGTCTGACTTGCGAGAAAGATTTGCTAAATGCGATGTGGCCAAAATTTATGGTCTTCATCGTTCTATTCACTCTTTTAAGTTAGGGTTCTTTTTTTTTGTCCCTCAAGCGTTCTATGATGATGTCCTTGTATTGTACAAAACTCAAGGATTCCGAGGATGAGTATGATAGTGTGTAGGGCTATGCAAAAGTATGATTGTCCTCTCCTACCTAATCCAACTCGAACAAGTAGTATGATCCGATCAAGTTAAAAAAAAAAAATTGGTCTAAAGAATTAAAGAGCCCAAAAGAATTGACTAACTTATTGGGTTAGACCGGATATGAGACCAAGCTCTTAGACCACTTGGTCGGTCCAATTCTATGAAATTGTTTTAATATAATTTTAATTATTTTTAATATATTTGAATAGTTTGAAGTTTGAACACAGCATTTCCTTCATTCACATTTCTATTTAATATAATTTTAGTTCAGTTTGCTGCTAAATTATTGTTGTAATATATATTGGACATGTTGCTGAAATTTATTTAATGTTGTTGTTGAAATTATGAATTTGAATCTTTTGAATTGTATATGAAATATTTTTTCTTCTTGTTGTTGTTATAGATTGTTGTGGATTTTTTATGATTATAAATATTTTTTTATTTTAATTAAGTTTATCAGGATGGAATGAATTATTACTTCTCATCCATGAAAAAGGAGAAAAAAAAAAGCTAACTGAATACTAGATTACTGAGACCAATTTGATAATTCTATATATCAAGTGCAGTCTTATTAGTCTTCGGGCTATAACTAAATTAAATTAGACTATAAATTGCCTAATATTATTCTTTTTATAAAATAGCCAGACTTTAGGTTAGACTAAAATCAATCTTATCCATTCCTTTATGCAGCTTTAATAGTGTGGTTGTTTCCAACTTGTCCATGTTGCACATGAAGGAATATGCATGTATTGTTAAAGATCATAAATTATTTCAATTTTTTATGGGTTTAAATGACTCCTTTCATCAGATTAGGGGCCATGTTATTATCTATCATTTATTTTCTATCGTCTTATTGTATATTTGACTTTTATTTTTATTTTTTTTTAAAAAGAAGACTAGGAGCCATGTTCTTCTACTCAACCCTCTCCCCATTGTTGACCAGGCTCTGATACTATGTTGGACCATGTTGGACTCAGGAACACACAACCATTGGATCGAAACATAATATCCATTAACCAATGACGAGAAGCATGAATCACATGATCTATAATACACGACACCAAACTCATCACATGATCTATAATACATAACACTTTACTCATCACATAATCTATATGGGCTTAGGCCTAACACTATTAACACTATTGGGCTTGACAAGATCAACGACTTCTGATGCGACTGGCAAGTTCTCTTTGATTTCTCATACCATAATTTTTATTTCTTAATGAAATATTTTAATCTAAGTTTTCTTAAAAGCACGTACGTGAAGTCGTCAAATTGATTTCTCATATATATATATATATATCAAATAGTTAGTAAATAAGTTAAAGAATTTTTTTTTAATTTCGAGTTATATATGAATTAATATTATCTTTCCTTTGAGGTATCAAACTCTAGCGGTTGATTGGAACAAAGATAGATTTACATCATCTCATGACTAAACAGTATAATATCTTTCAAGTACAAGGTGATAGTGAACAATTTATATAAAATGAAATTTCTGCATATCTCACTTAACCATAGATTAAAAGTACTTAATATAATTCTAAATTTAGAATATATAGAGAACATATTAAAATCTAGATCAAATCAGCCGCTTAGACTAGGACATTGTGTTCAGATATTAAAGAGAAAAGAACATTAACCACAAAATGATAAAACCCTTCATTAATAATCAATTAACAAATAAATGGCAATGAGGATGACAAATTCTTTTAGAGTGATTTGCAAGATATATATATATATATATATATATAGCACATATATGGGGAGAAACAATGAAGGACTAATAAACCTATAAACTCTAGTTCTACTTCTAGTACAATGTGATGCCCTTTATATAAATTTTAGGATCATCCAACTAATCAGGTGATTAACACTAATAACAAACTACTCTGTACTTTGATTAATCCAACACATAGTGAACTGGTTACTAGTTCACTCTAGAAAATTTGGTAAATTGCCTAAAACAACAGTTAAGAAATAAAACAAGCAAAATCAGGATAAATGGTGGTTCAAACCAGTCATACTTTTTCCCCACTTTTAAATTTGAACTGCATCATCATTTTCATTATGCCTTTCAAAGAATTAATTACATCTAATATGGATTGTAAAACCCACTAAGTCTAAATATAAAACTCCCCTATATAATTTGATAAAGCGAGCCAACTTGATAAAAATGAGCTGCCTTTTCATAGATCTAGGTTGAATCATCCCACCTCCTATCCTAGAGAGTTGGAATTTTTCCAGTCAAACCTGCTATATGGTGAGCTAGCAAGCTAATGGGTTAGTCTACCTTACATTTATTTTTCCCCCTAGATTTTCATTTCTTTTAAATCTTCAAGTTGAATTAAAAAGCTATGTGCTTAAGAAACTACATGATCAAATCAACTCCAAAACTTTCAAATATAAGCCATGAAAACCATTTTACATAATTGTTCTAGCTATATAAAATGATAAATCGATACAAAATCGAACAAATGTGAAAATCAATATGAAATTGAATAAAGGTAGGGGATATTAAAATTTTTAGTCCCTTAAATCTGTTTCAATTATCAATGTAATCCCTTATATTTAATTTGTATCAAGTTGGTTCTTTAAATTTGCACCAGTAATTAATTTGGTCCTTATTATTTAAAAAAAAGGTAACACTGTTAATATCTATTAACATAAATAATGAAATATTGATGGTAGCTTAGCATGTAAATATTTATTTAAGTAGGAAAAAAGATTCAAAAATAAAAAATATAGCATAACAAACTAAAATGGTTAAAATTAAACTAATTTAAGGTAGTCACGAACCTAGAACATAACATATGGGGGACCAACATGAAAAAAAAAAATCATGGAAATGGGGGCCAAAAGTTTTTTTTTTTTATTTTTTCCAAGTACAAATCAACTTTACCCCCACCCGTCTCTTATTTAAGGACTAGCTGGTTTATTCTCATTTAGCTAATATTATTATACATGTCAAGTCATCAATATATACTTTACATATTAATTAGATTAATTTGAGAGTTGATTTATGTTTTAAACCCCAAAGGACTAATGTGATAATTAAAAAAAAATATAAGAAACAAAAGTGATAAAAATTAAATTTAAAAGACTAAATCAATAATTGAGATAAACTTAAGAAATTAAATGTTTCATTGTCCCTAAAAGTAGGAAGTTCCACAACTAACCTAAACCCAACTTATGCTTCAAGCAAACGGAATCATAAAAATAGGAAGCTCCACAAAAAGGGAAATAATAATATCATAAATATAAACTTAATCTAAATTATTTATGTAAAAGATAATATAAATTCTAATTAAAATCCTAATAAAGAAATGATCATAAAATAAAAACTATTTTTTCCTAATTTGAAGCAAACTTTAGATATCCTTGATAAATCTGGTATCCCATCCCATCAACATGCCACCAAAACCAAGGACGCTCTAAGTAGAAATATAAATTTAAGAAGCAAAATATTAATTATACCACCCGCCGACCCACATATACTCATAGGATATAATGCACGCAACATCTACGCAAGTTTAGTTCAAAAAAAAGTGTAGGGGCCGTGTGAAGAACATGTGGAAGGCTTTAAAGCTTGAAGTTGGCTTCTGCTTCGTTGTGTTTTGCTCTGAATTTAAGTACTTGATTTTGTGAATGAAGCAGCTCATGATCACTAGTACCATGCAATGCAACTGATGACCACATTCAAACATTATTATGTCACCACTTTTGATTATTTTGACCCACCTCACACGTCTCTTTGATATTTAATATAATGATAAATAAGATTGACTGACTCATTCATTGTTCAACCACGATCCACGCTCCACACATTGGCTACCTTAGCTAGCTCCAACTCACCCATGAAGTACGTGCCTTTTGATTTATCTTAGTTCAAATCCCATTAATTCTTTGATCATGTGTGGTGAAAGAGAGTGAGTTAGCTAGTGATATAAAGAGATCATAAGACTAGAAAAATTACTTCAAGTTGTTAATTTAAGTACTTCTTTAATTTCCCTTGAGAAGGAGCTTGTTTAATTTAAATATTATTGTGAATAATGAAGAAAAAATTGTGCTTATGAAGGCAATCATTTTCATTTGTCTTCATTGTTTCTTTTATATTTCGTGTATATTGTTCTTCCTTTCAGGTTTTAATCATCACTGACTTGTGTTATAATTTAACTCCATTAATTATAGTATCTAACTTGGCAAATCAGAACTTTAATTACTCATTCCCTTATAAAGCAACATATATATATACTTAATGGAGTCAAACAAGTTAACATTCTAAATCTTCCTTCATCTTTAAAACTAAAGTGATATTAATACTTGGAGAAAGGAAGACAAATTGTATTATATTTGTATTCCTTTAGGCTTCAACTATAAAATAGTTATCACATAAAATTTTTTATATTGATTTAAAATATTGTCATTTTAAAATTTTAATTGAACATTAATGATGTTTTTATGACATTATCCCTTATTAATTCTTAATTTTATGGAATAAGAAAATAAGTGGGAGATGTAGTTAAGGGATAAATAGAAAAAAATTCAAATATAATAACAATTTCCTACAATATAAAGTATTTAAAGTTTTCTTTAACTTTTAAATACCATCTTAAATGACTTATTATTTTTAAATGAAAATGAATAAATTTCATGTTTGATAGAAATTAAAATCGCTTATTGTATTTAGTAGCAATAAAATATCGTCAGCTTCTCCAGTCTATTATGTATCCTTTTTAGTGTTTATTATACAATTTACAACTTCAAAATTTATATCAATTCATTGAACGAATTATTGAATTATGGGTTTATGCATGTGTTTTAATGAAAAATAAAAGGAAATGCATATTTACTGACCCATTCAATGAACAATTTTAAAAGTGATACATGATTATGTATTTCTGATTACAAAGAGAAAGATTATGCTCATTGGTTTACTTTATCCAGTGAATAGAGTATATATATCCAGCGAATATGTATTTAATATATAATGATAAGTATATAAGCCTTGCCCTATCTTTTATATATTCAGTTAAGTAACAATTAACAAATTAAAGGGCTAAAACAGATTTCTAATTGTTAAATGAACATTTATACATTAAAAGACGCTCTTAATTATCAAGTATACATGAAATGACACAATTGAGAAATTTGTTGATCTTGCAAATCAAGAGATTTTATTCGTTTATTGCATCCCAAGAGAATTAATATATTCTTTAACAACTACTTATTTGGATGATTATCTGCCTGATGTAATCACTTAGCTATATTATTTGTTCAAGCAATTAATGAAAAAACTGTTCATATTTATATTTCATTCCAATGAATAAAAAATATAAATTATTACTTACTGGTTCATTCAATAAACAATATAATTTTGAATCCACGTCAAAAACAATAAACAATTTTGAAAGTGATAAGGGAATATGTATTGATGGTTAAAAGTAAGATGCATATATACATATGAGTGTGCGTGTGTGCGTGTGTGCGTGTGTGTGTTCTATCAATGAACACATGGTAAAATAAATGCACCTCCGAATATTCAACGACCAAAGACATATCAGAAGGCATTAATTATTTCTTTGTGGAGTAAGATTATTGAAAATATTTTAGAAGCTTGACAGATTTTCAGGTTTTAAAAATATCAAACTTTGCTTAGTCTAAAATATAAGGCATTGAATATAATTAATGAGAGTGTTTTGAATAAGTTAGATATTATATTTATTATACTCAAGAACACCACGATTGAAAAGATAACAAAATTTTTAAAAGATCAAAATTTTAACTAATTTTTTTTCAAAAAACATAAATTAGTTAATAATTACTTATGTGGTGGTCAGGAGTAAGTGCATCTCAAGAAAATATCAACATAAATCATATAGCAATTAAGTATGATGAGGAGGACGAATATCTCTCTAATGAAAAGCAATTAAATCATGGTCGACGCATCCGAATATATAATCTCAACTATCTTTTTCATCAATAATTTTATCTGTCTCAAGATCCAAATATATTAGTCAACAAACATGATAATAAATACCTAAAAAACTTATATTTTTCGAATTGTGTGGCTAAAAGTATTTTTCGTAGTGTCAAAGAGAATGGGGCTAGCTCCAACGTATTCCAGTGAGAAATTTGCGCTGATATAGCTGCTTTTCTTGTCCAGATGAGGAAAGACACATTACAGATATAGATATAGATATTAGCTGTATCTTTGGATGCTTGAAAGAAAATAAAAGCAGAGAAAGATGGGACAACATGTTGTGGGGTAGGGGGGATATTTAGGGTTTTTGTTGTGTTGTGCCCTTTCACCTTAAAACCCTAAAACACACAAACAAACCGACCACAATAAGCTGTGAATGTTCCATACATTATTAATAAGGTAGAATGACAGGTAGGTTTTAAGAAGATCAATCAATTCAAATTATATCTCAAATGTTAAATTTTAAAAATTTGCAAATTCGTTTTTCAATTTTGTAACTTCATTGTGATGAATTTGTAGCTTATTTTTTAAATTTTAACATGAATAAATATTTTTGTTTTCCATATTAAAATTTAAAATATAAGTTACAAAATCATTACAATGACATTAGAAAATTGAGAGTCGAACTTGCACATTTCTAAAGTTTGATACTTCAGACTTAATTTGAATTAATTGATCCCTTAAGACCTCAATATCATTCTCCCTTGTTAATATTGCATTCACACCTTCCTCTAACCTTATGCCATGTCTTATCTTACAGCTCCATCATTTTATATAATTAAGTATGCTCAAGAACTGTCTATTTTATTATATATAATAGCTTAAGTCTCTTGGTCAGATATATTATTATAAGTTATATGTATATTTCTAATCCACTTTTCAATTAGCTAGTAAATGTGACACTTGTTATAAAAGAGGGATTTAGATTCAATAAGTGGTCTAAGTTTATTTTTCAATACAACAATTAAATTTCATCAATATTTGAAAATTATTTGATATATTTCTTTTCAAAAATTTTAAAACAATCTCCATGATTAGAACACTTTTCATATACATTGTCCTTTCCAAAAAATATTTGGAATTTAATACTTTTTTAGTATTATGTGACAAAATTTCTGACAATCATTTAATTATATGAACGATTATTAA
Organism: Prosopis cineraria; assembly: GCF_029017545.1. Taxonomy (NCBI): domain Eukaryota; kingdom Viridiplantae; phylum Streptophyta; class Magnoliopsida; order Fabales; family Fabaceae; genus Prosopis; species Prosopis cineraria. Next base: position 32,298,782 of record NW_026555343.1, read on the forward strand.
CGTGCTACATGAAACACTCATACTAGATGATCCAAATCTAACACAAGAGAGTCACTTTGCCATCTGCCAAATCAAATATAATAAAAACATAAATTATCCCTCACAATTAATCTTCCTTAAAAATGTGTAACATATATTCTCTGGTACCAGCTGATTAAGCTTACCTAATTGGATAGGAATATTAATTATAGGACTTTCAAAAACTGTAGACATATATAATCAGGTTTTCTAGTACACTTATCTCTCTATAAATCTCCCACTTCTATCGGTCTCCTGTTTGTGTGACAATCCATATGATCCTGATTCGTACATTTGTTTCAATGTTGAATTTTGGAAACCTAGAGATCTTAATACAGCTTGCAAAGCTCAAAATATATTAATTCCGTCTTCTTAGCGTCAACAATTATTCCAGTCACCCTAGCTAGCCTGTTCATATTCTTTGCTAGTTTGAACTTTTGAAGATGTTTTAGCAGAGAGTTATCATTTCTTTATCCAAATCCACTAATTAATTAATTAATAACCTCCTGCAACATTGGCCAAAAAAAAAAAACCTGCTACAAACCTATAGGATAGAGGACAGATAAATTGCAAAAAGAAAAAAAAAGAAAAAACTGGAAGAGGGAACAAATGGGCTAAGAAAAATAAAGGACCTCACATTTTAATTTAAACTTTTAAGATTCAAGTTTTTGTATCCTTTTACTTAAATATATATTATATATTAAATTAGATTTTATACCTGTGCATTGCATTGGAATATTAGCTCTCAATTTGGATAGAATAGGGTAGAGAGGAAATTTTTGTTAATCAGTTAAATTTGTTAAAAAAAAATAGGACAAGTGAGATTGAAAATTTTAATATAGATAAAATGTAAAAGAAAAAAGTAAGTGAAATTAATTAAAATTAACACAGAAAAAATATAATTAATTAAAATGGAGTTATGATTTATGAAGTCTATGAATTGTTGGCGGTATTAGTGGTAGGACATGAACCACAAGCTACTTGAGTCGTGTCCAGAAGGACAATGTCCTTAAAAACTATTCCAACACACCGGGACGACAAATCAACAGTTCTCCAAGATTAAACAAGCACTTCCTACTGGAGCAAGGAACCGAACAGCTGCACTAACAGAAAACTCAGACGAACGTAAACGCAAAAGAAAAGGAGAAGAATGCACTAAAAGCTCAATAGGCTAGGACTAATCTTATCTACATCCATGGCTATATATAGGTCGAAGGTAGACATTGGGCTCATAATTTGAATTAAACCCATTAAGCATAAGTTATACAGTTGTAAAACACATTTAAGCGTCTGTCTGGAAACGTTGGGGGACACAACGTTTAGGAATTTTAAATATCCGTTTAAAGAATTTGGTTAAAGGCTAAAAATGCTTAATGGTTTGAATTCAAACTCCAGATAGACAAAAAAGGAGGTTTTTCAACAAGCCCATGTAAATTAAATAATTTTTTTTTGTAAAAATAATCTGGTAAAAGGAACCTAGTGCCTCTTGAACTCGCGTGTAGGAGTAAATCGGCTAATTTCAATTGTGATTAACCTGAGTTGGCCTATTTTGTGCACGTGAGCTCACTTCTCCTCTAAGCCTATTTTACTAGCCCACTTCATTTCTTAGTATTTATACATTAGGAGAGTTCTTCATTTAGGCAATGTAGGACTTTTGACATACATAATTTTGACACACACACAATAATCCCCTACATGTGTCAAAAAGATCTATGTTCATCTGAGTTATTCACAAGAAGGATAATTATTTCAAATTTGGTGTCTGTCAACTTGAACCAAATCTAGACTAACAAAACTTAACACACAAAAAAGTCGGTGTAACTTTGTTATTGAACCAACAAATCTTGAGCGTGTACTAAAGGTCTTATTAATTGGATTATACCCTTACAGTCTCTACTGTTAATGACAATTTTGCATATTATCGGCCATGCGCGCTCCTGGTTTTAACAAATGTTTTAGAGATTTCGCCACGATCTTATAGGAGCGGCCCCACTTCACATTTGTATAGGTGTTTTCATCTAGTGTATCTGTAATGAATACACCATCCATAAGGACTATGAAAACATTAAGAGCTTTTGCTCAGCCTTCATTCAATGCATTCTAACACTTTCTCAAGCCTTAGGAAGGGACAAATATCCAGTGTTAGTAGAACTAACAAGTAACTTGTTCTTACTCATTGAACCTTCTTCATGGGATCTCCAATCATAAAGGTTAGGCTGCCATCACTGTTAATTTCAACCAAGCTTAAGTCCCATTCCCCTTGACGTTTCAATAATAAATTTCTTCCCCAAGGGCTTAGTTAACAGATTCGCCAGATTTAACACTAATCTTACATAATCGATTGAGATGATCCCATTTTTTAGTAGTTACCTTATAATATTATGTCTCAATTTAATATGTCTATTTTTACCATTGAAGGTCTTTTTTTAGCCGTTGATATTGCATATTAGCTATCACAATGTAATGACACTGATGGTATGGGCTTTTCACCTATTGGAATATTCGCTGAGAAGTTTTTCAACCACTCAGCCTCAGTTTCAACCAGCTCTATGGCAATATGGGATTTTGTGCTGATTGTCTATTTTGTAGACTTTCAGGTTATTGCACTACCACCAAGAGTGAATATATAACCACTATTAGATTTTGTCTCTTATGAATTCGAAATTCAATTAGCATCACTGTATCTTTTCAATACAGCGAGAAATCCACTATACAATAAACCATAATTTATGGTACCTCTCAAATATCTCAAGACTCTCACCAAAGCCTCCCAGTGTTTATTGCCTAGATAGTAGGTATATCTGCTCAATCTGCCTACAACATAAGCTATATCAGGCATAGTAAAATTCATCAAATGCAACAAACTTTTAATGATCTATGCATACTCAAATTGAGCAACTAGATCACCTTTGTGTTTTTTAATTGTACACTCGAATCATAAGGAGTACTCGGAGGAGCATCTTCAAGATGTCCAAACTTTCTGAGAATTTTTTCAACATAATGTTCTTGAGAAAGCAAAATTTCATTTTCATTCCTTATAATTTTTACACCCAAGATTACCTTGGCTTCACCCATATCTTTTATATCAAAATTTAAAGAAAGAAATTTTTTATTTTATTAACAACACACATACTAGAGCCAAAAATTAGCATGTTATCCCCATACAAGCATATAATCACACAATCATTATTCACAAGCTTTGTATAAACACATCTTTCTACTTTAACAATAGAAAATCCACCAACTATCAAAACTTAATCAAGTTTCTCATGTCATTGCTTAGTTGCTTGTTTTGAGCCATACAAAGACTTGACAAGTTTACAAACTGTATTTTCTTGCCCAAGAATCACACATCCTTTAGGTTGTACCATGTAAATTTCTTCTTCCAAATCACCATTTAAAAATGTAGTTTTAACATCCATTTGGTGAACATAAAGCTTTTAAATTGAAGTCAAAGCAATAAGAACTCTTATAGAAGAAATTCTAGTCACAAGAGAAAATATGTCAAAATAATTTATATTTTCTTTTTGAATAAATCCCTTGACCATAAGTCTTGCTTTATATTTATCAATTGAACCATTTGGAAAATATTTTTTCTTAAAAATTCATTTACATCCAATGGCCATAGCTTCTTGAGGCAAATATGCTAAAATCCAAGTTTTATTTTTCCTTAAAGAATTAATTTCAATTTCAATTGCTTCTTTCCAAAATTTGGCATTGGGAGAAGAAATAGCTTCATAAAGATTTAACAGTTCATCTTGCACTAAATAAGTATAAAAATTATCTCCAAAACTTGTTTCTTTTTGTTGCCTTTTACTTCTCCTTAAAACCAAATCCTCATTTGAATTTTGTTCAGACTCTGAATTCTCAATAGGTTTAGAAACATACTCAATTTTCAAGGAAAAAATATATTCAAAAAATTCAGCATCCTTAGTCTCTATAATTGTGTTTTGATCTAAAACACCACTTTTTAAAACTAAAAAGTAATAAGCTGCACTTTGTTCAGCATACCCAATAAACATACAATTAAAATTTTAGAACCAATTTTTCTCTTTTTAGGATTAGGCAATAAAACTTTTGCAAGACATCCCTACACTTTCAAATATTTTAAATTTGGGGTAAACCCTTTCCATAACTTATAAGGTTTTTTTTTTATTTTCTTATGAGGTATCCTATTTTGTAAAAAACATACAAACAAAATAGTTTCATCCCACAAGTTGTTAGGCGTAGAAGAACTCATAAATAAAGCATTCATAATTTCTTTTAATATTTTATTTTTTTCCTGCAATACTATTAGACTCGGGAGAATAAGAAGGTGTTTTATCATGTATAATACCTTCTTTTTCACAAAAATCATTTAACAAAACATATTCTCCACCTTTATCAGATCTAACCCTTTTAATCTTTTTGTTTAACTAATTCTCAACCTCTGCCTTATATAAAAGAAATTTTTCAAAAGCCTCATCTTTATTTCTTAACAAGTATACCTTAATATATCTATATCGTGAAAAATCATCAATTAAAGTGATATAATATTTTTTACCACCTCTAGTCATGGTTTGTTTTAAATCACCTAAATTAGTGTGAATTAAAGATAGCAATGCCGATTCTCTTTGACTAGAAAAATGAAGTTTTTTATTTTATTTAGTTTCTGCACATACTTCACATTTTTTAAAATCATTGTTTCTAATTTCAGAAAGTAGTCCAAGTTATCGTATCCTATTTATATAATCTTTACTAGTGTGACCTAATCTAGCATACCCCAAATCAAAGGAATCAACCATATAAACAAGCATATACTTAAAAAATTCAATCTTATTCATTTCTTCAACATTTAAAATAAACAGTCCCTGATTACAATACCTTTTACCTACAAATATAGTATTTTTTATCATTACTATCTTGTCAGATTCAAATGACACTTTAAACCTAGCTTTCCCTAACAGAGTAACTGAAACTAAATTTGCTCTAACTTCAAGCACATGCAAAACATTGTTCAGAGCCAGAGTCTTTCTTGACGCGAGCTTTAAGACTACTTCTCCTTTTCCTTGAACTTTGGCAGTTTGGGAATCAGTAAGGTAAACACAGTCTTCCCCTTCCTTTACAGGATCATAGGAGGTAAATATCTCCTGACTAACACATATGTGCCTGATAGCCCTAAAGTCTACCACCCATTTCTTCACATCAGAAATCAAGAGAGCTTGTGACACCATTGCAGTACTGATGTCATCATAACATTTAGCTTCTGAGGCTTATCATGATTCGCTCTCTTTCTATACTATGCTGTATAGTGTCCTAGTTTATCACAGACAATACAATTTCCTTTTTTCTTGAAAAAGGGGTTAGAAGCATTGGGTTTGTAATCAAATTTTCTATTCTTTTTGTCTTTAGTTTTAGGGTCATACCTCTTATTGTGAGACTTTGTCTCCACCAAATTGGCTTTAGATGTCCTCTCTCTGGTTCGAGCTGCACGTACTGCCTTTTGGTTAGTGTCTTCGATGATGATAGGAGTGATTAGATCAGTCAAGGATAGCTATTTCTGTTTATGTTTCAGCTACTTTTATAATCATTTCATGATTTTGGCAACTTCTCAATCAGGATTCCAGCAACAAACTAGTCTAGAAGGTTGATGTTTTCAACATGAAGCTCCTCCAGCAGCTTGTGATATTCATTGATTTTCTCCTTCATATCCTTGTTCTCGATCATCTCCCATTTGTAATAGTTTCCTACAACAAAATTTTATTTATCGACATCCTCAACAGTATACTTAGTCACCAGGGACTCTCATATCTTACAAGCTTCCTTATAAACACAGTAGATAACAAACAAATCATTAGATAAAGTACTAATGATAGTGTATTGGCATACCTTGTTTGCATAAGTCCATGCAACTCTCTGGGCTTGGTCAGCATCAGTAGAAGGCTCAAATTGAGCAAGAGCAACAACCACACCATGCATATCAAGAATGGTAAAGACTCCTTCTTGCCAACATTTGAAGTTCTTGTCGTCAAAGACTTTTATCTATGATATGTTTGGGAATGGCCCTGGCAGGGGGGCGACAATAGCAGCAGGGATGTACTAATCTCTAATCGAACCACTAGGTACACCCTCAGGGGACAACATTCTCAGCATTGTTGGACACCATTTGGTTTGATAGTTCTTAAGATTGTTGGTAGTATTGGCAGTACGGATGTGAACCACAAGCTGCTTGAGTCGTGCTTGAAAGAACATTGTCCTTAAGAACTATTCTGGCACACCGAGACAACGAACTAACAGTTCCCCAGGATTAAACAAGCACTTCCTGCTGGAGCAAGGAAATAGAACAACTATACTAACAAAAAACTCAAACGAACATAAATGCAAAAGAGGAGGAGAAGAATGCCCTGAAAGCACAAGAGGCTGGGGCTGATCCTGTTAGATAAAAAAGGAGGTTTTTCAGCAAGCCCATGTAAATTAAATAATTATTTATTTTTGTAAAAATAATCCAGTAAAAAGAACCTAAGTTAGCATATTTCATACAAGCAAGCTCATTTCTCCTCCAAGCTTGTTTTACTAACCCACTTTATTCTTTAGTACTTATACACTAGGAGAGTTCTTCATTTAGGCAATGTGGGACTTTTGACACACACACAACATGAATATGGTGCAGTTATTCCCACGTTTCTGGTATTGAGATTTTCCATAAAAAAAGATAATACCAAGATAAACATGTAATTAACTTTTTATAATAAAATAAAGACTTATTTTTGTTTTTAATTTATTTAATTCATTCCATTCATATTCTATTCAATATAAAACTTCTCACGTCAACTCAAATTAACATCCTAATATCTATGAACATAAACATAGTGAAGAATAATATAATGATCCTATCCCTAACTATATATAAAGTTTCTAATGTCTCCCACGAGATTAATGCGTACATGCATGTCTTCATGTCTTCTCATAATATGTTTGACAGCTAGCGTGACAGACGGTGAGTACAGAAGACAAGTAAATTACTTGAGCAATTCCAGGAGTCTCATTCAGTAAATAGTCAATACACTATACGACAAACTTAATAATACAAAACGAAATCATATAAATCCTACCCATAATTCATATGCACCAACGACCACTCAAACACACACACACACACACACAGCAAAACAACAATCAGAAAAATACAAATTAATTAATACCAAAAGGAAATACTATGTACTCTTTATGCAATCAACCAACCAATTAAAGCGATCAATCTCCAAAAATCATCAAAAATTAAAGCACAAGTTCTTTAGAGCCAAAACCCTTGTCTTAGATCTAAGAAAATAGGCCAACCCTATGTGTGTGCCCCATCCGATATTATTTTCTTTCAATTTTACCACTCCCAATTTTCGATGGATAAAAAATAGAAAATTATTAAAGGAGAGATGGAGTGTTTTTAAATATGATACATTTAATAAAGGTAAATTAAAATATATATTTTTAGATAATATTTATAATTTAACTATATTTTTATTAATTTTGATGAGATAAGTAAAAATGTCTTATAAATAAAATTGCAGAAAATATTTATGCATATAAAGGCAGGCAACTTTGTCAAAACTGAAAAGGATGAGCTATGGGATGATATGCAAGCTAAGGGAACATAGTTGACTTAAGAGTACATCATCAAACACTTTCTATCGAATCCCACATGTTATGTCTTCATAATGCAAGACAAAATTAGCCGCTGATGCTAAAATTTCAGAATTATCACACCTAAATATAATGGTATTCCTAGCATTTCATTAGCCATCAGTGCTATTGTCACCCACATTACATCAATAATTACTGCACTACCAAACCTCCATACTTCACCTCAGTAAAGTCCATCTACCGTCAATAGTTTTGAAATCTAGTGACATATAAACTCTCTTGTAAGTAAGGAGATATGGATTCGACTTTATTTATAACCTTAGGCTATTAGTGCATGCCTTTCTAATTCAAAAATTAAAAAAAAAAAGGTTAATAGACCTAGACATCATCCTATAAGGAAAAAAAGGGGAAGAATAACAATAAAATTTCAAAACTTGAAATTTATGAATATTAAGTCCCTGATAAATTTTTCTAAAATATAAACTGTAAATATTGATTTAAATAATTATAAATAAAAATTTCAACTGCAAACTAAAAGTTATATTTAAAATTTAAATATTTTATTTATAGTTAGAACTCCTGAATTTATGACTATCTAATTAATATTTATAATTAAATTTTTAAAAATCTTGTCGAGGATTTAACTGTTATAAATTTCAAGTTTTGAAATTTTATTATTATTTTCCCATGGAAAAAAAGAAAAGAAAAAGTCGACCTTGACATGACTACGTGTTGTCTTGGTGAAGTTCCGGTAATAGGATTAAGGTTAAGAATGTAAACTACAAATGCCCACTCATTGTCTATCTATCATCCATTTTACTCTCTCGATTGCCATTAGCAAGAGGCTGAAGAGGATATATTGTGTTAATATAATAATTAAATGTAATTTGATATTTGATTAATTTGTAATTTCCTTCGAGTTTAGCTTTAATTTATTTCCTAATTTTTTTTTAGTTTCAACTATCATATTTACTATGATTATAGACATCAATTGTAAATTAATTAGTTTTGTATTCGTTATTAGTGTCCTCTTATTCTTGTTGCAGTTATGAACACTTGCATGTTGAATTGGCTCTCAACTCCCACTTGCTCTCATCTTGTTCTTTTTTTCTTTTTAAACATTGCTCTCTAGATTCTTACAACTAGAAAAATTAGATTTAATAATGAAAAATTTTTTATAGACTAAAATCGGTCACTAATTATATATGTTATTGACAAATTAATTAGTAATGAATTTTGAAAATTGTAATCCTTTTTTCTCAATATATATGCACAATTTTAGTGATAAATTTGATTCCATCACTAAATTTTGTCACTAATTTAGTGATAGATTAATGATGAATAAAATATCATATAAAATAAAATTAATAATACAATTTTACTTAGTGAGAGGAATGATTTTTATTCAATGCCAGAAATGACAGCCCACTAGATCCTTTAAAGAAATCATCTGATCCATCCTTTTTTAGAAATAAATATTCTTGAATATTCATAAATGAAAAATGATAATGTATGTGTGAGTGTGAGAGTGATCAGTACTGTACATAAGAATAGATATTTAAAGTTCTTGAACTCTTTGTTTTTGTCTTTAATAATAAAAAGATTTAACGAAAATTTTAATCACAGAGCATGCCTGCAAAGGGTGGAAAAGATGACAAGAACAAGAGGGATATTAATTACATTGGTTGGCCTATGTGTAGTAAACTGTAAAAGAGAAAAGATAAAGCTGGAAAAATTAATTACGTGGGAAAATTATAGTATCACCCCAAAGTTGTCGAACTCAAGTGAATTTAAGTAAATTTGTGATAAAACATGAACTCATAAAAATTTATCTCTATTAATAAACAATCATTAAAATTATATAATTAAATATTTAAAATATAAAATAGGATTCTAGTTTGATTTAAATATATTTTAAATATAAATTATCACTATAACAAAACATCACATTTTTCTCATAATAACATATAAAAACAGTGGGAAAAGAGATTTTTTTATTTTCTCTTAAAATTAAAGTTTGCAGGAATTTTTATTTTCTCTTGAATTAATTCAAGATAAAATGTTTCTCATAAAATAATTTCAGAGAAAATTTTCTCAGATTTATTCATGAGAAATATAGTCTCAAAATTTTTGGTTTTACAATAAATTTAATGTCTTAAATTAATAAAATTTAATACTCCCTTCATTTAAAAATATAACGCATTTTTAATCGAATCCCACCCTCTAATAAAGTTATTATTTACTTTTAAACTAAATATATTTTTTCATATTTATCATTATAAACACCCTATAATAAATATAAAGTCATTATTGTAGAGGTACTTTTAAAAAAAAAAGCAATGATTATACCTCGAAAGACTAAAAGTACTTTATATTTTTAAACATCTAACTTTTTAAAAAATATCTTACATTTTTAAATGAAGGGAGTATATATTACTACACTATATACTTTTATAAAGTTTATATTATGTTATTTAAAAAAATAAATTTATAATATAGCATATTTTTAAATGATTTTAATTTATTTTGATCTCCAAAAATAATTTCAAATTTTTTAATAATTTAATTGGTAATTTTGTAACACATTATTTAATTTAACTTGATTTAATATTAAATTATATTAAATTTTAAATATTTTTTAATTTATATGCTTTATTTTTTATTTTTATTTTTCAATTTTAATTTTTAAATCTTTAAAAAAATTTATAAATTATTTAATATAATTTATAATTATGTTTTAAATTTTTATTTTTCTAAGAAAAAAATTTTTAGTAGTAACAATTTAGCATCACTAAAGGGAAATTTTGACAAATTTTTTTTCTCAATAAGCTAAGTGGCCAAAATGTTTTGCATACAAAAGAGAATAAAAATTGTCTAGCAAGCCTATCAAAAATGTGAACAAAACAATATGCTTGCATGTTATTCTTGCAATCAACAAGACTACAACTTAATTAATATTGTTTTTTAGAGTCACTTGATTTTGTATATTTTAAAACTAAATAAGTTATATTATATATACATATACATAATTTTTCTCAATTGAAAAAGTGAAATATAATGCAATTTAATTCTATAGATAATTTTTTTAGCCAGCTTATAGACTATAGAAATGAATGTATGATAAATTAATATTGATATTATTATATAAATTATAATCATATTATACTCCCTCTACTAAAAAATTAAGGCATTTTTTAAGAAGTTGGATGCTAAAAAAATATAAGATATTTGTAATTTTTTGAGATATAATCATTATCTTTTTTAAAAAAATACCGCTATATATTGATATTAGCTTTATATTTATTGTAGAGTGTTTAATAAAAGTAAATATAGAAAGATAAAATTAATTTAAAAATAGATAACTAATTTATTGAGAATGAAATTCTATTAACAATGCCTTACATTTTTTAATGAAGAGAGTATAATATTTTAACATAGATCCTCTCTATATATAAATAATTATTAGTTTATTAACACTATTTCAAGTTTCCAATATCTACTCAATGTTGTTTTTTTAATTGCATATAAGTGTCTAATATGGATCCAAGCAATGATTCAAACTTTGGTTCATCACATTTGTAACATTAGACCAATTCCCTTTTAATGTCTACCCCCTCGTATTTTACATTTATTTTTGTCACATTTTGGACCATGTCATTCAATAATATACATAATATAAGTATAGAATAAGTAATAATATATGTATGTATGTATGTATGTATGTATGTAATATGAATTTTATAGTTTCTCTTAGAAAAATCTTAGAGAAATTTAAAATTTTGTCATAGTAAATTTTAAAAGAAAGTTTTTCTCAGAAAGATTTGAGAGAAATTTTATTTACTCTCAAATTATTTTAAGATAAAATTTTAAATAATTCAAGAAATATTTTTTCTCGACTTGTTTTAAGAGAAACATTTCTCTCTGCTTAATCTGAGAGAAATTCTATTAGATTGGTTTGAGAGAAATTTTCTTTCAAAAAAAGTTGAGAGAATATTTTTCTCGACTTAATCTAAAAAAAAGTTCTTTCAACTTTATTTTGAAAGAACATTTCTCTCACTATTATTTGAGAAAGTTCATTAAATTTCTCTCAGATTTTTTTGAGAGAAAGCTTCTCTCAGAAACTTAATAATTTTTTATTTTCATTTTTTTTTGTTATCAATTTTTTATTTTTGCCAAACATTTCTCAGGTTGTGAAACGGATTTCTTCTCTCTAATTTGCTCATATCATTCTCTCTAAATTATCTCTATTTGGGTTTCTATGAGAAATCCTATGATTATTTTTTTAGAAAAGGATTTCGAAGAGAAAATTTGAGAGGACTTCTCTACAGTATTTTTTTCTTAGAGAAAATTTTGTGAGAAAATTATTTTTTTCTTGTAGTGTATTAAAATTAAATTCATCTACATTTGATAAATTATTATATTCAACATACAAATTTTAAAATAGGGAAATTTATTTTTTTGTTTTCTTTTTTTAATATGAATTTTTTTAGTGTTATTTTTCTTAGAACCTTGTTCTGCTATTTTTATGAAACAAATTCTGCATAATACATACCTAATTTACTCAACTCAATAAAAAATTGACATGTTTAAATGGTTTAACTAAGTTTATATTTAGTATAAATTTATGAACAAGTTGACATAATTTTATTAGTTAAAAATGTAAAAAAAAGTAAACTCAGAGAGTTAACTCTCAAGTTTAATTGAGCTTGCATCTAATCTGAATTTATGAGTGAGTTGATACAATCTTATAAGTTAAAAATATAAAAATGATAAACTCTATAAGTCAGTTTGAGAATTTGACAAGCATGTATCGTACCATTGTTATTTTTTTTAACGAAATTCTACTTGGAAGTCCAAATTTCAGTTTTTAATTATAAGTTTATATTCAATTTTAAAAAAAATCAAGAAAAATAATTTTACCGTAAATTTTTAAAAAATCATGATTGAAATAAAAAAATTAAATAAAATTTGAATTGTTCAAATTTATTATTTAAAAATTAATACTATAATGATATTTCTATATTTCGTAATAGCATTGAGTTGAACCTGGTTATTTTTGGCCTTGTTTGGCACTTGCATCTCAATCGAAGACAATATTCATTCATTGAGCAATAAATTGAAGTAATAAAGCGATAGGTACGTTCCTTTGTTGAAAATCTTCCCCAGCAATATTGACCATCTATCTACCAATAGGTACTAGTACTATATTCTTTTTTTCATTTAAAAATAAAAAATATTTTTAATGGAATCTCATTTCTTAATAAATTAATTAATTATCTTTAATTTAATATTTTTTATACTTATCTTTATTTAATAAGGTGTTTCATTTAAAAAATAAATACAAAATCATTTATTTATTAAGGACATTTTTAAAAAATATACTTTAATTATATCTTAAAATAATGAAAATGTCTTATGTTTTTAACATATAATATCTAAAAAAATACTTTATATTTTTGTGATGGAGAGAGTATATCTTAATTTCAAAACAAATGCCAATCAAAATTGGACACATAAATTAAAAATAAAACCTATTACGTAATTGAGTTGACCAATAGTTGCCCTAGATACAAGAGCCCCATACTCTACCTTGATCTCAAGTAGTGACCATACGAAGACTATGACAAAATAGTTTGATTCTGATTACCAAAAAAAAAAAAGTAGTTTGATTCTGTAGTGAATATTATTCAGAGGAATTGGAAAATCTTGGCTTCCACGCTTCCAAAACCTCAATGCTCTAAATTTGAATTCTACCAAGAGAAACTTTTGAAAGAGGAGTATTTTATGATTATTTTGGCACAAAAATTATTATTATGACAATTATTATCTTTTTGATGATATTAACTGGTATTTATAGAAGCTATACTAAGTTAAGCCTACCTAACATGCATTGAATAAGGTTAAAACCATTTTTTTAGCCACCATATTAAATCATATACATAAGTATTAATTAAGCTCTCCTATCAAAGATTTTCTTTATATGTATACAAGACTTGAAATATTTATTGTTTGAGGGGTACAAGGATCAAACCACTTATATCAATAAATCGTTTATAAAATATTATTAATTTAAATTTGATTTATATACCAAGAGAAACTTGATATATTATGTTATACTTTATTTATGAATCCTTTCTCAATGAATAAGTTTTGAAATAAACAAAACACATCAAAATAATCCTTATGGAAAAATCAATCAGAAATAACAAAACACACCCTTAGCGAGAGTGAAAAAAGCTACTTTTTGTTTGTTAGAAATATGAGATCTTATATAAAAATAATAAAAACAATAATTCGAGTATAATTTTTGCACGTTGTAGTATATATGAGATCTTATATAAATATAACTGGATTCAACCCCCATGTGTTGCACGGAATATAACAAATTAAGATGGATAGAACTTTTTGAATTAACAAATGTGATGAATCTATAATTAGGGATAGATCAAATGAAATATATGAAAAATAACAACAACTTCAACTACATAAAATTGAATAGAAAAGTATACAATAAACTCTTAATTAAAATGTGATGTATATAATGAAGTCTTAATTATTTTGACAAGGAAGTTATAGTTGTTGTCTTTGAATGCTGTAAAAGTTGGCATAATTGAACCGCCACATATATGAAACCAATCAAAATTCACAAGAAATTAAATTAAGGTGTAGTTGCACATTAATTGATTGATGGATTTTCCAGTCACCGAACATGTCATGTGCCAATTTAATGAAAGTAGATAGTCCCATTCACAACATGCAAGGCAAAAAGCAAAACCTAAATCGACAATCTGGCTTCAATTAAAGTAAGCTAGCTATGGATGATTTTTCTCTTTCAATTTTGGTTGGTGATGAGTTTGTTTTAGTCCTTAATTTTGTTATAAATTTGAAACTTGAATATCAAGTTCGATATGTATATAGAAAGAAAAAATAAACACATTCCCTGTCTAATAATCAACTCTGCAGAAAGAAAAAAAAATCAATATACATTATTTATGTTCTTTCTAATTATAAATACATAGTCACTTTCAACTATTGTATACGTGCTCTTGAAAAGGTGATTAAAAGCTAGTTAAAGCATTAAATTAGTTGTTATAATATTGAAATGTAGTTTTCAAAATTATCCTTATTATAACTCCTATATCGCAGTTCATTAGTTACCAACAAAAGGTATGGAGATAATGAAACTTTCAATTCCTCAAATTTGTCTTGGTTATTTATTTGGTTCTTCAAGTTTAACTTTTATTGATTTGGTCCCTTATATTTTCTCAAATTATCATGCCTATTCTTTTAGTTTTAAAGTATAAATTGACTTAACTTGACATGTATATATAGTTAAATGAGAGCAAATTAACCCTCAAATCAATTTAAATCCCATCAGTATAGTAATCTCTTGCAATGTGCTTTGTTTTCTTGTTTTTTTTTAACTTACCTAAATAATTATACTTCTTTTCATTAATTTACATAGCTGTCATCAATATTTTGTTATCCCATGTCTTAGCAAATTTTAACAATGTTACCTTCTTTTTTAACAACAATGACCAAATTAATAATTGAAGTAAACTAATGTAAGGAATTAAATCGATAAAATTAAACTTAAAGGATCAAATCAATAATTAAGACAAATGTGAAGGACTAAAAGTTGCATTATCCCTCGATTATATCTAGAGAAAACATAACTTTTAATTCCTGCACTTTGCTTACATTTTATTATTGATCCTTGCAATTTTTTTTTATATTTTAAATTCCCACACTTTTTTTTGTGTTTTAGATCTCTCTATGAACAAAGTGTAAAGACTTTAGAGAAACCTAAAATATCAAAAATAAAAATGTAAGGACATAAAATACCAAAAAAAATGTAGGAACTAATAACAAAACATGAGTAAAGTGCGAGAACCAAAAGTTATATTTCCCTTTTATCTAACATCAAGTATAAAAAATAATAATAATTCAAATTCAAGTATACTTTTGGGAGTTTGAATAAGAGTAGTTTATCAACGTAATTTTTTCATTTATAAGGTCATGAAATATGAGATAGTGGTTAATTAGGATAATTAAAGTTTATATAAGATATTAGGAATATCCATTAGGGATATTTGAATAAGAATGTATCTTAGATTTCTTTATGCATGCTCAATAAAATAGGATATTATTATCATATTAGTATCTTTTTAAAATAGATTTAGAATGTAGATTTAAATTTATTATTTTATTATTTTGAAAACTCTATAAATTGAGAAAATTTTCATTTTACATCCAGCATTTGATTAATATTAAATAAATTTTGAGAGTTTCGACCTTCTCTCTTTTTTCTTTCTGTCTCTTCCCCTTACTCCACTACTACAAAAATAAGTTATAGGAGAGCTTAATTTTGTTGAACGGGAGCGCTTCAAAAGCGCTCTCAAATCCAGCACTCCCGCATATGTAGGAGTATTCATATAACAAAGTGCTTTTGAAATAAATGCTCCTAAAACATTTTCAGCATGGAAGAAAACAATTAACATTGTTAGCATACCAAAGCGCTTTGTTATGTTTTGCTACTTGTTACAAATGACTATTTCATTTCATACTAATCTCTAAAAAAGCAATCCATAAACAAAATGGTTAAACATTATAATTAAAACAAGCTAAACAATTTGAATACAACTAAAGAATTTGAAATTAAAACAAACTTTAAGATAAGTTTCAGCTTGTCTAATAATCTCAAGTTAGTCTATTTTACAAATAATAATTTTTGATATTTTCCTAACATTAGATGTTACCTAGCTATCACAGACAACCAATTATGTTTTCTAACCACTCCTCAATTATATGTTCTATTTGATCTATAGTTAAATGTGAAAATCTTGTTCCAATAAAATACTATAAGAAAAATCAAAAAAATAATAATTAATTATCTGTTTCACATGTAAGACATGAATTTAATTTTGGAACACTTATATTTGGTAGAATGATTAACTCTTGTTGTGTAATTACTTCTTTTATAAACTTCAAGATATAGTAACCGCACTCCCAACTTTTGATTTGTGTAGGTACTTATAAAAATAATAAAATAAGATATAAATATCCAAACATGTTAGAAATAAAATGTAACTAATTAACATTTAGAGATCAAATTATATATAATTTGGATCTATAAATCAAATCTGAAGAAAATCCGGTAGCACCTCCCGTATAACTTAGATGTTCCAGAATTGTCCAACAATTCTACATTGATCTAAAATAGTATACTCAAAATAACAACTATAAAATATTAATCAAACAATCATTTCAACACATATATATATATATATATATATATATCAAACATGTTTTATTAAGAACTAATACAAACCTTTATTTTGTTCCATGTATAATACTCAGTAGGATCACCCTCTTGGGTATTTAGAGGGAGACCTTCACCACCTTGATAATGTGCTACAGCTCTATTAGAATTAAAGCATACTAACTAAAATTATGACTAATTATTATAATAAACATGTATAAAAAATAGAGAATAAAACACTTATTGATTAAATAATATTCTCATAGATCTATAATTCTTGAGCTCATTATCTTTTAATGAGTTGAGATAATAAATCACAGGGATGAGTGGATTGATACAAACAAACACTCAATGTTGCCTGAAAACATAAAATATTGTATTAAATCAAATGTCAACAAGATTTAAAGATAGATAATAGCTCACCCTAGATTGTGAAGAGCTAAAAATAACATGTTCTTCTTTCCTTTAGCCTTGACTGCAACAACAATCTTTTGAGAATGGCAATCAATGTTGTATGTACTTGTGTTGTACTAGCTAATGAATGAAAATTTTGCCATCAATGAGCCTAGCACAACAAATGTATCATACAAAATACCTACAATGAAACAACAAAAAAGATCATTACAAACAATAAATAAATATCACAAGTAATAAAGCTTAGAAAGTACCTGATGTATAAACTAATTACTATAGTTTTTAGCCAATCCTTTATCAAAATATCGTTAATATTTTTTGCTCCTAATCTTTCAATAATCAGTTCACCATAAATCCCCTAATCCATTTCTATTTCACGAATGGCACTATTTTTAAATGTTGTCCTCGTAATCACTCTAAGTGCATTTGATTAGAATATTTTAACTGAACAGATTCTGAGTTCGCTTCCCTGCCTTAGTTATCGAGGTAGATCCTCTTGACAATTTTCCTTTTGATTTGATTGGCTTCTGTACTATTCCTTTAGATTTTAATATCTGTAAAATGTAAAATTAATTAGTAAAGTCAAAATTGAACATGAATGATATTTTAAAGAATAACCAATTTTCATACCTATAATTTAATAAGCTTTATAGGCCAAATCACGTAAGTGCCAATGGCATCAGAAATCGTAAATATATCCTCATCCTCTATTTGCACTAGCAGCTCAGTATCATTTTCTATTGGTATACTTATGACCACCTTTAAGTGATCCACAGGCATCGGTTAGCTATGTATAGTATCACTATTATTTTTATACTTAAATTCAAGTGCCATAACATGACAATGTAATGATTCTAACCACAATTGATATTGTGACTCACCCTGAAAAATACATAAATTAATGTTTTAAAAATAATGTGAGATATTATTTATAAATATATAGATAAAAAATATAGAGATATTAAAACATTGGGAAAATCTTCTTTAATATGAAATGAGTAGCTATCTCTCTCACTGGGCCTGATTGGTGGCACATTTACTGATCCAATCATTTGCTCAAATTTCTTTTGCATCTACTCTTGCAATTTTTTTCCATTCTTGCCTCCATTTCTACCATGCTTTCAACCACCTTTTTCATTACATCTTGTTCAGTAAAAGTTTTAGACCAACATCCAAAACAGTGCCCTGAGAAACATCGAATCTAATTCCTCTAACACGACCAGAGACTTCTGAGGCTCCCAATGCACTACCAAGAACACCCATATGGCAATATTTTTGGACATTTATCTAAAGTTGAATACTCATTTTGAAAGAGGACACAATTATTGGGACATACATGTATCTTCTCATAACTCATCCCAATAGAACATGGCACTTTTTTAGCTTCGTAAGTATTAGGTGGAAGCTCGTTGCACTCTGGCAACATCTCATACAAAAGTTTAAGCAAATCTGTGAAACTCTTATCGCTCTATCCATTCGCTGCTTTTAGGTTGTACAATTTAAAACAACAGACAATTTTGTGAATTTCTTACAACCAAGATACAATGGTTTATTGGCATCAATCTTCAACCTCTCAAATATCTCAAGACAGTCCTTAAGATTCTCTTCAATCATATCAATCATCTCATTAAGATGGTTAATATTATATATCCCACTATCACAGTCAAATGATGTGTAGCTCACGCTATCCCTCCAATCACTAGTGTAATTCCTTGTCTTCCCATGCATGGTCCAACAGGTATAAGTTGGATCAATTTCATTACATACCAAATGATCTTTCAATTCTATTAGCCTCACTCGTCTTCCATAACAACATTTTAAACAAGGACATATGACTCTATGAGGGTTTTGATCACGAGAAAATGCAAACTCAATAAACTCATCTACCCCATCTTAATATTCTCTAGATAATTGATTAGCTGACATCCATTTATGATCCATATCACTAATATAGTCATAAAAATTCAAAAGACAAAGACTTAGAATATTTTTCATAAAAATTTGACAAAGTCTCCCTTAAAAGTTGAGCATTCAATATATTACTATCTATCAAACAATTGTAATTTATCTTAGGTTATCTATTAACTTAATATTACTATAGTCATAATTTAATAGTAACTACATTCAACTTCTTAACTAACATAAATTAAATTTTCAAATAACCAAATCAAAATTAATTTACTTAACAACTCAATCATATATCAATTACAATTAATTTCAAGTTCAATTCTAATTGACATGAGAGTAGTTTAATATCAGAAAAAATTTAACCAATATTACTAATAAATATATATATATATATATAACTTATCAACATAACTAAATAATTATATAAATTAAAAAAAAGAACTTGCTATAAGCGATTTCGGCAATGGACGGACGAATGTTATCCGGCTTTGGGGACAGATGAAGCTTCATGCAACTGCGGCGATGGAGCAGTTCAGATTCCAACGACGCACAGCTCCAGCAAGAGACGAACAGATCGAATAGCAAGAGACGAACAGCAGCTAAACAGCAAGAGAAGAACTCAATTCAAATAGCTCCAGTAGTAACAGATCAACGAACAGTAGGGATGACGCGATCGACAAACAAATCTGCAGCGACGAACAGCAGAGACGGTGTAGATCAACTAACAGCAGGGACACGCGATGCAATCGACTCGAGGAGGGAAACAAATCTATAACGGCGAACTTGCATCATGAAGCGGTGGACTTACAGTAGACTCTCCTACAGCGTGAAGCAGCAATAGAAAAGGAGATGAGGCGCGAATGGAAAGCAAGATAGTTGGAAATGTTTTTAGGGGGCAATGAAAGTCGACCATAACTGAAAAGGGTATACTAATAAGGCTGAGTTGAAAGAAAAAAAAATACTATTTTGGAGTGCTTAATTTGTAAGCACTCCTAAAGGATTACTTACAGGAGCGCTTAATAATTAAGCGCTCTT
Organism: Prosopis cineraria; assembly: GCF_029017545.1. Taxonomy (NCBI): domain Eukaryota; kingdom Viridiplantae; phylum Streptophyta; class Magnoliopsida; order Fabales; family Fabaceae; genus Prosopis; species Prosopis cineraria. The sequence continues at coordinate 32,319,036 of NW_026555343.1, forward strand.
ATAGGTGACCTTATAAGAGCACTTATAACTCCTATAAGGTCAGGTATTTTTTTAATTTTTTTAAGTGACTTATGGAAGTACTTATTTTAAAAGCGCTCTTATAGGTTCATCCTGTTAGAGCACTTATGGAATAAGTGTTCCTAAAGGATAATTTTTTTTGTTATTAGTAAATTAATCGGAGTGCTTATTTTATAAGCCCTCCTATATCTTGTTTGATTTTATTTTTTTATTTTTATTTACTGTACCATATAAGAGCGCTCTTTTGATAAGTGCTCCTATATGTCACCAATAATTTTTTTAAAATTTTTTATTTCAATATATAGGAGCACTTATTATAAAAGCACTCCCATATGTCTATTTAATCAAAGCACTTTTTAAAAAAGCACTCTACTAACTTCCGCATCTAATTATAGGAGTGTTTTTCTTTATAAGCACTCTTAAAAAAGCGCTCATAAAAGCTTATTTTGTAGTAGTGCTCCCTTCCTATTCCACATCACAATGTTTTGAACCATCAATCTTAGTAAAGGGATATCAAGTCTCCACTCGACCCAGTCATCATTGATTATGTATACACTCATACATGTGTGTATGCATGCAGTGATACAGACAGCTATATATTATATTGATATGTTTTAATTTTCTTGAAGTTCTTGGTCATTGTGAATAGTAGACTTTAGGTGAGGTTCCATGTGCATGGAAATTGTTGTTAACTCGAAAGGTGGCTCATAAATTTGTAAAGCTAAATGGTTGGAAAGCTCAAGACAATATTGAGGAATGAATAATGAAACAATTAAGATTTCTTCTGAAAACAGAAGTCCAAAATGTCCATATTCAAATTCCTCACTTATTCTCTGCAAATATGCCAGCTCCATCAACATGTGCTTTCTGTCTTCTTGTTCTTCATTTGACTTTTGTTTCAACAGTTTTTTGGGATCAAACGCTTGACTGATCAAATACGTAATAATCCTCACTATTCATTAGAGTATATGTGCAAAACATGTATGTTCAAGCTTGCATGGTTTAAATTGTCTAGCTAGTGGTTTGAAGCAACTTAATTACAGATATTGAAATTTTCAGTCTTATTACAAGTAAATTGTTTTTAGCTTTAGATTACTTTCTAAGGTAAACAAATATTAAGATTTTCATGTCGGGTGCGATTTGCTCTATTATGACACACATCATGAAAAATTTTTGAGATGCAACAGCACTATGTTAATATGTTATTATTGCAATTATTCAAGAGCTTTAAAAATATTATGACTTGCAAGAAATGAATAGACAAGGTAGGTTACTTTTGAATTGATGGATTTGAATTTATATTTTAGATATGAAATCTATTTCAAAAAGTCTTTTGTTTGGTTAGTTTAAAAAAAGATGAGTTGAAATCCAAATAAAAATAAAAAATTAAGAATGACAAGTTTATCTATATTTTTTAATCAATAAAAATGAAAAAAGATACCAGATTATAGAAGTTTGAACAGTGAAAACAAGAAAAAAAAGAAATATTTGAAGTGATTAGAATTTCAAATGATCAAGGTGTGGAGGGAATTTGAAATTACAAAGAAAATAATAAAAAATACAAATTTATAATTTTTTGTATATTTAAATAAGGAATTTGGTTTAAATTCAAATCCACATTGATCCAAATGCATCATAAAATTTTTTTATTTGGACCTTGAAAAACAAGTTAAAGTAGAATCCTATGTTGACATTCAATAAATTAGTAACTGATAAAAAAACGTGGCATGTCTAATGTAAAAAATGAAGAATGAATGGAAAGAGATGAAGTTTTAATAATCTTATATAGAAGTTTTATTATATCTTTCTCTCTTTTTTAGAACTTACTTATTGTCAATTTCAAAAAATACAGGATATATTATTCCTAATCTAATAATATGTATTATTTAAATGCACAGGATCCACTAAAATGATGAGCTTCGTATACTCTATATAAACATCTTTTAAAATTAACAAAAATTAAGAGGATTTAATTTAATCCATCCATCCACATTTATTCTTTTCTGTCATTATTTCTAAATAAATGATATATAATGCAGTACATTACAAACAATTAATTAAGAAACTTCTTTTCATGTAAACTTTTCTTCATTACATGATTTCTTAAAATGAAGAAGTTGGCTTTTTTGTTTTAACTAAGTATTTTGATCCTTAACTATTCTCAATTCTGTGTACTAATGAGCAATGAATATACAATTTTTTTTGGAATGGTGCAAAATTTAAGAAACTAAATTAATTGTTTAATATAAAAATAACACTATAATCAAAATAAAAAATAAATTAAAGTAAAAAATATTTATTCATTCTATAGTATAATCAACACTGTCATAATCTATATTAACAATTATTGCTTAGAACAGCATGTTTATAATCCACGTGTGACAAAGTGAACAAAATAGAATGTCGTTTCAAATATTTACCATCCCATTATTCTAATTCAACACGTCAACTATTTGATTTGAACTACAGTACTCGGCATTTAATTAAGGATCATGAGGAACACGCACAAAATGATACGCGAAATTTTTTTTACATAATTTTCTGTTATAAAGTTTGTTTATCAATTTTTTTAAGAAAAATGGCATAGAATGTAAATGTGTTCTGTGTTCGAGATCCACTTTCTTTTCGTTTTTATTATCTTTTGTCTAATTATCCAATTCAACTTCTAAAAAATTACGAAAATCCAAACTCCACAAATATAGGTATGAAGATAAACAATTTATACTTTTTATGTAAGTAAAATATTATGACCAATTCTTTTAAAAAAATTACATAGACTTCATTTTTTATTTTTATAGCATACGCTTTAACTCCATTACGAATAAGTTAAGGATTCTAAGATAATTTTCTAAAAGGATAAAAAGTAAATTAGTCTCTAAACTATAGGTCTAGGAATGCACTTAAGATTCTAAACTCATTTTTAGTATAATATTTTTTTTTAATTTTAGAAAACAATACAATATGGTATCTACTATTGATAAATAGTTAATTTTAATTGTTAGTTGATCAAAAAAAAATATATAAAAAAATGTCAAAATTGCAAAAAATGACTAATAAAACTTTTTTATCCTCTTATGTAATTTAATTTCTTGGGTTTTTTATTGTAATTTTTTGTCATTTTATGTGATTTTTGAGATTTTATTTTATTATTTTATAGTCAACTAATAATTAAAGTTAATATTTATTACCGAGAACGGACCTACTCATTAGCTTATGGGGGCAATTGCCCCTACAAGACTAGAAAAAATTGTACAAAATAACCTAAAAAAATTTCAATGCCCTCTCAAAAAATTTCAATTACCCCCTTCTCAAAAGAAAAAATTCACTTATCCCCCTAAAAATTTATTTAACTCAAAACTAATCTATATGTTATAATCTCAAATCATGATAGTTTCATAGTGGAAAGAATAATAATTGAAAAAATAAATTTCTTTATTTTTTAAAAAAATTACGGAAACATAAACAACAGTCCCTATAGTTTCATTAAGCTTTTCTTTTAGTCCCTAAAATTTTTTAGTATTTTTAGTCCTTATAATTTTAAAAAGATCAGGTGATGTTTGCTTTTTATGTCCTTATAATTTCAGTTTTTCAAGTCCTCATAGTTTCAAGGACTAAAAATACTAAAAAAATTATAGAGATTAAAAGTAAAATTTGATGAAACTATAGAGATTAAAGATTATATTTTTCAAAAAATTTATTACAAAAATTAATCTACTAAAGATAAACAAATTTATTCAATAAAAAATAGAAATAACTTCAATAACTATAAAAATTTTTATTTAGACTAGGACTGTTTTATTTGATACATCATTATAACTTCATGTACTATGCCTTATTCTTTAGCAATTAATTTTAACAAATTTTTAATTTGAATGTAATTTAAGAAATATTCAAAATGATTTTTTTAAACAAATCATATTTATCTTGAACAAAAACTTTGCCCCCACTATTCAAAATTTTTTTTTTGGTACATCACTTATTTGCTAGTAGTAAAGATTAGATTGTACCATTCTCCAAAAATGAGCCATAGACACTCTTGAATCTATAATTTAAAGACTAATTTAAAAATTTAACCCTTTCATGAAATGCAATCATGTTAAAAAAATTAAAATCATTAATTTTCCATTATAATCCAATTGTCTCCTCTCTCTTCTCCAATTTTTTTTTAAATTAAGTATCCTAACATTTAAATAAATGTTATGATAAAAAAATTCCGATCATTTTTCCGTCCTTTGCGAATATTATAATAATTAATGAGAGTATGGGTGTGGGAAAAAGACGTACAAAATAAATAAAATATAAAAAAATTAAAAAGGGTCGGTTTCAGAATAGTATCGAAGGAGACGGATCTAGACCATTACCTGCAAAGAGGAAGGCCCCAATAGAAGCATCATTGAAGGATCATGCTCCCAAGCTTGCGGAGACTTTCTGAACCACATTACACATACATGTATTTATGTTTATGTGTGTGTATTATAAGAAAAAATAATATATTATAATAAATTCAAATACTATATATTTATTATAAACTTAAGGTGGATTCTATTTTGTCAAAAGGACTTTAAGAAATGGGACGTACAATTTATTTTCCCCCCTTTTTGCTGCCATCCATCCAAATCAAATCTCATATGATTAATATTAGGATTAAATGGCAATTTTGTACTTAATTAAACTATAGGTTTAGGAGTATTTAAAATTTTAAACTCATTTTTGATACAATATTCTTCATCAACATTTAAAAGTAGAATGCCGTCATCCCTGCCATTAATCAACGTTAACATTGACTATTGATTAATGAAAAAATTACAGAAAAACCTCAAAATTATAAAAAATTACAGAAAAATCAAAAAGTTATAAATTTTTACATTGTAATTTTTTTGTAATTTTTGATTTTTCAATAATTTTTTTGTTAACTAAAAATCAAAGTTAATTTTTTAATAGTAAGGGCAACATTGTACTATTTTTAAATATTAAAGGGGAGCATGGCACAAAAAATAAATTTAGTATTCAAATACTTATGGACTGTTGGTTTAAAGGTGAAATTTCTTTTTAACTCTTAATACTATTATCCCGTCATGTATTATCGTTTGGACAAAAAGAAACTATCATCTTTTAAAAAAAAAATCTCGAAACTAAAATTAAAATATATTAAAGAAAACCAAATAACAAGTGTGATGTTGTAGATGTAATTAACAAAGACTTGATTATGATATATACAGACTATGTCATTGACTTGATAATATTTGAATATGATATAAAACCATATATTATATATTTTTATATTTATTCTATGGGTAAAAACATAGATCTATCAAAATTTCATTCACCCGAATAGGGAAAAACAGAATATATGCATTGCAAATTTGAGAAGAGATCAGTTAGCAGTAATTTAAAAATGAAATTGAAAGATTAGATTATTCCACATGTGGAAAAATTTAAATACTTAGAAGCAGTTACTCAAAATGATGATGAAATTGACGAAGATATTGCACATTGAATACAAACTAGGTGGTTTAAATGGAAAAAGTCTATAAGAGTTATCTGTGATCAAAATGTACCTAATGAGCTTAAAAAAAGTTTTATTAAATTATTATAAAACTAGCCATGTCATATGATAGCGAATGTTAAGCTTTGAAAGAATAACAAAAGCATAAAGTTAGAGTAGCAAATATGAGAATATTGAGAAGGATATGGGCATAACAAAAGATAAAATTTAAAATAAGCATAGATGAGAAAAAGTGTGCGTGACATCTATTGAGGGTAGGATGGTAAACAATCATTTAAAATGGTTTGGTCATATACAAAGAAAATCTTGAAGAGCACTAGTAAGGAGAGTAAAATAGATAGTTTCGAGCCTGCCCTGTTAAGAGGGTAGAAAAAGATTAAAGAGAATACTCATAAAAATTGTTAAATATGACCTTTTAGTTAACAATATTTTTAAAATCTTAGTTAATAATATAGTACAATAATGTCGTTCAATTCATAGAGTTGATCCCACCTAGTGAGATAAGGCTTGCTGGTGTTTGTATTTTGTCAAAATTTGTATCTTCTTCCCTCATTCTTCATCACTTAGTTCTCAATGAATAAGAAGTCCATTTCTTTCTTTTTGTTAATGTTTCTTTTGTCATCCTCCTCCTCATTCTCAAAGGACCTTAATTTTTATGTCTCTTTTAATGATGTAAATTATTAAATAGTGTAATCCTTTTCTGCATATATTTTACACTAACTTTTAGATAGCAACGGATTAATCCAACACTAATTAATTAGCAATGGAATTTGGGTTGGAAAACTCTCTAAGACAAATTTTTATCTTAAAATTTTTAAATAATTTATTTCATATTAGAGTATAGTTCGAAAAGAGTTGTTGTTAGGGCCATGTACATAAAGATTTAGTATCATGTAATATAATTTGTAAATTTGCATATTATTTTTTAGGTTTAATTTGTGAGCTGTAAAATATAATTTTTATCATTTTTATGATAAAATAATTCTTACATTTTACTTTTAATAACCAATAGACTTATTTCATTCAATTTATATTGTAACATAGTTTATATTTCATATAAATTAAAAAATTTTAAAATTAAAAAAATTATTTAAATGATGGTGAATATTATTCACACCAAAACTTTTTTAGAACAAATATGTACTTTTATCACAAAAATTTCAATAATAGATCTTCATATATTTGTCATTGATATTTCATTAAATCTATGCCGTACGTATATTTCAATAGCCATTTTGTGATGAAACAAAGTGATTTTTGCTATAATTCATCTTTAAATTTTATAATATTATATGCTTTACAAAGTGAAATTAATAATACTATAACTTAAATGTGGTTTATAATTTATTTGAGGCCTATGTGACGACCTTAATTAAATCCTCACCGCCTGGTTGTTGTTGCCATTACTTTCTCATCTTTTCATTCAACATTTTTCATTTCTTGTTCAACACATTCATTTCTTGATAAATTGGACAATGAATTTGCTGGGGGATCAAGACTGAGTCAAATTGTTATATTATGAAAAAGAAAAAGGGATTTTATGATTTGATATGTGAAAATGAAATAATGTAATGAGATTCTACTCTTTCTAATGACACAATTAGGTTTTCATAGTTTTTTCCCTCCCTTTTTGCCTTCAAAGTAGAGTATTATATATTATGCAACATGAAATCCTTATTTAAAGCTCCAAAATATCCCTTCCAAGTTATTTTATGCTTTACGAGAATAGTTTAGTTTTTTATTTAAATTATTTAAAATCCTCATCTATTCTGCAGTTAAAAAAAATCCTTCTCTATTTATATTTTATTGAAGACTTCCTTTGCCCTATTTTTAAAGATGTTTTTATGGGAAAATTACAATTAACAATTAAATACAATTTGATTTTGGTTTGTTTTTGAAAGTTTTCCTGTGTATAAAAAAATTAAATACAGATTGAAAAGCTTAATTTCTAAGAAAAAATATAAATTTTCAAAAATATTCTTATTTTTTTTACCATCATGGAACACCAAATTACTCCAAAAACAATATTATAAAATAGTGTGGAAGGAGTACCACTAAATTAATTAGTTTGTTTCCATTTTTTGCACTCACACATCAAACATAAAAAATTTCTTTCAATTCTTACACAGATAATAATGTTGAGCTTTTACCCGACATTGTCTACTCTCCATCCTTTTGCCAGGATTTTTATTCTTTTTTTACTTTACCATTGCTCAAAAAGGAATGATCGTTAGTTTCTAAAAAATTGAATTAACAACAATTAAATTTTTAATATTTTATTTTTAAAAAATAAATTACAAATATAATTCAAATAACTACTAACAGGAATCTTAGTTATAATATAATAATTATATTTGAAAGTGAAATATCATTTCTGTAATTAAAATTTTCTAAAGTATACCTTTAATTTTTTTAATTTTATAAAAAATTTAATTTGATCTCTTAGTTTTATAGAATTCTTTTCAGCCATCTAATCCTAACAGTATTAGTTTGAAATAATTATTTTTTATATCAATCATTGTTATTTTAAAAAATTTAACTTAATATATTAATATTTAAAAATATTTTGTTAATATTTAAAAGTTCAATGAATGAATTTTTCTTTTATTAATAAAAGGTATTAAGGTTAAATGATTAAAAAATATTTTATAAAATTAAAGGACTAAAATAAAATATTAGTAAAGTTAAATTACTAAAAGTACAGTTTAGCCATTAAAATTTATAGATTTGGAATAGTGTATATAGATTAATTTTTTTAACTTATTTTTAAAAAGTTCAGACATGATTGTCACTTATTCAATTTTTTGGATCTAATTGTTCTTAATCTTCTTTATCTCAAAGCCATGTGTGAGCTTAACACTTGAATATGAGAAATACGACATTGTAACTTTCTTTCTAAAATTCTAGTCCAATTAAAGAAAAAAAAATGTTACTGATATTTTTTTTAGTTTTTCAATAATTATAAAACATTTAAATTTTAAGAATAGTTAAAAATATTCTCTCTACTGTGATAAAAAACATATTATCTCTTTTTGTTTTGAACCCAAAATATATATATATATATATATATATAATCCCTGCTTGCTAATGTTTCACTGCCTTTGAAACACTGAACAAATTATTCTCGAGATTTTAAATTTGACCAGCTCTCTTGTTCCTTTTTTACCCCCAAAACCAGCTCCCTTGCTCTTATTCTAACTCCATTTGATTTGTTTTCTTCCGAAAATTTACTTATTGATACACAAGAGGTTAAATATAATTTTTAGAAAAATAAAATTTCACACCAAAAAATATAATTATGACATCATGTGTCATTTTTTTATTTTTTTGTTCTCTTTGATGAGGCACAGAAATGAGATATGTTAACAATTTTAAAAATTATCATAATTACGAAGAAAACAAATTCTAATTGTGAGAACCATTATATTAACTAGTCAAAGTTTTATAAGTGTAAATTATTTCGCACAATTATTTTTAAATTTTATTTGCAACATGATAATATATATAATATTTTATTAAAAAAATCTTGAATGCACATGCACCCCTGTAGTAGGATTAAAATCCATAGTTTAGTTTGTTATTAAATAAATTATTTTTTATTTACGCATCAGTTTTAAAAAATAATATTTCAATTTAAGACAAGACACGTTTATGACTTTTAAAATGTATGTGTAAAATTGATATGTGTTGAATATTAGGAGACTGACAAGTATATCTCATCGAAATATATAAATGCTAAAAGAATATTATGAAAAAGGATAATTACTCCAAAGCCTCTCGAGATTTATTTGACATACTTTTTGTGAAATTACATTTCTAACCCTCAGTAAAAGTAATAGAAAAAGCTGTTAAAAATCTAAAGGAGAATGACAATTAAGGAACTTTTAAGAATATTAATCCCAATTACGAATCGTGAAATTTTAAAATCTTAGTTAAGGATTATGATACTTAACTGTGATAAAAAATGTAGTTTATGAGGTGGAATTCACCATTGTCACTTGGAAATTTACTAAACTAACTTGAGAAAATATATAACGTATATTGTAAAAACATGAAACTCAACTTGAAAATTAATTGTTTAACAAAAAGCACCACTTGAGAATTCACTAACTTAACTTGAAAAAAATTTCTAACGTATATTATGAAAACATGAAACTCCACTTGGGAATTAATTTTTTAATAAAAAATTAATTTGGACAAGTCACTTTTTATTAAACAATTGATTCTTAAGTAGGGTTTTATTTTTTCACAATATACATTAAAATTTTTTTAAATGTAGTTAGTGAATTCTCAAGTGGCGCTTTTTGTTAAACATTCCATTCTCAAGTGGGGTTTTATATTTTCACAATATATGTTAGTAATTTTCCCAAGTTGGGTTAATTAATTTCCAAGTCACGTTAGTGAATCCCATCTCACAAATTATATTTTTTTATCACAATTAAGGACCATGGTTCTTAACTGAGATTTTAAAATTTCACGGTCCGTAATTAGGATTAATGTTCTTAGAAGGTCCTTAATTGTCATTCTCCCAAATCTAAATTGAAATTGTTAATAATAAAAATAAAATTTTTAATATAAGAAACATACTTGTTTTTGCATAACTAAATAAAAATTATGCTTCATATATTAACAATTTTACTTTTGTTATTAAAAACTTCAATTTAGGTTTTAACAATATAATAAGACTTTTTGTTATTTTCCGAGGAACTCAATACCCCATTTGCAGTAATCTTTTATCATTTGCCAATTTTAATGGAATTTATTTGTCATTCTCCCTTAATATTCATATTCATAATTATTAGTAAATATTTAAATATTAAAAAAATCAGGTCAAAAATAGATACAAACAAAACAACTTTCTAAAAATTATACTTTATTACTCCCTTTATTAAAAAAATATAAAGTATTTTTTAACAAGTTAGATGTTAAAAAATGTAAGGCACTTTGATTAAACAGAGCCACACTAGGGCACCAAAGTAATAAAGTTGCAAATAACGTCCAATCAAATATGAAACTATTCCAAGGCTTAAAGACCTCATTTGCAATTATATTTTTGGGTGAAATGACCCATTTGCCCCTTCCAAAATCAATCAATCTACTCTGATCTCTTCTTCTTGCTCATCTTCGTTGTCTCTCTTCCTCTTCCTCCTCCTTCTTCCTCACTCTTCCTTCTTTCCCTTCAGCTAGAATTGTTGTCTTTGAATCTTTAAGTTGTGGTGTATTTATCATATCTTTAAGCTTTCACTATACCCATGGGATTGCAAGAGAGTTTGGAAAAGTCAATCATAAGAATTTTTTGCACATCAACTACGCACATATTTGGAGGGGATAAAGTTCAAATAATTAGATTCAACAAGCTCCTTCATAGTAGGCATCCTTCCCATTGTCTTGAGATTCTCTTTTTGAGTTTGGGTTGAAGAAACCAAAATTTAAAAAGTACAAATGGATTCAAGAAACCCTCCATCACATTGAATGAATTGATTCATGCTGAATCAACAACTTGTAATGTGCATATCGTGATGGTTAAATTTTTTGGATTTGCATTTGCCCATAAGCCTAAATGGACTTTTTGATGTGAAAACTATAATATAGTCTTTTGAAAACATGAAGGTTGTCTTGTTAATATAGATGTTCAACCATATTATATATATATATATATATATAATGGCGAGATTGTTCTCTAGACTTTGTAGTTGTGATTTAGTTCCTATATAATATTACTAGGTTGTTGATATAATTTGACTTATTTGATAAACTCTAAGTTAGTAGTGGATTGTTTGTTATAAAATCATAGTTTACTTATTTATATTGGATGTTCACATGTGAATTGAAAAATTCATGACCTGTCTATTATCATAAAAATGCCTTATAGAAAATATTGGATTATGTGTTGTGAAAATATAAACATTGAAGTTCAACTGTGAAAAATAAAAGTTTGGTTTTTGTAAGTAGACATTTACATGTAAATACCTAAACCTAGACTTGTCAATATGTAAGCCTTTTGTTGTTAGTATGTGAACTTGCAATTGGTAAAATAGGAATAATTATTTTATGTGATTTAATAATTGTCTACATTGATTGATTCGCTAATTTGTGCAGACGCATAAAATGGTAAAGGAGAAACAGCTAAAACGGATCTAACCTTTTATGAGATGGCATGAGTTTATGAAATTTTTTTGGAGAAGAATAAAAGACTACAAGATATTGACAAACTTAAATGACACGTGAGCTGAAAATTGGAACAAGATGAGTAAAGAGGAGAGGGATTTTTGTAACAACTGTCAAAGGAAAAAAAATGATAGGATGACTTGACTAATAGAAGTATTAGAATGTAAATGCAATTAGGATTACTCTAAGATTATGTATGCACCATTCTTAGTTTCTTTTTTCATATGGAATTATTTTTTATGTAAATGGATGTAGGGAAAATATTGTAGTGTATATTTGAAGAACACTTGATGAGGTGTGCTGGTTAAATTATTTCCAATGTACAAGTTACCCAAGTTGAATTTATAACACAACGTTCGTAAATAATATTATAAGGTCCACATACTAACAACACAAGGTTTGCCCATATGGCACACCTGAACATATGTTCGAGTTAATTGCAAAATATATATAACATAAATTTTATAATTAACAACATACTTTCATTGAAGTAACAAGAATACCTACATTAGATTTGGATAATTTCATACTGGTATTAGCCTTTCTATTAAAATAGGTATCAACAAGAAATTTCATATCATATTTCATGTTGATCTATAGAAAAATTCAGCAACTATATCCCAAATATGCAGGGTTGCTTGTCCATATACAAATAAATAGTAATTGTCATTTTCAACTAACCAAAAAACATAAGTTTGGATACCTTCATATATATCATAACTATAGTTGTATCAATGCAAAAAAAAAACAAAGAAAAAAACAAAGTAAGAAGTCAGTTGTAAATCTACCATGCTATCTTTTATGTGAACTTGTAATGAATAAATTAATATAGGTCCCAACTTTTATTTTTCAGAATTAAATATTCAATATAAATAAGAAAACGTTCATGTTTTCATAATGCATAGTCTAGTGTTTTTGATAGGACATTTTCATGATAATGGATTGGTCATGAATTCTCTAATTCAAATGTAAACATCCACTATAAACAAGTAAAGCCATCATGATTTCATAACAAATAATCAACTACCAACTTAAAAGTTTAGCAAATAAGTTAGATTATATCAATAATCAAGTTTGGATATATCAGCAACAAAATCACAACTATAGAGTCTGAAAAACAATCCTACCATTATATATATAAAAAATACAATTGAACACCTATATTAACAAGACAACCTTCACGTTTTCAAGATACTATATTATTTTTTTCAATCATAAAGTCCATTTGGGCTCATAGGCAGATTCAGATCCAAAAATTTTATTTTCACTATGTGCAGATTGCAAATTGTAGATTGAGTATGAATCAACGTATTCAACATGATGTAGGGTTTCTTCAATCTATTGCACTTTTTAATTTCAGTTTCTTCACCCAAACCCAGAAAAGAACATCCCAAGACGATGGAAAGAATGCCTACCATGAAAGAATTGTTGAATCCAACCATCAAAATTCTATTCCCTCTAAATATATGCGCCTTCAATGTGCACAAGATTCCGACAATCAACTTTTCCAAACTTACCTCCAACAATCTTATGAATACGGTGAAAGCTCAAGGATATAGTAAATTCTCCATACCCTAAAGCTTCGAAGACGATAATTCCAACTGAAGGGAGAGAAGGAAGAGTAAGGAAGGAAAAGAGATCAGAGTCAATCAATTTTAAGAAGGGCAAATGGGTCATTTTACCTAAAAATATAATTGCAAATGAGGCTTTTATATCCTCAAAATAATTTCAGATTACACTAGGCCTTATCTACAATTTTGTTGCTTTGGGGTCCCAAAGGATGGTTCTCCCCTTTTATTATTTTGAGGTGTAATTAATGAATTTTTTACAAAAAATGTATAAATAGATACTCCTTCTGTTAAAAAATATAAAGTATTTCTTAAGAAGTTAAATGTTCAAAAATGTATGGTATTTTTAATCTCTTGAGGTGTAATCATTGTTTTTTTTTTAAAGTGTCCCTATTAATAATAACTTCATATTTATTATAGGGTATTTAATGAAATAAATATGAAAAGATATAGTTAGTTGGAAAGTATGTAAATACTTTATTAGGGGTAAGATTCAGTTAAAGATGCTTTAGATTTTTTAACGAAAGGAGTAGATCATTAATATTGATTTTAAGCAAAAAATTCTACTAAATAAGGATAAATATGAAAAAAATTAGTTTAAAATATTTAATTAATTTATTAAGATTGATATTCAATTAAAAATATTTTATGTTTTTTAACAAATAACTTTCTTTGAATTGTATCCACAACTTACTATTCAATTTTGAAAGTGTGTATGAGATTTTTTTAAAAATAATAATAATAAAATATCTTTAAATTATGTAAATGACATTTTAGTTTTTTTAAAATCTCATAATTTCCTTCAAATCTTTGGAGATTTTTTTATTATTAAGTAATTATTTTAAATGATCAAATTGCTCTTAATTCAAATATCAATTGTTATTTATAAGTTTTGATTTAATTTAAATTTTTCTTTTTAAAATTTCAAGAATTCAATAACAATTTAGAAGTTCACATTTGAAATCTTAATATTTTTCAAGTGTTACAAATATCAATTGTCATTCATAAGTTTTGTTTTAAAATTTATAATTTTTCTTCTTAAAATCACAAAAAATCAACAACAATTCATAAGTTTGAATTAAGGACAATTTAGTTATTTATATTATTCTTTAATCACAAAAAATTTTTAGAGACTTCAAAGGAATTATGACATTTCAGGGATCAAAATATTATTTATATAATTTAAAAGTATTTTATTGTCATTTTTCCTTTTAAAAATAAGTAAAGATTCTGAAAGCAATCACTTTCTTAAAATTGTTATAACTTTCTTAAAATTGAGCAGTTTTCTTAAAATACGATAATAAATTTATTTTTCTCCTAATAAATAATTCTAAATTAATATATTTCTAACAAAAATGTATAAAAGATAGTTATTTTGACATCTTAATATACTCCCCATATTATAATATAAGTCATTTTTAAAAAGCTTTGCTTTATCTAAAAGATAAGATATTGGATAGTTGTTATATATTTTTTTAATTACACACTTATTTTATTGAGTAATTAAGAGAAATATTGTAAATAAATTAAATATTATATTTATTACACTCAAAAGCACGATTAAAAAGGTGTTAACTTTTTTATAAATAAAAATTTTAATAACTTTTTTAAAAATATAAATTTATTAATAATAACTAATATTATAATCTGGGAGTAATACTTAAGGAGGAAAAAAACAGCCCAAACTTCTTACATCGTTTTGTCTTTTCAATTCATTTTTTTTTCTTGACAATTTTATTCTTCTACTCATATTCTATTCAAAATTTCAAATTCCTATTAAACTAGATTCTATTATTTTAAAAGTTAAGTTTGAGTAGTAAAAAGAGGACGGAATAATGTTTTTCTGACATCCGAAGAAACCATTTAAGAAAAAAATAATATGGTATAATAGTTGAGAATTTGAGATTCATTTACCTCATAATTGAGAATCTCAAATTAAGATCCTGGCCAAAGGATCTCCAAAGCACCTCCTCCATCATTGAAACTTCGTTTTCTTGTTACCTTCTCCCAAAAAGTCATCAAAAAGGCGTATTGCAATTTTCACAGTCATTCACAGGCTTTTTCTTCAAAGGTCTCTCGCGAGCAAGAAAGAAAATAAACTTACATGAGAGAGAGAATAGAGAGGGTGATGATCGCATAAGTCAACCGACCCTTTTTGGATTCATATGTATTTGTAAGGCTTCGAAGACTCCACATATTGCGTTTTATCTTCCCCTTTTCCCTCCCTCTCTGTCCTCCCCTTCTCTCTCCTCTGCTCGCAAATCTATAAGACTCCTTTTCTAACCCTACTTCGTTTTATTTTTATTCATAATTTCTAAATTTTATATTCTCTCTCTTTTTCAAGCATGCATTGAGCGAGATAGCACACAACATTGTAAGCCTAGGGTTCTCTTTTTTAATTTTTTTTTTTTGGTTGCTTCTCTCTTGTGGGTATTATCAGAAATTGCTGTACTGAGAGGGATAGGGTCATGTTCATATACATATATAGAGAGAGAGAGAGAGGGAATTAGCGAGCTAGCTAGCTGGAATAACCAGAGGGTTTTTCCTTCTCTGCTTGCCTTGTTTCTCTTTCCTTTCTTCATCTCTCTCTCTCTCTCTCACAATAATAGAAGGTGAATTATATACGAAAGGAGGACATTTTATTTCCAGCTACAGAGAGAGAAAGGTGAGACATTGGGGCTTTATCCTTTTGTCTCCTCTATCTCTTTCCCTCCATGTCTTCGCACCTTCTTCCTTTGTTTCTCTCAGTCTTGTCAAGTGAGCGAATTCATTCATATTTTTATATATATAGATATATAGATATAAATTAATTAATATACACACACCACACGCACACGCACACGAGGTCGATTCTGATTTCTCGAAACCCCATTTCATCTTCTTAGAGGTTTAAAACTTCTGGGATTGCTGAATTTACTGCATCGAATCTCATGTACGGAAGGCTGAGCCACTTCTACTGGTACTGAGTTTCGGATTTTTGAGGAAAAGAGAGGTCGAAGAAGGGAATCGAGTGGTTTTTTGTTAGAAAAAGTGGCTTCTTTGATGAGTTTTGGGGGATTTCTCGACAATAACTGGGGTGGCGGTGCGGCGGTGGAGGAGGCGGAGGCGGCGATAGAATCGTCGCTGATATTCCTTACAGCAACGGCAGCACCAACGATAATAGAATGCCGTCGAGTGGTTCAATCTCGCAGCCTTGTGTCGTCACACAACCAGCTGCGATGGCGAAATCCATGTTCAGCTCTCCGGGACTGTCTCTCGCACTTGTGAGATCTCCTTCGTTTATTTCATTCCCATACTTTTTTGGGGGCTGAAACTGATGATGATCTTGTACCATATATTGTTTGTTAGTTAATTTATTTATTTATTTATTTATTTTTTGATTTTTGATTCTCTTTGGATAAAGCAAACGAATCTTGACGAGCAACAAGGAGATGCGAATAGAATGCCTGAAAGCTACGAGCCAAATGTTGGGGCGAGAAGAAGCAGAGAGGAAGAACACGAAAGCAGATCTGGCAGTGATAATATGGAAGGCCCCACTTCCGGCGACGATCAAGACGCCGCCGACAACCCTCCGAGGAAGAAACGCTATCACCGACATACCCCTCAACAAATACAAGAACTCGAAGCGTATGATCTCGCTCACATTTTTTCTCTCTTTCTCTATTTACTGGCTTCTTTCTTCTTCTTCAATCTTCACTGTCCTTTTTTCTTTGGTTTAGTCTGTTCAAGGAGTGTCCTCACCCAGATGAGAAACAAAGACTAGAACTGAGCAGAAGGCTTTCCTTGGAAACCAGACAGGTGAAATTTTGGTTCCAAAATCGAAGAACCCAGATGAAGGTAATTATAACAACTGATATAACCTCTTGGGGACATCTTTTTTCGTGGTACGATGTTTATGTGTTCTTGTTTCTACTCAGACCCAATTGGAGCGCCATGAAAACACTTTGCTCAGGCAAGAAAACGATAAACTGAGAGCAGAAAACATGTCTATAAGAGAAGCTATGAGGAATCCTATATGTTCAAATTGTGGAGGCCCAGCCATTATCGGCGAGATTTCCCTCGAAGAACAACACCTGAGAATCGAAAACGCTCGACTGAAGGACGAGCTAGACCGAGTTTGTGCTCTAGCAGGAAAGTTTCTGGGCCGACCCATTTCTTCATTGACCAGTCCGATCGGTCCTCCATTGCCAAACTCAAGCTTAGAACTCGGAGTTGGGATGAACGGGTTTGGTGGTATGAGCACCGTGCCGTCGACATTGCCTTTAGGGCCAGATTTTGGGATTTCGAGCCAATTAGCCATAGTGCCTCCGGCGACAACATCGACGGCCACGACGATGACCAGAGCAGTGGGGAATTTGGTCAGCGGACTTGATAGGTCCATAGAGAGGTCTATGTTTCTGGAGCTTGCCTTGGCGGCCATGGACGAGCTGGTGAAGATGGTGCACACCGATGAGCCTCTCTGGTTAAGAAGCTCAGAAGAAGGAGGAAGAGAGATTCTGAACCATGAAGAGTACATGAGAACTTTCAGTTCTCCTTGCATTGGCATGAGACCAAATGGTTTCGTCTCCGAGGCTTCAAGAGAAACTGGAATGGTCATCATCAACAGCCTGGCCCTCGTCGAAACTCTAATGGACTCAGTAAGCTATATATATATTCATATTCGTTCATCTCCAAGTTCCATTTTATTCTATCACATTTCACAGTGAAATTAAGTCTGAACCAAACCCATTTTCTTTCCATAGAATCGATGGGCAGAAATGTTTCCATGTTTGATTGCCAGAACCTCCACAACCGAAGTAATATCCAGTGGAATAAATGGAACCAGAAACGGTGCACTTCAACTGGTACGTTTGAAAAGGTATATATATATATATATATGAATGTAGCTGATTTGTGTGGTGTTATTATACAGATGCATGCTGAGCTTCAGGTTCTATCGCCATTGGTGCCAGTTCGAGAGGTGAATTTTCTTCGATTCTGCAAGCAACACGCGGAGGGGGTGTGGGCTGTAGTTGATGTGTCGATCGAGACAATTCGAGAACCTTCTGGAGCTGCTGTTTCGTTTATGAACTGCAGAAGACTTCCTTCTGGGTGTGTTGTTCAGGATATGCCAAATGGTTACTCCAAGGTGAGTAAAATTATTATAATTTCCAGTAAATTTTGATCTCCTGAAGCTTGATTTTTGGGTACTATTGAACCAATTTGTGTTATTTGCTGATTCCTGTTGAGTTTGACGCGGGAATGTCACTTCATTCTGTACCATATTGTGTCATATCTGTATGTGACATAACTGAATTTACCAAACTATGCCTTGCTTTACACCTGTTTTCTTATTTCTTGGAATCTATCTGTTTCTTCTGTGTGTGCTCTTCATCTCCATGATTCTTCAATCACCTAGTATCAAAACATATTTATATATATTCTAAATATAAATAATTGATATTAATAATTAATAATGTAAACTAAACCCCATTCTTCGTATATTTATATGCAGACACTGACATGAAATTTACTATTGTTATAATTTTTTATATTTTATATTACTCCCTGATTCTATAAATAAAAAACCAGTAACTATTTTAGGAATAATGATGAAATTAATTGAAAGATTTTATCCTTCATAATTATATCACAAAGTGTAATTGTTTTTTTTTTTTGAAAAAAAAGACAATGTTCCAATTAATCTATGAACTTTTACCCAATATTCAGTGACACTCATGAGGGATTAAATGGAATAAACATAGGTAGGTAGTCTTTTACATTTAGGATTTTTTTTAATTCTCTTTTATACCGAAAAGGAGGGAGTAATATAGTATAATAAATCGTATATAAAATAATTTATAAATTGTGAATAATATAGCCTTCTCTTCGTAGTTTTAAATAAGAGTACATGTTCGTAGACAGAACACTAGGCCAAGGAATCATGGGGTTTCTTCCTTTTTGCTTTTCGAAGCTATTTAAAAGTGCCCATAGTTCGAAGGTACCTAGCTTAATTTGTCCAGTCACTACTCACCACATAATCACTCTGTCAGTGATAATTCCCAAATAAAATATTTTTCTATTTCTAAAAAAAAATATTTTTTTTTTATATTTGGCCTCTCAAAGCATCTGCGCCTGACTGGGATGCTTCTCCTTGTCTCACAATTACATATTCCTAACTTGAATTTTCAACAATGGATTGTGATTGTGATTGTGATCCTATATATATATATATATATATTAAAAAAATGTACTTGAATAATAATAATAATAATAATAATAGCCTCCCATTTGGGGCAAAATCGAGGTTAATTTTTAATATATTATTTTTCCTCATGGAACAAGCCTAATCTGTTGCTTAAATTTCTGAATCCTGGACATATTAATTAATGCTTACTCATCCATTCGGGAAGCAATTTGCCTTGTGATAATACTGTACCATATCCTTTGATTCTATAAACATTAAACAATGTATATGATGTTTCTATTCCAGTCTTTGATGCTGTATCACTGGTCTTCCTTCAAGTAATATTTTATTCATTTTCCATCTAACTCCTCTAATCTGTAGGTCTCTTACATATAAATATAGTATTGCTATTCAATATTGTAAGGTCAAAGTCCAAGACTACCTATTTTGTTCATTTTTTTAACAAATCTCGATTTCTCTCTCTCTCTCTAACCTCTTCAAAGTGCTCGCTGCTCCCCTAAATCCTCTCTTTGCATGACGTAGCAATATTTTATGTGCTTGATGCTCAAGTTTCATGGGAATCGTATTGATTATAAATTTCCTTGTTTCATTGAACACAATCCTTAGGCACATTTCCGAGATTTCATTTAATTTGTTTTTCTTTTTTGGTATTTTTCTTTCATTGTCTTCTTTACTCGTGACGGCTTTAAGCCAGCTTGAAGAAATAACTTCACTGTTTTTATTGTTGCCCTTGGACGCATCTGAGCGAATTGTAATACCAGGAAAAGTTATGTTTTTTTTTTTGCCCTAAAATATTTTGAAACTGAGTTAAATTAAATAGATTTATTTTTCCTTTTTAGTTTGCTCAAATCCACATGTATCATGTACTTGATCTTAAGAACCCATGTGAATTCAGTGTACGTGGAGTGTACAAGATCATGAAATTAGTGCTATCAGAAGAGTCCAAACTTTCACTGCTAAAAGACGATACTGGTACTGCATTAATTCATAAATGAATATTACAGACGCAATATACGTCATATTCTGAAAATTTTTGCAATTCTGGTGAACTGATGAACTTGTGAAGGATCTAGTAATGATGTTAACTGGTTTTGCATGAATTTACAGGTGACTTGGGTGGAACACGCAGAATACGATGAAAGCCAAGTCCACCAACTCTATAGATCCTTGTTGAGCTCCGGCATGGGCTTTGGTGCTCAACGGTGGGTCGCCACCCTGCAACGTCAATGCGAGTGCCTTGCCATCTTAATGTCCTCCTCCGTTCCCTCTCGAGATCACACCGGTAAGCTTCAACGCGGGCCAGAATATATCAGTCATCTCTTCTAATATTGTTAATATTCATGTGTTGAATTTCTCTGAACGGCAAGCTTTCTTTGGTTTGTTCTAGCTGCCATAACGGCCGGTGGCCGGAGGAGCATGTTGAAGCTAGCGCAGCGGATGACCAACAACTTTTGTGCCGGAGTTTGCGCTTCAACCGTGCACAAGTGGAACAAGCTGAACGCAGGAAACGTCGACGAGGACGTCCGGGTGATGACGCGGAAGAGCGTGGACGATCCCGGCGAGCCGCCAGGGATAGTTTTGAGCGCAGCCACCTCCGTTTGGCTTCCCGTTTCACCCCAGAGACTGTTCGATTTCCTACGTGATGAGCGTCTGCGAAGCGAATGGGACATTCTCTCAAACGGTGGGCCCATGCAAGAGATGGCCCACATCGCCAAAGGCCAAGACCACGGCAATTGCGTCTCTCTCCTAAGGGCCAGTGTACGACTTTTTCTCTCTCTCAATCTTCTCACTCTTACCTTTGGAGTTTTTTATTGACGGAAATACCCCGGGATGTGAGGCAAGGTCAATAGGTCATTGTCGTTTAGTGTTTTGGTTAAAAAGGTGAAATCGAGAAGGTAGGTTTGGAAATTTGGAAGTATCTGTGCGGACTAGGGTCACAGAAATAGGGCAGCGTTGTTTGTTTCGTAGCAAGGTTTAACGAAAAAAGTCAAAATATAGGACGCTTGTCAACTTTCTGGATTTCTGAGTAATCTGACCTTGTGGTTTAAAAAATTATTTTTTAATTAACTTTTTTACACCCAAAAATAAAGGAGAAATAATAATTGAAATAAAAAAAAGATATATGGTCCCCGGGTTTGACTATGGCTCCTTGTGAACTTAGCGATGGTGACAAAATCAAATAAATTTGTTTATTTTTTTGCGCAGGCGATGAATGCAAACCAGAGTAGCATGCTCATCCTGCAGGAGACATGCATAGACGCGGCGGGTTCGCTTGTGGTGTACGCTCCTGTGGACATCCCGGCCATGCATGTGGTGATGAACGGCGGTGACTCGGCTTATGTGGCGTTGTTACCTTCGGGGTTCGCTATAGTCCCGGATGGACCGGGGTCGCGTGGATCCCAAACTCCGGCTAGCAATGGGGACGCGAACGGTGGCGTTAATGAGAGAGTGAGTGGGTCCCTCCTGACGGTGGCGTTTCAAATCCTCGTGAATAGCCTCCCTACGGCCAAGCTCACGGTGGAATCGGTAGAGACGGTGAACAACCTCATCTCGTGTACTGTTCAGAAAATAAAGGCCGCTCTTCACTGTGAAAGCTGACGCTCACGTGTGCGTCGTAGGTCACGTGACCTAGTGTAATTCTTTTTCCTTTTTATCTCTTTGAAAGCTTAGGGTAGTTAATTCAAATATGTCAAGGTGGCGCGTGTGAAAACGCGAGAGTGACTACTACTAATTGTGGTTTGAAAAGGGACTGTGGGGGAGTTGAGTCAAGAACGAACCGCACTGGGGGAAAGAAATCAGAAAGAAAAAACTCCTTGCATGGTGGTGAGGATCCGAAGCTCATGCGGGTCCGGATCTTTAACACAAGGCAAGGGTGGTGGTTCGGGTATTGACTCGGGTCGACCCTTGCATTCTTATTTAGTTAAAGGGATTGGTTTTTTTTGTTTTTTGGGTTCAATGTTTATATTTTGATGAAATTTTTGTGCAGTGGTTGCCTGTTTTGTTCTTTGTGAGTGAGGCACACGCGCTGGTTGGTGAGTGTGGGGAGGGGACGTGATTTGATGTGGGGAGTCTGCTAATGAATTAAATGATGGGGCAGAAACTGTGGCTGGAAGCGTTGCCATCATTTAATGCTATGAGTTTGGCACTCACTGGCCATGTATGTGTCAGTTGGCCAATAAAACTACGACACGTGGGAGAACGTTATTCGAGGGATCAAGATGCCTTCCGTATCGATCAAAAAGATCTCCGAGGTGCTTTCGGAGCTTATGCTCGCTGGGCTATTGTTTCAAAAATCCGATCTAACCGGACTTGGGTCGAAGTTATTCAATCCTATACGACACAATTTGAGTTCGACTTTATTAAAATTTGATCCTTTAAAATTAAAAAAAGTGATTTTTTGAATTAAACAGAACAGGAGACTTGACATCTAAATTATTTAATCCAATCTAGTTTTATTAAATTTATTTAATATGATTATAATTAAGTTATTAATTATTTATAATAACAAGTTAAGGATATTAATAATTTAGTAAGTCTGATTTTTCACATAATCGCACTCTCATAATAATAATTTAATAATATGAATCACTTAGGCTGTAATTGAAATATTTTTTTTCTTATTAGTGGAAATTATTATAAGTTTATTTGATTATAAGTGTTTTTATTATCTTTATTGAGTTGATTAGGTTGAAATGAATTAGTGCTTATAAAAAAAAGGAAACAAAAAAAGCTAAGTGAGTATTAAACAGGATCATTTGTTTAATCTTATGGATCAAGTTTGGTCTTATTAACTTTGGGTTATCACTTGATCAGATTGGATTACAGGTTATCTAACCTAATTCTTTTTATGCAAGAGACTAAACTTTAGGTTAGGCCAAAATTCAGTCCCATCCAGTCCTTTATGCAACCCTAAACCGGACCATCAAATTAGTTGAACCCTTGATTGGAGTCATTAACATCAAAAAATTGTTTGATGATTGAGCCAGATGAGACCAGAGTTGAACAATTATTAAATCAAAAATTGGAATTGAATCAAGAATGAGAAAAATTTTGTAGAAAATTAGACCATTTTAAACAAAATATTAAAAAAATAAAAAAAATTAGAGTCTATTGAAAGCTAAAACTATTTTTGAAAAATTTATATATATGAAATATGATTTGACACTATTTTTTTATAAAGACGTTGACAGTTATAAATGTAAATGCAAATATTTTTGAGTCTACTCAAATTTAATTTAATCAAGATTTATCTACACCTGACAAGTTATAAACTTATAATTTATAATATTGATAATTTATGATCATCCTATGTCATTTTATTAACAATTAAGCATAATGTAGATTTGTTTCTTATATTTATTTTATATATACATTTAATATTATTTTTATTTAATTATTATGTCACCGATCCAACTGCTGATATAATAAATTAGACTATAAAAACTAAAAAATACTGACTTTTTTGATTTAATGTTTGATCCGGCTTTTAAAACATTGTTGGACGACTCTAATTTTAATGGATGAAACATTTAAAGCATAAAATTTCAATCCTTCCATTATTAACTACTCTCCTCTTATCATAATAAAAACTTTACTTGATTCAAAATGTAAGATATTAAATAGGTATTATATATATATAATTATTCCCTTATTTTATAGAGTAATTAATAAAAATATTTTAAATAAGTCAAATGTTGTATTTATTATACTTAAGGGCACAATTGACAAGATATAAAAAATTTTTAAAAAAAATCAAAAGTTAAATAAACTTTTTTAAATATAAATTAATTAATAATGATTAATATTATTGTCCGAAGTGAGTAGAGTTAAATCGTCTGGTAAAACATGATTTAAGATTTAATTCTTGAAACTAAAAATTATTTTTGTCGCTAATTTGATCGTCAATGTTTAAATTTGAATTAATATCATATCTCAAAAAATCATATGCAAAATTTTATTTACATTCTTCAGACAAATTGAACAGTATATACTAAAATGATCCCTAAATTGCGAGCAAGTGGATTAAAAAGTGTATTGAAATGAATAGTGTTGTAGGAAATGAAATCTTATAAGTCACCTCCTGAAGGAATTCATGGTAAAATAAGTCACTTGCATAAAAAACAAATTATTAATTAAGTTTTTTTTTTAATTTTATTCTTTCACAGTCGTAATGAGTATTGCGTAATAACTTGCTCTTTCTAGTCTTTATTATAAGATATATTTAAAAGAGATTGGTGATCTTTAATATAATGCACTTTATGAGGTATTAATTATATTTTTTAATATTATTTTTATTTAAATTCATTATCTATTAGAAAAAAAATTAATGTGAATTTGAAATTTGTGTTTAGATATGGTAAATTTGAAAATGCATTTTTTTTGGGATAAAGATAATGGCTTAATTACTTCATGCATCTTAGTTCTAGTGCATTTAATAAAAATAAATTGAAGATTTTCTTTTTTTTTTTAGGAAACACCAGTAATTTAACTACCTCTATTTTATTTTAATGAAATAATTAAAAATGATTTATAAATAAAATTTGAAGAAGTAATAGCTTAAAACTTGAAAACAAACCAGAAGATTTAATGATGAAAATTTTCTCAGGAATCATGACAAAATGGAATAGAATCTAATGATGGCCATTAAATGTTGTATTAACTTGATAATGAGAGGAAAAGTTTACAAGGAGAGGAAAAGGTTAATTGGTGTTTTGAAATATTTATCTACAAATACTATTCCCTTCATCTTAAATTATAAGACACTTTTAATGAAATAATACATACCAATAAAATTTATTAAAGGCACTTTACAACACTAATTTTTTTTTAAAAAAATAATCTTTAATTCCTATAGTTTCATTAAATTTTGCTTTTAATTTCTATAGTTTTTTTTAATTTTTAGTCCATATAAGGATTAAAACCACTAAAAAATGAAAACTGTAGAACCTAAAAAATAAAAGTCACCAATTTTTTTAAAACTATAGAGGCTAAAAAAACTGCAGGGACTAAAAACAAAATATGATAAAATTATAAGGACTAAAAATTATATTTTTTAAGATAAAAATATAAACTTTTAAAAATATCCTTCATTTAATATTCTATTTTTAAAAAAATATTAAAAAAGAAAATATATAGATTGAATAATATTAAAAAAGTATAATTCATAAATTTTATTTTTATTAAAATATTTTATATTTTAGGATATCAAATTTATTTCAAAACTGTTTTATAATTTGAGATGGAACCAGCACTATGTTGCTAGTTCTTGATTGTGGCTTCTTATAAAAGTCATGTATCAAAATCTTAATATCAGTGATCATACATAAACAAATCATTGAGTCTCAAAAAGGATAACTTTTCCAAAGGGAAAAAAACATATTATATGATTGTACAAACTCAAATCAAGAACTCATGCTTAAAATACCATAATTTTTTTATCTGAACCAACGTGGGTCGGTTGATGATCCACTTTATGCTTAATATGCGTGTGTCTATGTCTATGTATAAATTAAACAAAAATCAACTTTATTTATTATTATGACTTGGTTAAGATCCCAGTGCTTGGACCTCTTTAAATTGAACTTTGTTTGTTAATACGAATCAATGAATCAATTCCTTTGATTGACTTAGATATCAAAAATTTATAATTGACTTGATTAAAGATATTATGGATTCAAAAGATTTGAATTAATTTTATTTATTTATTGACATATTTCTTTTATGTCCATCATGCAATCCCTATTATAAAGAACCTTTTATAAAAAATTTTTAGTCCTTAATTAATACTTGATGTGGGTAATAATTACATTTTTTAATATTATCCACATTTAAATGCACTAAGTATGAGAATGAATGTAATATAAATTTAAAATTTTTTATTTTAAGTAGAGATAAAATTAAAATTTTATTTTATTTTCATATAAAGTAAATGGCTTAATCACCTCTTGTTGGATCTGGTGAAATACTTACAAATGTTTTATAATAAGAATCCGATGAAGCATAATAATGCAAGTTTATATTACTTTAGTGTGCATATTAGGTGAATAATGAAGATCACGTAAATTGAAATTACTTTATAAATAAATTGGTGTTCTTAATTGATCTCAAGTTCGAGTTTTGTCAACAGGGAAAAAATCATTTTAATATTTAATTTACAGTTCATCACTTGAATGTGAAAAACAAATTTGGAAGGTTACATATAACTGGTGGTTGAATTCAGTAATAAAAGACTCCATATCATTTAAATAAAGATGTTGGCTTCAGACTGCGGGTGAAAAAAAAAAAAGTGAAGATATATATATATATATATATATATATTTAATACAAAAAACACAGAAAATTGGTGTGAAAGGTGAACAAAAATCAAGTTATGTCAGATTTTATAAGGAATCTACATCCTGAAGGTAGATGATTAAAAATATTAAGATTAAGATTTTTTTGAATGGTACTGAGTTGATAGCCAAAGTATTTAAAAAATTTTAATTCAATTACCTTATCGTCTCATATGAGTCTACCACAAGTTGTAGCTCCATTAGAGTTGACAACCTCATCAATGTCACCCCTTATGATTTAAAATATCACTCCTTTCATTAAAAAATGTAAGGTATTTTAATTTTTTAATGTGTAATCATTATTTTTTTTGTCAAAAATATCTTTATTGAATAAAGCACTTTATATTTATTTTAAGGTGAAATAACTTATTAAATAATGATAAATGTAAGAAGATATTATTAATTTGAAAACAAATAATTAATTACTTTATTGGAAATGAGACTTAATTTAAAAATTTTTATATTTTTTAACAAAGGGAGTATAAATTAAAAATACATATCAGGTTGAGATTTAAAAAAAAAATTCAAGAATTGACTCAACTTGAATATGAATGGGAATATCAGACAGCGGATCCACAGAAAAATTCCAATCTCAAACTCTCATGAAATATAAAAATAACTCTCAAATCCCATAAATTTTAATTGCAAATAAGTTTTCATGTGTGCTTGCCAAAATGCTTTAAAAAAATTTAAAAACTCTTCTGTTAATTGCTCACTTTGGAATCAAAGCTTTGATCCTGTCACCACTGGCTGTTGACTGGCCAGTGGCCGACGCCATCAACCATAGGAAAATATAAAAAATAAGGAACTTTTAAAAAATGCACTCCAAAACTTTTTTTTAAAAAAATTCATTTTAAAAAATGATAACATTTTTATAAATGCACTCAATTTTTTTTTAATAATTAAAGCCTATGAGATCTCAAAGTTACTTATGCTTTTTATGAGACTCTTTAGTTATTAGAAATCTTACTACATGAGAATTCGATGTGATTCTTCCAATATGAATTGATGCTAATATTTACTATTTAGGCACCTTGCTACAGGAGAATATGTCATCATTTTTGACCATATGTATATATAGAAGCTAATAATTGCTGGAATTGACTTGTTCACTGACCTGCTAATGATAATTTAAAAAGGAAAAAATATCATCCAAGGACCACCATACAAAATTTATATCAGAAAAGGATCAAATGATTTGATATTATCACTGCAGTCCTTTGTCCTTCTTACATATCAATTTCACAAGGAAAGAGATCAAAATGCCCCTCACAATGTTGGAAACGTGTTCCTAGCTGAAAGCTATCTCAGTCAAAGCTTTTCCCCATTTTCCTTCTCTCTGAACCAGCTCTATAAGCAAAGTACAGTAGCTTGTAGATGAAAAAAATGTAGAATCATCCATTGTTGTGTTACATTATTGTCTCCTTAAACGTTCTCATTATTCATAGTCAAGCATAATGTTCTGGCATGAAAACTACATGACTTGAAGTTTGCTTGTAGAGCAAGTTGAAGGTAGCAGAATGTCTGAACTGTATGCTGAGCGAGTTGAGTGCATCAGAATGGCCAAACTCTCTCCCATGTTGATATAACTATGTTTCCGACCCCATCTC
This sequence comes from Prosopis cineraria, assembly GCF_029017545.1. Taxonomy (NCBI): domain Eukaryota; kingdom Viridiplantae; phylum Streptophyta; class Magnoliopsida; order Fabales; family Fabaceae; genus Prosopis; species Prosopis cineraria. Next base: position 32,347,424 of record NW_026555343.1, read on the forward strand.
CCACATTCTTCATTGTCAGTGCATAAAGCTGCGTGTCGTGTGTGGGTAATGCATAGCATTTAGTAACAACTGAGAAGTCTGAGTAAATCTGAAGGTATTAGATGCACTAAATGTGAGTTGCATGTGCCCTTTACAAAGTGCCCTTTTGAAATGTGTTTTATGTTGTATTGTCAAAAATGTAACACGATATTGTTAAAACAAAAAGTTTAGTTGTCAAATAATGGACTGCTTCTTTAGAATATGCTTGCTTAAACCCTTGAAAGTTTAGAACTGTTTACTTTTGTGTTGTTAGAATAGCAATTTGTTGTTGTTAATATATGATTTGTAATTGTTAAAGTAGAATTACAGTCAATTTTGTATGACCGATGTCATGTAAACTTTTCTGCATTAATTTAAGGTTTCAACCTCACATGATTAATGGCAAGCATTCAAGGGAAGAAATTATTTTATTTTTTTCATCATGGTAGAGATTATGTCAGGACAAGTGAAGGGAAGGTGAAATATGAGCAAGGCAATGTAGTTGCTAGAATTATTAAAGAGGGGATGACATCCGATGCACTTAGAAGATTTATATTGTTAAATGTGTGTCCTAGAATGAAGACAATGGACTTGAAGTACATAGTGAAGGTTAAAGAAACCACATTGATAGATCTTATTAATGACATTAGAGTTGTTCAACTGATTGAATTTAATGATAACACTGGTCATATTTATATAGTTAGGAGGGAGAATGACATAACACAATCATCACCAATTGACTATTCTCAAGAATAAGTATTTAAGTTGAATTATGTAAATTTTATTGGTTGAAATTTACTGTTGCACATAACGTGCATGGCGTTGATTGTAAATGCAGTGTAGGTGACATCTGTAAAGATACTCAAGGAATATTGTTGTGTCAAAGTGAGTAGGACATTGATTTGGATTATGTAAGCTCATCATCTCCTCCTCAAATAGCAACACCAGCTGATGCTAAATGAAGTTTAGTTGTGCAAAGTATTCCAACTCCCATGACAGAGATGAATGCTGCAAAGTAGAGTGATTTGTTTATTAGTGTAGGTTAGATATTTCCTGACGCTGTTGCATTCAGACAAGCATTGCACAAATATAGCCTCACCCACAAGTTCATGTATAACTTCCTGAAGAATGACGAGAAGAAAATTATTATGAAGTGTGTGGCTAAGGGTTGCCTATGGAAAATTTCTGTATATAAGCCAGTAGGGGAAGACAATGCATTCTTATATGTAAGAACATTTATCAATCAACATACACATTGTGCTCAAGACAACCTCATAGTCTTATACAAGAGTAGAGCTTCTCTCACACCATCTGTTTTACTAGATGAGCTAAGGTCAGGTATCAACAAGTTCACAAATGAAATTAGAGGAGACATGTACATAGAATATGGTGTGAGCCTTTCCTATCTTCAAGCATATAAAGGTAAAGAGAAGGCATTGGCTAATTTACATGGTTCTTGGAAGAGTCTTACGAGTTAATCCCTTGAATTTGTGGCAGACTTAAGGAAAGCGATCTAGAAATGATGGCGAAATGAGTTACTGGACCAAGTAATAGATTTCAGCAGGTGTTAATTGCCTATGGGCCTTGTATACAAGGGTTTATGCAAGCTGGTCAGGCCATATGGTATATAAATGGGTGTCATCTATCTGGTCCATACAAAGGGACAATGCTTAATGCAAATACTTATGATGCTGACAATGAATTATTTCCATTAGCTTATGCTATAGTTAGTGGAGAGACTTATGATGATTAGGCTTGGTTTTTGTATAATTAGAAAGAGATGGTAGGAAGTAGGGAAATAACAATTATGTCAGACAGACACAATGTAATAGTTGGGGCTATACGGGCCATATATGATGGTGATAGACATGCTCTTTGCTATCGCCATGTGAAAGAGAACTATAGCGTAAATTTCTGAAAGTCACAAGGGGTAAAAGGAAGAGTGCAGAGACAAAGGAAGTTGCATTTCAACTATTAGATGTTGTTGCCTATGCTAGACTTCATTCTGACTTCAATGCAACAATGGGTAATTTGATAAGTTTTTTTTTCAGATTTGGGACACTGGATAGAAAGTAATTCAAATATTGATCATTGGGCTATGAGCAAGTTTCCTTACAAGATGTGGGACAATATAACAACCAATATTAACTTCCTCTTTGTCTTCTTCCTTACTCTCTTCCTCATTAACTTCCTCTTTCTCTTCTTCTTTACTCACTTCGTCATTAACTTGCTCAAATTTTTCTTTGTCCTTGCCTCCTCCTCTTCTTCCTTGGCACCCTTATCCTCATCTACATTTTCTATACCAACCATCTTCCCTTACAGCTTGAGTAACTCGTCAGCAACATAAATTCGCACTTCCTTTGATTTTTTAGTGATAAAAATGTTCACCTTAACATACATGTCTTTTATTTCTGCACAACACATAGCCTATAATAAAATATACTTTAACAGTATTGAAATAAACAATTTTGTAATACTAACCAGCTGATGAAATACTGTAATTGGTGATAACTTTGTGGAGCTAGTTTCTGACTAGTGCCTGTAGCATAAAGGAACCCATGGCAGCTCTTCTTCTCTAGATCCACTATTTTAGTTACCCTTTCCTCATTCCAATATTTGAAAGCATCACTTGAGGATAGGCCACCTTTGATTAAAGGGAAATTTTACAGGAAAAAGATCTACACAAAAACAGTTAGCTTATATTTCAATCTATATGTCTTCTAATTAGTCATAAAAAATAATAACATAATAGTTACAATTCTATACCAATAGAAAAAACACGTAGCCTCCAATATGTTTTAATCCCTAGAGCTTTCCCTTCTGAATAAGCTGTTTATACTCTTAAATCTCCATTGTAAGCTCATTGAACACAAGTTCTGCCTAGTTAAACTTTTCCTATGAATTGTTTGTGTAACTCATCACTTTCAACAACTTCTCACTAACAATAACACTTGCAATAAGACATAAAAAGGTGCCAAGTGTGTACAAAACAAAAAAAAAAACTCAAAACTATCATAATCTTCTTTGGATCTTCTCCTTCATTTCATTGAAGGACAATGGAGAATATTCCCTCTTCAATTCATTAATAGCCTCCTTGTCAGTTTTCATTTTCACTTCTTCCCCTTCATTTGGTGACCCCATCAACAGCTCCACATCTAAAGGAGAGATTTTAATGTCTTCCCTCTAATTGTAATTTTTTTGGTCGGTGGGTCATAAGCACAAATTATCTCTCTAACAAGCTCTTAAGGTATTCTCTTACAACCTATATCTAGCAATTTCTCAAAACTAATTTTGTTCACCCTCTCCCTTAAGTTGTCATTGGCCTTCACAAATTGAGCAACTTCATTAACCTTGCTTGTTGAACATCTCGTATGGAATGGTATGGTATACTTCTTTTGGCTGCTTTCAACTCTTGACTCAAGAGCCTTTACTTTGTATTACTCCTTTTCTTCTCCACTCAACTTCTTTTATGCCTCTCCAACATTTTTTAAGGACTTGTACTTTCCTTCTCTATTCTCATGAAATTCTTTCACGACTTACTTAAATCCAATCATGTGTTGCCTCTTTTGTCCTTCTTTATCAACCATTCTCTCAATCCTACACTTGTCAAAATAGTAAAGACTCTTATTAATTTCCCATGGCTACTTGTCAAAATAGTAAAGGCACTTGTCAGAACATTCATCATTGTATATATATATATGTATATATAATACCCTGCTCTTGTAAATAATTTAAAGGATCTTGTTAATTCACGAATTGAAGTTGTCACTCAATCATACACTTCTCAAAACAATAAAGACTCTTGTTAATTTCCCATAGCTACTTGTCAAAATAGCAAAGGCACTTATCTGGACATTCATCATTATATATATCATGCCCTACTCTTCTAAATAATCTAAGAGATCTTATTAATTCACGAATTGAAGTTGTCACTCAATCATACACTTGTCAAAACAGTAAAGACTCTTGTTAATTTCCCATCGCACTTATCAGTACATTCATCATCATATACTACCCTGCTCTTATCAATATTCTAAGGGATTTTGTTAATTCACTAATTGAAATTGTCAATCAATCATACGCTTTTAAAACATAAAATACTCCTCTTATTTCCACATGGTTTCTTGTCAATGTAGTAAAGGGAGTTGTCAAAAGATTTATCATTGTATACGACCTATCCCTTGTCAATAATCTAAAGTTTCTTAGTAACTCACCAATTGAACTTGTCAAAACACTAAAGGGATTTGTCAGAACATTTACCATTATACACTACCCTCAACTTGTCAAAAATATAATAGATCTTATTAATTCAAGAGTTGAAGTTGTTACTCATGAAATACTTGTCAAAACACTAAAGACTCTTCTTATTTTCCCATGTCAGCTTGTCAATATAGTAAAGGGACTTGTTAATTAACGATTGTAAGTTGTTATAAAATCATATGCTTGTCAATATATTAAACAGACTTTTAATCATAACCAAGGCTCTTGTTATTTCAACATTGTTACTTGTGAATGTTTTAAAAGGACTTGTTCTAATATAAGTTTTCATTTCTCTATCCTCATCTTGTCAATACAATAAGGAAGCTTGTTAATTCACTAATAGAAGTTGTTATCATGCATACAAAGCAATGGTCAACAATACATTAATCACATAAACTCAACACATAGACCGAAATAATGCCAACAGAGCACTCAACTACATTGTGGTGACTAAGATGGAGATAAATGACAATGAATACCTCCACAAGAATAAAATCTGTCTTACCATTTATCGAGCACCTTTGTTGACCTCCAACAATGCTAAGAACAACTACCTTCAACTATTCACAATGACCCACTGCCAAACCTTCCACCACTGATAATGTTGTCAAAGAATCACCCTCATAATGTCATGCACAGGTAAGGATAATGATTTCCTCCTTGAAAGTTAGAGAAGAAAATGCTTCCTACAGTTACTGGCATATGGGTGTTGTGGGTGCAATGGTGGGGTGATAGTAGGGGCAGGTCGTCCAACAAATGGGGCAAAGTAACCTTCATCAAGGTTCCATGGACGTTGTGTAGATTGTTTTAAAATGAGGGGCACTTTGGTCTTTTTCCTTGTGAAATTAATATGTAAGAAGAACCAAAGAACTGTAGTGATAATACCAAATCATTTAGTCCTTCTCTGATATAAATTTTGTACGGTGGTCCTTAGATGATATTTTCCCATTTAAAAATTAGGATTTTTAATGCTTTACTTTTAGGGTGTAAAAACTTTTATTCCCCTGACATGACCTGAATGGGTGTTACTGTCCATAATCTTCATACTGCCACCTTGTATTAAAAATATATAATGAAATTTTTAGTACATCAAATTTATTTTAATTATTAATTTAATACTTAAAGTTTAATTTTTATCAATTTAGGTTTTTAATAATTTATTTTAATTATTGATGTCATTCTTATTATTTAAATAGGTTATAACACTATCAAAATCTATTGACATCGATAACAAAATATTAATGGCGACAATGTAAATTAATAAAAAAAGTATAATTATTTAAGTAGAAAAAATAAACTCAAATTAAAAAACAAAAGAATAAAATGCAGTGTAAGAGACAAGATTAGTAAAAATTAAATTGATTTGAGTGCTAATTTATTATTATTTAGCTACATATAATATCAAGTCATCAAAATAATTTACACAATAAATTTATTTGAGAGTAATTTTTTTTTCAAAACTTTACAAGAAAATGTAAGGGATAAAATCAATAAAAGATAAACTTTAGAGACCAAATTAATAATTGAGATAAACTTAAGGAACCAAAAATTTCTTTAAAATATGAATTGATTGGTTATACTCTTGTGGTCTTGTTTATAAATCAATTTCAACATATTTTATCAAAATAAAAAAAAATCTTAGAAGTCAATAGCCATGTCTAAAACATACTTTGATAACTTACTTTTTCTCACAAACATTTAATGGAGTATAAAAAAAATATGTGATAAAAATTTAATGATGTAATTTATAATTAACATAAAAAATAATCTTCTCTCCATTCCTTATAAATAGAATCATAAATAGAGCCAGGGGACTCTAAAAGAAAGAAAAATATTGAAAGATTTTTTTTCTTTTCTGTTTTTTTTTTTACTAACAGAACAGAAAGTGATTGATGCTCGAAGAAGCAAAACATGTCATATATTAATTGATGAAAACACTTGACATTTCCATAATAATATCAATAATAGATGTCACTCTGCGGGTAAGGTCACTCATGATGGAGCAGTTCATACAAAACCATCTACACACCTCTTGTTCAACGGTACAATCAGAACATATATAGTCAATTATAGCAATCATATATTTTAAAAATAATAATAGGAGTGAAATTATGTATAAATATAATAATTCTTTTACAACAATACCAATTCATAATGAGGATAGATCCCTCATTTGGTAAATTGAACAATTTAAATGGTAGACATGTATATTTAGAGCTCTTTTTTTTTTGGGAGTACGAGGTCCTAGATTCAAATATAAATAAATGCAAAAAGTATTTTTAAGGGAGTTACCTTTAATTAGACTTGGCATTAATATTTGAATTTGAATTTTAACCTAGTTAGGTAGCAACATACAAAAAAATTCTCAATTTTAAAATCATAATATTATTATTTGCTGACATAAAATAATTGTGGGGCTTAGGTACAATAATAGTAAGACATTCTAACCCATTTTATTAGTATTTTGATGCTAAATCAGGCCTAGTTCCTACCACTATCACTTCTAGCCCTTTTAGCCACATTATATGGTCAAAATGAGTCAAAATGCCTTGTTATTACTGTGTATGGACTCCACAATTGTTCCACATCAACAAATAAAGGAAAAGATGATGGGGTCTTTTATGGAAGACAATTTTGTTTCTGAAAAAATTATTTAGGATAATATTGCCCCACCTTTTTAGTACAGGATACCCAGCACTTTTAAAAAAATGTTTGAAAAGAAAAATAGTCTTTAACTAATTCAAAATCCCATCTTGGTGTGACAAATATTTAGTAAATGTATCATTATTAATTAATTTAGATTATAAAATTGCAAATGAGAAATAGCTCCTTCCGTTTTTTTTAAATCACAAAGTTTGATCTCTTTATCTTTTAAACAATATAGAATCTCTTCCGCTTGACTTGAATAATGTTGGATGGGTGATCAAAAGTATGGTTTAGTTTGGTTTTGATCAAAACATAAACCATACCAAACCAATTAATTTGTACAAAGAATGACACTTGATTGATTTTTTTGTTAAGGTCAGTTTGATTTGGTTTTTAGGCAGTTTGGTTCATACATGGGTCAAATTTTAATATTTTTTTGACTCTTTTTTCATTTTCATATTCCAACAAGTCACATCTTCAACTTTATTATTTATGAATAAAAATGAATATTATATCAAAAATAAAAATATTCAAATTTTATTATTAATAAACATCAGGGTATATGCATTGTAAGTAATGTTAATGAAAAGAAACTTGTTTCAAGTCAATAAAAGGAAAGCATGTTTCAATAACAAGTCATGAAGTATTTGACTTTCCTTAGTCAGCAATGGCAAAACACCTCTTCTTAGTCTAGACCATCTTTTACTCTAAAAGCAATTACCAAAATTGAAAAAAAAAAATAGGGTTAGAAATTCTATTAAGGTATTTTGGGCTTGGGCTAGACTTTAGTTGAGGTTAAAATTTAAAAATAATAAACATTAATTAATAGTGTACTTTTAATCATATAAAGTATGATTTAAAAATATAAAAAGATATAGTTCAGGTTTGATTAAGGTTTCAAAGAAAAAACTGAAACTTAAACCTAATCATTCAATTTTTTAATTTTTAAAGCCAAATCAAACCTTACTAATAATTGTCTTTATTGAGTTTTACTTGGATTGGTTTGGTTTGATCGGTTTTGTTTGTTTTTGCTCACCCTTATATGTTGGTAAATCCCCCCCCAAAAAATAATGCAAATTCAATTATAGCCTTTTAATTTCAAGCATAATTTTTTAATTCCAATTATGTTTTAATAATTCTTTGACCATATCATGTGTAATAGATTTATAACTTATCCAAAATCTTCAATGAATTGATAGAAATGTTTTAACTCAAATAATAAAGGAAAGGCTCACCATAATGCATACACAATATTGTCATCACCATTAACGACAGTTCACATTTCACAATAATGTTTGCCAGCACAATCCGCACATGCCGCCCCCCCCTCCAAACAAAACTCTCGTATCTGCTTTTTTTGAACTTTAAAACCTGGTAATCATATTTCATCTTCAATCATATCATTAATTAATTTCTTCTAGCTTGAAAGCAATTTCTTCCTTAAAAGCACCTCTATTGAATCTATAACTTTTTTCTAAAGGGAAAATCAGGACCTTTGGAGCATTTTATTTACAAAGAAGGACTAAATGATCTTGAATTCACATAGCAGGATCAAAAGACCAAAATATGATTAACTTTTAATGTGAAAAGATAAAACTACCCCTTATTTTTTAAAAAAAAAATCTCTTCAATGTCACTGCCCCCTGAAGCTCTGAAGCCAGTGGCCAAACGACCCCACCAGACCGACAAGGGGGACATTATTTTTTTAATAGTTAATGAGCAAATAAAACCTTGAACTGTTACTCAAAAATCACCCTGAACCCTAAATTCTTAAAATATGTAAAATAAATCTTAAATTTTTAAATTTATAGCAAAATAAACCATAACCATTAACTTTTTAACATCATTACTGTTCACACAGGTACTATTTAGGGTATATTTTCCTTTGAATTTAACCCTGACTATTATAGTACCTACGTGAATAGTAATGACGTTAAAAAAATTAATGATCAGGGTTTATTTTGTTATGAATTTAAAAGTTTAAGATTTATTTTTCATATTTTAAGAGTTCAAGATTCAGGATAATTTTTGAGCAAAATTTGAGGGTCATATTTGCTCATTAACTCTTTTCCAATGTGGCAAAGGTAAGGTTTGAACCCACATTCTCTTGATCAAAACAAATAGATAGTTAGACATTAGGCTAATAATTCCTTTCAATCATATACTATACATATATATAACTTTGTTTTTATTTTCTATGCCGATATTTACCAAGAGCTCAATGGTCATTTGTCATTCTACAAATAACTACTTGTTAAACTACTAATGAGACTTGTTAAAAAATTTAATATGCACTAGTTTTTATAAATACTTACTTGTTTTTATTACTGAAAATGATAAGTCCCTATTAATAATTTAACAAGTAACAATTTATAAAATGGAAAGTCTTGTTATTAGTTTTGAAAAAATTTTCCTAGTAATTTGATAAGTAAATTTTAGTAGAATAACAAGTTTATATAAACTTTTGACATGTAAGCTTTTGGTAATAAAAACAAGTAAACATTTATAAAAATTAATTCATATTAAATTTTTTTAACAAGTCCCCATTGATAATTTAACAAATAACCATTTGTGAAATGACAAGTTCTGTTACTAGATTTGAAAATTTCTCTTGATAATTTGATAAGTAAATTTTAGTAAAATAACAAGTTCATATAAGTTTTTGACATGAAATATTTTAATAATAAAATAAGTAAACATTTATAAAAATCATCCCATAATAAATTTATTTAACAAGTCTCCATTGATAATTTAACAAATAACCAATTGTGAAATGACAAGCCTCATTACCAACTTTGAAAATTTCTCTTTATAATTTGACAAACAAGTCCTCATTAATAATTTAATAAATAATTATTTATAGAGTGACAAGTCCCGTTATTGGCCTTTAAAAATTTCTTCTAATAGTTTGACAAGTAAGTTTTAGTAAAATAACAAGTTGATATAAGCTTTTGACTTGCAAACTTTTAATAATGAAAATAAGTAAACATTTATAAAATTCACCTCATATTTAATTTCTTTAATAAATCCCCATTATTAATTTAACAAGTAATGATTTGTGAAATAACAAGTCCTGTTACTAATCTTAAAAATTTGTTTTCATAATTTGATAAGTAAATTTTAGTAAAATGATAGTTCCTCACTAATAATTTTATTTTAGAGAGGAATTAACAATCCCTGACTATTTTTCTCACTAATTATCTTATTTTAAAGAGAGATTGACATTCTCTTATTATTTTTAAGTATAGCTACAAAATCAACAACTCTCACTAATTTCCTCACTAATTTGATATTTTAAAGAAGAATAGACAATCCCTTACAAATTCTTTCACTAATTCACATTTTTTTAGTAGTGGAGGTTGAACCTTTGATCTCTTAAATATTTGAGGTAACTAAATTTATTATGTCATATATTATAGTCTGTAACATTTCCTGGTAAATTGATTATGTTATTTTATTTATTAAAATAATATTTTCATGTGAGTTGTGAAATCTGAATTCGAGATACGGTATATTGTTTTGTATAACTTTGAGAGTTTGATCTAAATGCTTGAAACATATTTATGTGTTACTAAGAATTGTTGTATTATATGTTTTATGTCATGGGAATTTTTGTAATTGAGAATTGTTAGAAAGGATGCACCTATAAACTCAGAAATATGATTCCTCTTTAAGAACACTCTTCATGTGCATATATATATATATATATATAAATGCATGCATAAAGGTAGGAGTTCGCCTATAAGGGAGAAGTTGTTATTATAAAAAAAACATGGTAAGCCCTATTGAGGTTGCACCCCGGTAGTGATTAATATTTTATGTGTGCTTAGTTTCACTACTTGGATTAACGATGTTGGTAGGGCACTTGCTTAGTTTCACTACTTAGATTGGCAATATTGGTTGGGCATATCTTGACACCTTGAAATGTAAGTAAGGGGTACCTATGGTCCAAACTAAACTCCGAAAGCCTTGCCAAGGAAACCCCTCTTGATTTGGGAGTAGATCTGGCTCAATTGTTTGGACTAGAGCTATAGTTAATTTCCTATAGGTTCAATAAGAGGAAATGAGGAGATTATAAGAGTGAATTTAGCATACATCAGTGTAAAAATGATTATCAATGAGTTATTGTGGAAATGAATTTAGACATGTATACTTTTATAAAGGACTTGTATGCAGTTTTAAGCTAAAATACATGTGTATGTGAATTGCTTGTTATCATTACTGTATACGTCATATTCAGTGTCTTAGTTACTAAGATTTTGTATGAAATTTCACCCTGTTACATTTACTTGTTCCCAAGAGAAGAAAAGGGCAAGGAGAAGACCAAAGTCTAGGAACCAGACATAAAAATCTTTAGGCTCTGGTGATTATCATAATGCATGATTTTTGAGATTTTGCTAACTATAGGAAACTTTAGCTGCGTGTCTAATCCACATTAAAATTTATATTTTGGTATTTGAATTACTTAGGACTAAATGGGTTTTAGAGGTCCTTGTTTATATTTTTTATTTAAGAGATTTGAGCTAGGTTTTAGCTCTATTTTACCTCTTAAACTCTAATTTACATTGAAAGTATGCTTGGGAAAGGGTTTTAGAAAATTATAGTGGTGTAAACAATCTTGATGTTTATATATATGAATTTGTTGTCTTGAAATACTATGAATGAATGAATATGGACGAGTGATATGTACTGGTCACCAAAGCGAGTAGGCACAAGCCTAAGCAAGCAAGTGACTTCTCACTAAGGTGAGTAACTTGCAAGTTGAGGCAAGTAGGGTTTAGGTCGTTGAGGTGAGGTGTTACACTAGCCGAGGATAGTGATGCTTAATGTGTAGGCCAGTTCTGAGGCTGAAACAAGAAAATAACTTTTATAAGCCATAATTTTTTGATTATTCTAATTTGATAGCAATCATGTATGGAATTGATGCATTTTATTTAAGGATAGTAAATTGTGAAGGCTAGCATAAGTGTTAAATTGATAATACTATATGGTGTGTTGGGAGTAGTAACTAAGTTTATTATAGCTTTCCTTATTCTCAAATCCATTGGGTGTCATAAACTCTAGGCAAATGTCCTCGACAAGCTAGTGAAATTAGTTAGGTTTGAATTTCTCAAAAAATAATGTGATAAGGCTTATCCCTCGATTCCAATGATTGGTAGCCGTTATCACGTGAATGTTATCTACTCCTCTATCTAGGCAAACTCCCACCACAAAGATCATGCTATATGTCATGCTCAATTGTTACACATAATCACATACTCAATGTTAACACATTGGTTCAACTTATGCCTCGATTCCAATGATTGGTAGCCGTTACCACGTGAATTTTATCTACTCCTCTATTTAGGCAAACTCCTACCACAAAAATCATGCTATATGTCATGCTCACTTGTTACACACAATCACATACTCAATGTTAACACATTGGTTCAGCTTATCCCTTGATTCCAATGATTGGTAGCCTTTACCATGTAAATTTTATCTACTCCTCTATTTAGGCAACCTCCCACCACAAAATCATGTTATATGTCATGCTCAGTTGTTACACATAATCACATACTCAATGTTAACGCATTGGTTCACAACCTTAATTAACATATGTGAGTATTGCAATATTTTTCACAAAACTTTACCACTTACATTTTCAATCTCACAAAACATTTTCAAATCCTCTATTGAGTACACACTTATAGCATTCATATGTTGGTACAATCACATTGTTGCATTAACTTGACAATTAATATGTTTCAACAAATATTCTTGACATATACATGTTTTTGAATAACATTATGCAATTATTGCCTAATTAGAGAAGTCAACAATTCACATATGTTGCACATCTCTATTCATAACACCCAATCTTTGAAATATATTATTACATTTTTGCAAGCATAAATCAACTAACAAGTAATTACGAAGAAAGGATTTTTCCCTATTACCTCATACTTTTAAGAAATTAAATGTTTATCCCTCTAATAAATGCTTCCAAAGCTTGTTTCTCAAGCCCATTAGGTGTACGGACAATAATCTATAATTAATCAAGTCCACAATCATCAATGTTGCTATGTACACACTTCACACTCTCACTTTCAACACTTAAATATAGGGTTGAGCAAAACCAAATAAAAAATGAAAATCAAATCAAATAAAATTTTATCTATTTGATTCGTTCTATTAAGCTTTTCAATTTGATTTGGTTTTTTTAATAAAAATTTTGGTTGGTTAGTTCAATTTGGTTAACAAAGTTTACAATCAAATAGGCTGAATCGACTAAATTATTATTATATAATTTGTTTATTAATTTATAGATTATATATAGTTTATTAATTACTTTGTTTTATTTTATTCTACTTAATTTTATACTTTTAAAAAGGTAAATATATAAACTTATCATCTAAAACCCTAACCCTCGCTCATTCCCTCATGTCCACTTCCTCAATCGTGCTCTTCCCTTCTCTCTATGACTCTCACTCTCTGGCCTGGCTCCTTTCTAGTTCTATTGACAATCGACACCTATGAGCTCTTTACCTCTTGCTTTCTCAATTGTGGACTAGATAACTTACACTCTTCGCCTCGGAGCTCTTGTAGTGAAGCTATGCTAGTGGTGGGTAAAGTGAAACTCTAAGCTCTTCACTTCTTTGTTTCTCCCTTTCGTGCCTTATCATCAATTGTTTGACATTGTGTGTGCTATGGTGCGTCTTCCACTCTCTATCTCTGCTTCTTTACTCTTTAGCATTCTCAACTTCTATCTTTTTTTGTCTTCTGTCACTCTGTCTATTGTCTACTGTCTTCTTTTTCATTTTCGTGCAAGAAAGATGATGTTTAGAAGATTGAGAGAGGTAATTTATTTTATGTTGTTATACTATTTTACATTTAATGTTAATGTAATAACCCTGACTAAATTTAAAATAAATAAATAAATAAATAAATAGGTTAACTTGCTTAAAGTGTGTTTATATTAGTTCTTGAGATAAATATAACAAGTTAGATACTGAGTCTAGTAGCAGCTGAGGAAGACTTCATATATCAGGTCTCTAGTTCGAATTCGGAAAAGATCAAATGAAGAATCAACTTTTTTCCTTCTTTTTCCTATGCAAAATTACCAAATTGCCCTTCTCCCATTGTGATATAATTCCTTCTCTTTTCCTTTCCCAGTAGATTAGTGCGTGAGTCAAGAGAGCTGTAGGCTTCACCAAAAACTTCGAACCCTTTTCGTTCAGCCCTTCATCCATTATTATCATCCCTGTCGTTAAACTACTCGCCGGTGACCTTAGTAGTGCCGAAAAAATCCACCATAGGAGACATTCAGTGACTAGTTGTTCTCACCTGTTTTTACTTCATTCTCCCTTATCTTGCTATCTGTGAACTGTGCAAACATTCCAAGCTTCCTCATCATTTTTCTTTCATCCATCTCAAGTGCTGTGAGTTTGCCGGAAGTCTTTTGCTCTTCTCGCGTTGGAGTCGTGCAGCGAACCTTCTCTCTTCTTCTTCTTCCTTTCAACTTGTTATACAGAGCTGTGACTCATCTTGCTTCCTTGTTCGGTCTCAGTTGAGCGAGGTACAGATTATGGGATTTTTTTCTATTGCTACTGTCAAGTTTCTCAACTATGTTCTTAGTTTGTTATGCTTCCTTCTACTCGATTCTGATTCTTGCTCTATTTTCACAAATTTCATTCATATGTTGCTAATAATGGAAGAAATCAGCTCGCTGGAAATTGGTGGATTCGGTTCCCTTCACTTTCTTTTGAATAGTGCTTCGTTTTTCCTCTTGCTCAGCCGTGAATTTCATTTTCCACCTCCCCTGCTGTATGTCGTTGGCTCATTTGAGGTGAAGAGTCTTGATCCCTTCTCTCTTTCTTCTTGGTAACTAACACACCTATGGGTATAATGAAATAATATTGAAATTGCTTTTCATCTCTTGATTTTCTGTTACTACCCATGATTGAATTAACAAAAAATATGTAGTAGTATTGAAGAATGATAATGATATAGATGAGTCATAATTTTATATTTAAATTGATTTTGTTTGATTTGATTAATGCTAAATAATTTATTGAGGTGAAATTGGAAGAGACAAGCTTAGATATGTTGTTGGTGCCTATCAGATGTCATTGAAGGGCTTGTATGAGGAAATAAAAATAAATAAATTCTAAATATTGATGGAAATTATTGATTAGGAATTCACCTGTAGATCTATAAAGGAATTTAAATTATAGGCTTACACGCAGTTATTTGTATATTTGGAGCTTGTTTGATTTTTGGTAAATTGTTAAAGGTTTTAGATTGAAATGGTAGAAGTAATGCACCTAAGGTAAGTGGTGCAAAGATTGGGAGAAAACTTCTATTCCAAGAAAATAGAATGGCATGGCTAAAGTTTTATGGAGAAAGTAAGCGAAATGAACGATGATGTTTGAATTAACTTTAAATCATAAATTTGGTTTTGAATTTTTGATGATGGTTAATAGAGAGTGTGTTATAAATTACAAAGTTATTAAAATTGTATATATTTATATTTTATAGGGTGTGTGGAAGAATAAGACCCTGACAAGAATTAAAAGAAGAATATTTTTGAGAATTTAGAACTTCGATAAGTAAGTGAATAGCATTTCTTATAATTATTTACTAAAAATCTTTTATTGAAATATTTTATTTTTATAAATTATGTTAGTTTTACAAATTTTGAAATAACGATGAAGGATAGTTATAGTATGATTTGTGCATTTTCTCAAGAAGTATATTTCTAATATTGATGAAGGCACCTTTGCTTATTGAATTTCAAAAATTTATTGGTTACATGATTAGTACAAGTGTGTACATTCATTATGATGTATTGATTTGGCAAGTTTCATATATTTGAAGCAATTCATGCGAGTTTAATCTTAAGAATGAAAATTTGACTTCAAAAAAATAATTATTTCTCTCACATGTTTGAAACAGGATTTCTAAGAGAACTCTATACAGAACACTATTACTAATGGCAATTTCGTTAGCCCGTAGCACGCTGTGGTTAAATACTAGCTATTTTGTTTCATGAGTATTATTCTCATGTTTGGTATTCGTGGGCCTTGTACCCACATTTGATTCCGTGGCCTGAGTCGTGTTTGGTTACTTACCCGTGTGGGCTGTGTTTCCACATGTGTTTCGTAGCTTCGGCTATGTTTGGTTACTTATTTTCATGGACTGGTGTGTCTACGTTTGTTTTCGTGGCATAAGCCATGTTTGGTTATTTACCCTCGTGGACTGAGTGTCCACATTTGTAACCTGTTTTATTGAGTTCTTAAAATTTTAAATGATGATTAATATGTGTTTTCAAAATTTAACTGATTTTGACTAGTAATTTGTGTCACTTTGAGTTATATGAGAGCATATTGTTTTCTTTAAGCATGATAACATAAATTATTTTCAATTTACTCTTATTTTATATATATGGTTATGACTTACATGTTTGTAAATTTTGGTGGAATTACTTTTAACTAGCTGACACTATTATTAGAGATTATTGATTAAAATTCTAAGAACTTTTCTCATAAGAATGCTATTCACTGGAAAAATTATTTTGGTCTCAGATTTGTTAGCTGACGCTTATCCCACCATCGACCTCTAAAGGGCAACTAGCTACAGTGGGTGAACCTTTTTTATTGGTATTGTTGCTTTAATGTAAATATAGAAATTGTATATCTTTTTAATTTGAAAGAAAGAGTAGATGCTCCACATAGGTTGTTGATAAATCTTATTTTTGATCTGTATATTAGTTGATGGCTGGAAGGAGCTATGCTCCTGATTTATACTGTTATCTGTAAAAAAATTTCTTGTAGAGTTTTCGGGAGATCCTAGTTAAAGGGGAGGTTCTGCCGAAATTTTTACAAAAATATCGACACTCTCTTATGATATTGAGTTTAAAGAAGTTATTTTAATTCTCATGTGATTTGATTAAATTTTGTTCTTTTCTTTTGTAGAATAGAATAAATATTCATTTGGAGGCTTACGGGGATGTGAGAGTGATTTACACCTGTGCCAATCACTCTTTATTTTTGGGGAGTGACAGTTAATTTATTGATGACATTGAATGCTTGATTTTTGTCTAAGTCTTTTATAAGTTTGATACTTAATTAATGATTAATTCTTGGCTAGTTATATGATTTTTGCTTGTATAATATAGGTTGCAAGATGCTAGTGTTGTGATGCTAAGATCCATTTATGAAGGCTGCTTGTTTTGTTTTGTATTCATGGCTTCAATGTTGATTTAGTGGCCATGTGAATCTGGACGTCTAGTTGCTATAATGGTTTAATTTTAATATTTTGAAGACTTAAGTAGATTGTAGGCTTGGGGTTGAATCTTGTTTCAAGCTGAATAAACCATGCTTCTTAATGCTTTATTAGTATGTTGTTGATTTAGCTTAAATTTAGACTCTTTGTTGTTTATTAATATGTTGCTTTGTTGTTTGTTGAGGTGAATTTGTTGAGTTGAATTTTAATCTTGATGGAATATATGTGGGTTATATGTTACAAATTAAAATGGACTACTATCACTTTATAAGTATATTTTTATATAAGGCTTGTTTGTATGCTCTTTCTTTTTTAGTGGGAAAAAATAACAAAATAGGCCCAATTGTCCTAGCACCCTAACATAAAGCTCAAAAACTGAATTAACCAATCAAATTGAATTGTCAAGTTTTGGTTTGAGTCAGTTAATATTTTTAGTATTACTTGGTTGATCAATTTTGTATATTTTGACATTGAACCGACTGATGCTCTCTCCTGATAAATCATATTTTTTACATCATTTTATTTCTCTTTATTCTTAGTTTTTGACACTTGTTTTTGGTATTTTGAGCATTATTTAGATTTATTGGACTTAATTTATAATTTTGGAAATAACTTGTCAATTCCTAATTTTTCATCTTATTTCTTTTTCTTATTTTTATTTCTCATTTGCTTCATGCATACATATAGTTTAGCCTTATTTTGAGTTATTAATTCTCTTCTTTCTTGCTTTTATTTTTCTAACATTTAAATATATTATTATAAAAATTTTATTATATTCACATATATCTGTAGACACACATATACTTACACCACCTTAGGACACTTGCATAATAACTCTTTTTTCTTTGTCACATTTTAGCTTCTCCAAATGTGTCCTTAGTCTTTTTCATCTCACAATGCAATTTTCAAAACTGCATTTACTTTTGTTTTTTTAAAATTTTTTTCTTTATTTATTTTTTGTTTGATTTTGTTTTATTTTTATTTTTTCTTTATTTTTTTATTCGAATAACCTAAACAACCTAAAACATTCGTCTCTTACATTCAAGCTTATATATTAAGCTCATTATTATCAATTCACCTCCACTAACTTCATAAATTCTTCTAACTCACATAATTAAGATGTTACAAGAACAACCCCAAAAAAAGATTTTAAAGGTGCCCCCACTAGTACAAAATATGAAATTCAAGGGGTACTTTCTACATCGGTTGAAAGGCAAACGATGTAGAAAGTTAAGGCGGTGGCATTTTTGTAATTTTGACAATGCGTATTATAGTTTTTACACCGGGTGAAAAGGCAACCGATGTTAAAAATAATTTTTACACCTGGTGCATGGACAGCCATTGTAGAAAACTTATTTTCTACAGCAGGTGGAAAATAAGTTTTCTACATCGAGTAGCTTCCACCTGTTGTAGAAAATAAGTTTCTACAACGGGTGCCAGCCACCCACTATAGAAAATAGATTTTCTACAGCGGGTTCTGTAGAAACTTATTTTCTACAACGGGTGCACGGATACCTGCTGTAGAAAATCACTTTCTACAGCGGGTGAGAGGTGACCCACTGTAGAAAATGGTTCAAATTTTTTTTAACTTTTAATGCGCGCTTCTCATTCCTTATTTTTGTGCCTTCAGAACATTCTTTTGTGCTTCCCTCCCTCGTCCCCCTTCCCATACTCTGTCGTCCCCACCATCTCAGCTCGCTGTCCTCCCCGAGCACTGGTCCCCACCCTTGTCCCCCCGCCCCCCATCCCCAATCCCACTGCCCCTTTCCCCACCCCCCTCGACCCCTCCCCCTCCCCAGCCCCCCTCGGCCCCATTCCCCCCTCAGCCCCCAGCCCCCATCGGTCCCCCCCCCGTCCCCAACCCCCCTCAGCCCCTCCCCCCTCCCTAGCCCCCCTCGTCCCTATTCCCCCCTCAGCCCCCAGCCCTCCTCGGTCCCCACCCCCGTCCCCACCCCCCTCGCTCCCATTCCCCCCCTCGGCCCCCACCCCTATCCCTACCCGCCTTGCCCCCATTCCCCCCTCGGCCCCCAGCCCCCTTCGGCCCCCACCCCCTCCCCCCCCCTCCCCGGTCCCCAGCCACCCCCTCGGCCCCCCTCCCCCGTCCCCACACCCCTTCCCCCTGCGGCTGCCCCTCCCCCCTTCTGCTGCCATTTCCTCCCCCTGCCTCTACCGCCTACTCCTCCTCCTCCTGCTTGCTCCTCCTCTTGTTACTACCGCCACTTTTGATTGATTAGGTATGGCTCTTAATTTTTATAAAGATAATTTTTTATTTGATTGTATTTTTTTTTTGTTAATTTATTAAGCTGATATGTGTATATATATGATAATATGATATTGATTATTGTTGGGAGTGCTGTTAGTAGATTTATAAATCCTTAAGTTGTTGCATGTGATCTTTAATTTTATCTAAAATTATCAATTTTTTCTATTAAAATTTTTTAAAAGTCTTGGAAGGTCCAATTTTTAGGGGAGACTCTGTCGAAAATTTTTAAAATTCATTCTTTTCCCTTGAATTGCTTAAATTTAGTTTTTAAGAAGGCCTTATCAAGTTGTTTGCATGTGGTCATTTTTAAGAAGGTCCAATTTTTAACATTAGTATGTTCTTTAGGAGTTGACATATGGATCGTACTTGGATGAATGCTAAACGAACAAGTGATGAGTGTGATAATGGGGTGAAGGAATTTTTAGAATTTGCTAAGAAAAATGCTATTGACAATAGTGCAAAGTTCGATTGTCCTTGTGTTAATTGCTTGAATGAGAGGAGATTAGGTGCTGTCGAAATAAGAGAGCACTTGATTTGTGATGGGATTTGCAAGAATTATACAGTATGGATTTGGCATGTGAACGATTGGAAAATTATAATAACACGTCTCAATACGTGGAAATTGATAATCTAGATGATGAAATAGGTATGAATGAAGATCGGCTAGAGGACATAATCCGTAATGTGGGGGAAGAAGCTTTTGAACGAGCACATGTGTATGATAACTTGTGCACTGACGCGGAGAAGCCTCTATACCCGGGGTGCACTGATTTTAGTTTATTATCTGAGGTGTTAAAACTGGTTACCTTAAAAGCAAGAGCTGGGTGGAGTGACCAAAGTTTCACTTGGTTGCTAGAGTTACTTCAAATAATGTTGCTGAAAGGCAATGTACTACCAAATCATTATTATGATGCCAAGAAGATCTTATGTCCAATGGGTATGAAGTATAAAAAAATACATGCATGCCCTAATGATTGTGTGTTGTACAGAAAAGAGCTTGAAGGAGAGAAGAAGTGTCCGAAATGTGAGGCACCACGGTACAAAGAGAAGGGGGCTCCTATAAAGGTCTTATGGTATCTTCCAATTATACTAAGGTTCAAGCACTTGTTTGCAAATACTAATGATACGAAGAACTTGATGTGGCATGCAAATGAGAGGATATCTGATGGAAAACTTTGACATCCAGTCGATTCTCCTCAATGGAAGAAAATTGATCAATTGTTTCCTGAATTTGGTAATAAGCCAAGAAACCTGAGGCTCGGACTTTCTACTGATGGAATGAAGCCTTATAGTAGTCTCAGTAGTATACATAGTTCATGGCCTATTCTTTTAGTGATTTACAACCTATCACCTCGGCTGTCATGAAACGGAAGTACATGATGTTATCCATGTTGATTTCAGGACCAAAATAACCTGGAAATGATATTGATATTTACCTAAAACCTCTAATTGAAGATTTAAAAATGTTGTGGGAGGTAGGTGTGGAAGTGTTTGATGCAAATTGAAAGGAAAATTTTAAGTTACATGCTATGATCTTTTGTACTATAAATGATTCTCCTACATATGGGAATTTATCTAGCTATAGTGTGAAAGGTCATAAAGCTTGTCCAATTTGTGAAGAAAGCACAAACTATCATCAACTTCAACATGGAAGGAAGACAGTCTACCTTGGCCATCGGAGGTTTCTTAAATGAGATCACCCTTATCGTAAATTGAAGAAAGCTTTTCATAGTCACCAAGAGCACAATCATGCTCCGGATGCTTTGACTGGGGATCAAGTGTTTGAACGAGTGAAAGATATCAATATTATCTTCGGTAAGACTAAAAAGAACATTGTGCAAAAAACATATGGAAAAAAAAGGTCTATCTTTTTTAACCTTCCATATTGGCACAATCTTGAAGTGAGGCTCTGTATTGATGTTATGCACGTGGAGAAAAATGTGTGTGATAGTATTATTGAAACGCTTCTAAACATACCAGGAAAGACCAAGGACGGTGTGAACGCAAGATTAGATTTGAAAGAAATGGGAATACGAGAGGATTTATACTCGAGACCAGAAGGTAAGTGAACTTATTGTCCCCCAGCCTCTCATACATTGTGCAAGTCTGAGAAAATAAATTTTTGTGAGTGTTTACATGGAATTAAAGTTCCTTCAGGGTATTCTTCAATATTATTGAAAAGCTTGTGTCAGTGAAAGAGTTAAAACTGGTAGGCTTAAAGTCTCATGATTGCCATGTCTTGATGCAACAACTATTACCTTTGGCTATTCAAGGTATATTAAAAGAAGATTTAAGACTTACAATAACTAGACTCTATTTCTTTTTCAATACTTTATGCAGTAAAGTTGTAGATCCTTGTAAACTAGAAGAGTTAGAACAAGAAGCTTGTATGATTTTGTGCCAACTTGAGATGCACTTTCTTCCTACTTTTTTTGACATTATGGTTCACCTAATAGTGCATCTAGTGAGGGAGGTAAAATTGTGTGGCCCTGTTTATTTACGATGGATGTACCCAGTTGAGAGATATATGAAAATACTAAAAGGGTATGTCAAGAATTCATATCAACCTGAAGCATCGATAGTTGAAAAATATGTTGTCGAAGAAGCCATGGAATTTTGTTCTCATTACTTGTCAAGTACAGAATCAATTGGACTTTCTAAATCTCATCGTGAGAAGAGGCAATTAGGTTAAAGCACACGTGGAGTATCAGTAAAGAGCATGAGTCATGATGAATTACAAGAAGTACATTTATATATCTTGAATAATATTGATGAAGTTAAAGAATACATTTCTTCTCACAAAGAACTTCTAAAGGTAGAAAATTATCGAATGAGAATGACTGAACAAAGGTTGTTGAAAGAGCATAATAAGACTTTTGTAGATTAGTTCAAGTAGAAAGTTTTGAATGAAAGTAGCGTTTCTGATACAATTAAATAGTTTACAGGAGGTCCTAACTTTGATGTTATATGTTGGAGTGTGTATGATATTAATGGGTATTCTTTCTACACAAAGTCCTTGGATGAAAAGAGTACAGTGCAAAATAGTGGGGTTATGATAGTGGCTGAAGCCGTTCACTTCTCTAATTCAAAAGATAAGAAACCTAAACTAGCAGCAAGGACTTATTTTGGGGTTATTGAAAAGATTTGGGAGGTTGATTATACAAAATTTAGAGTTCCTATTTTCAAATGCAAATGGGTTGACATCAACAGTGTTTCTGATGATAAGTTAGGATTTACAATAGTTGATCTTAAAAAACTAACTTATGGGGATGAGCCATTTATCATGGCAGACCAAGCTAAACAAGTTTTCTATGTGACAGATCCAGAAAATAAAAATTGGTCAATAGCATTGAAAGGAAAAATGGTGATTGATAGTGATGATAATCAAGAATCAAGCTTCGATATTTCTGAAACCCCTACCTTCTCATCAGGGCTACCAATTTTGAATGTAGTAGATGAAGTAGATAATGAACATGCTATAAGAAATGATCACCATGAAGGGATATGGGAGAATATCCCTATATGAATTTAGTTTTTAAATTAAAGTATGTTTCCTAAGTTTAATTAAATTTATATTATGTTTTGTAACTATCTTATATTTATTTATTTTTCTAATTAATTTAATCTATATGAATTAATAGGAACATGGAGTATCAAAGTGAACATGGTGATGACACTCAGAGCCAGCCTACTATTGGCCAGCCACTTGGTGATGACTCAATTCAGGGTACCCTTAGTGAGAGCTAGTCTATGAGGAGAGGTAGACGTGGCACACGATTGAGAGATTTGACATTAAGTAGGAGTGCTGGGCATAGGTTACCAATCCAATTTGATCAGAGATGGAATCCGATAGGGGAACACAAGGCCAAGTTTGTTAGTTTTCTTGGTCTCTTATCTCGTATCAAGCCCCCTATTGTATTTGAGGACTGATCTGATATGCCAGAACGTGTGAAGGACCAAATATGGGAAAGTATTCAGGTACGTAATTAATTTATGCATATAGTTATATATTATTGTTAAATTACTAATTATCATCTTGTGTTTTCATTACAGCTCACGTACGATGTTCCTTCTAATCAAGATTGCCGACACAGGTTGATTTCCTACTGTGAAACGCGCTGGAGAAATTTCAAGACTGATCTTGCTAGGAGATATATCCATATTGAGGTGCCAGAGGGTTAGGCTCCTCCTAATCCTCTCAACACATACCAGTTCCTTGATGAAGATACTTGGTAAGAATTTGTCAGGATTCGAACTTCTGAAAAAGCTTTGGTTTGTTGATTTCTAATTAATTTAAGTTTTGTTTAGTTTACTTCAACTATAAAATTTAAAGATAATTTTTTTTAACAGGAAAAACGAGCTAGAGGGCAGGAAATTGCTGGACAGAATCAATGCCCCCACACGCTGTCTCGTGGGGGTTATGCTAGGGCTGACAATATATTGATGGTGGAGAAACAGAAGAAGAGAGAAGAAAAAGCTAAGTCTGATCCTTCCATACTCCTTTCTCCACCATCCCCCGTCTCCTGAGAGGAGAAATGGAGATATGGACACTAATAAAAAAAAGGAGGCAAAAAAGGCTATACAAGCGAGACGGCGCGTGAGATTGCTGAGAGGATTGTAAGTAATATTATTATTTCTTGTCCCCTTAAATTTCTATGCAATTATATATAATATTAATTAAGATTGTTATTTTTATGTTACAGGATGCTCTTAAGGAGCAACAAGCCCAAGGAAGTTTCATTCCAGAAGGCAAAAATGATATCTTGATGGTTGCAACAGGAAAACCAGAGCATCCGGGTCGTGTGAAGGGCATTGGACATGGTATAGGTATAAGAGACTACTTTGGAGCACCTTTACACCCAAACTCAAGAGGTGTAGTGACTAGAGAAGAACTTGAAACAGTGATATCCATTGTGAGACAGCAAACTAAAGAAGAGTTTGAAGCTTTATTCGAGGCCCGGCTTTTACAAATGAAGGAGCAAATGAAGGAGGAGATGATAAGCCTGATGAACTCACGACAGGAGACGCCTACTGAACCAGTTCATACATCTCTTGGATTTCATAGCATAAAAGGAAGTAATGTTCTTGAGCGTGTGTCAGAAGGTCCTTCTGGTGACAACATTGGTGAACCATGCGAGATGTTTCTAGAAGATCCTGATAGATGCTTAGTTGCTCCTGGTAGCATTTACAACTTGGGGTCAACCATCCACCATAAGCAAATTCAAGATTATCAAGTAAGAGTGGTGGTTGAAGATCCAAAAGTGCCAAACGCGTTGGTTCCATTCCCTATTGATGAGGTGAAGACTGTAGCAGAAGCTGTTGGCAATTTTATCTTGTGGCCCAAGAGACTTGTGAATATGGTTCAACCTGTGGTATGTAATTGTATTATGTTGCAGCTTTCCTAAAATGTTTTCTTACTAACTATTTCTTTCTTTTTTATTATGTATAATAGCTTTTCTCGCTGAATCTCTTGAAACTTCCAGAACCCTCGTTAACTCCACACCAACAAACGATCTTAATGGCGTATGATCCATCAAATTTAAAGATTTGGAAATGGATCCGAAGGTTGTGGGTAAGAAAGATATGATAGTGACAATTGAACGGGAAGATTTGCTTGGACTTTTGTCAAATAGTCAGCTTACCACACCACACATTAAACTATTTATGATGTAAGTTTATGTTTCTTTAATGAAATTAACTTAATTATCAAGTCTAGTGATCTAACACAATTGCATTACTGTAGGTACCTTCATTGTTTGTACATCACATCGGGCAAAGGTGATAAGTTCGAATTCCTTTGCCCACATCACATGACAGAGAAAGGGAATACTCCAGAGTTAAGGGCCCAGTATCTCCAGCAAAGAATATGTGAAGTCAAGAAAGATGTTTTTATGGCTCCATACATGCACTCGTAAGGATCAATTTGTAATTAATAGTTTTTTCAATGTAAATTTACTTTAACTCGTCATATTTTGCAGGGACCATTGGTAGTTGTTTGTTCTTTCAATGAAGAGCAACACTATTATTTTCTTATGTTCCCTCCATTACAAACTTGGGAAGGAAATGAAGAAGACGATAGACTCGTAAGTATATTTGTGCAAAAATATTTAATATAATTTACACTAAATATTTTAGTTACTAACTTGGTGATCTTGAATATAGAGCAATGAAAACATATCAAAATGTGGTCTTGCAAAAGCACGGACATGAGCTCAAGGATCCTACATGGATCGAGCCAAAGGTAATACTATACTTTATGAATATGTTCAATTACTAAGATTTTTTTATTGATTTCTTATAATTTATTCTTATACAGAGCCGTAGACAACCAGTGAAGACGAATTTATGCGGCCTATATGTCATGAGACATATGCTCAACATTATCACATTGGGTATGACAGAATTTACAAAAGAGGTAAATATATTTTTTAGAGTTTTATTTTATTATGTTATTTGAGAGTACATAATAAGTTTCTTTTACAAATTATATTTTAGATGTTTGACAATTCGGATCCATTTCCTGAAGCTGAAATTGAAGACATTCGCATACGTTAGGCAACTTATTTTGGAGAAAATTTGTGAGTTTTGTAAAAAGTTTTGTACAATTTAAGAAGTTTTTAGTTATAAATAACTTTTGAAAATATTTATTGACACAATGTTTTGGATAGCTCAATATATAGTTCTTAGATAGTTCATAGATAACTTTGAGTTTTGAATAGTTGTTTATTTAATTTTATATTGAAAATTGTAAATAAATTGAGCTGTCTGATTTGGCTGTGGTAATTTTTGTGTACAGAGTAGGGTAAATTTAAAAATATGAATGTTTATTTTAAAAATAAAATACAATTTTTACAGCAGCTATTACCATAACCGGTGTAGAAATTAATATTCTACATCGGTTAATGAAAAAGCTGGTGTAAAATAGTAAACTTTCTACAGCGGTTGGGGGGCCAACTGGTGTAGAAACTGGTGTAGAAAGTGGACTTTTTACAGCGGTTGGGGTGCCAACCGGTGTAGAAAGTCCACTTTCTACAACGGTTGGGGTTCCAACCGGTGTAGAAAATGTTTCAATTTTTAATTTTTGAATTGTTGAACTATTTTTGACATCAGTTATAGTTAGCCGATGTAGAATATGTATTTTTTACAGCGGTCGTATAACCGATGTAGAAAGTTAGACTTTCTACATCCCCTGTAACAACACCACCTATTTAACCGCTGTAAAAAGTCATTTTTAACTGCTGTAAAAAGTCATTTTTGTAGTAGTGCCCAACTATGACCTAGTAAGTAGCCTCTAATATTATAAGGTTATTTGGATATAATAAACCCATAGGGAGAGTCAATGCGACAGGGAGGTTGCAGCTACTTCTTCTAGCGTGACGCTGAGTTTAAATAGAGGAGCAAGGTTGTGATGAACAAGTTGGTTGAGCACATAGATAGATTCACAGATAAAATTGTTTAGCTAAGAACTTGAGAGTTAAGACAACCTAATGTGACCAATGTCCCTGGAGATGTGAAGAAGAGGATGAAGTTGGCAATGGTTGCTCTAGCATGTCCTGGGTCTTTTTCCTTTTTATTTTTTTTTAAATTCATGAAAAAGTGGTTGTAATGGCTCTATATTTTAGGGTTATTGTTTGTAATGGCTGCGCTGCTCCATTTCTTAAGGCCATTCCCCTATCTTGTAATCATGCCATTAGATGAAATGCAAGTGTTTGTTTAGTTGAGAAAAAATTGAGTTGAAAAGCAAGAGTGTTACACATGATGAGGTAAAGTTCTAACATGCATTTAATAAATTTTACAAATTAAGTGTTTTTGTGTAGAAGGTACTTCCTACACGCAAGGTAACAGCTCCAAAGGGCAAGTTGGAGGTTTTTAAGAGTCATATCTTTCCCACACTATATATAGAATTTCATTTAAATTAGTGGGTATCAATCTAAGTGTGCATGAAATGATTTCTACCTACTTTTATCCAATGTTTTTGAAAAAACTTTCAATATTGGGTTATAAGATTTCACCGTGTTCTATCTACTCTTTTAAGAGTTTGTACGTAGGCTTAAGGAAAGGTTTTCCTTGAGTGGGTTAATCACTTACAAAGTTTTTATAAAGGGGATTTGAATGATTTCAAAACTAGTAAGTTTTGCTTTTGTATTGAGATCACAAGCACTTATTTAAGTTTGTAGATGTAATTGGAAACTCTCAATTGTGATATTGAGAACTTGATGTAAATCAAATGGTTGGATTGAATTAGCATAAATTCTTGTCTCATGCTATTCTCTACTTAAGCTTCATTTGCCTTAAACACTCTTTCTCATCTATTCTGTTTTATTAAAAATTCTTTTTACTATTTCATTGGGAAAAGTTTTTGAAAATTAGAGAACACACAATTCATTCTCATCTTGAGTGTTGGCTTAACTTAATTTTGATGTTAAACTTGTAATACTCCTTACTTTTTTTAATTTGTAATTGTTGTTGTTTTTATTGGATGTAATTTGATTATTGGTAGTGTTGGCCTAAATATTATGAACCTTATTCTATTTTCATCCATTGAATATTGATTTTATGTTGTGTTGTTATTATTGGGGCTTGACGAGTAGAAGCCTCCTTCTCTTAAGCTTGGCCCTCTACATTCGTGCTTTTTGTGAGTTCCTCATGATGGAAACTTGGGTGATTTTGTGTGCTTTGTGAAATTTGCTCAATTAAAAACCTTTATAAGAGAACCTTGATTATTTAGGGGATGTAACTAAAGGGGCTTTAGTTCTTTTTTTTAACAAAAATTTTTTGGTAAATCAGGTGCATCATATCATTTGTAATCTATACAATTAGAATGTCACAAGTCATCTAAATAAAATCTTACGTGATATTATTTTAATTAATTTTATTATTATAACAGAATGCATATTTAATTTCTCACATTTTCTCTCTCTATTATTGTTAATGTAAGAATTAATTTATATTTAATGCTACTAGAATGTCATGTTTTAGTGGACATACCAAGTGGTATGTCCAATCTAATTAAAATTCAATTTCTAAACATTAGAGGACTTGAGTCTTTATTTTTCCGTTCTGATTTTTTTAATTACCTTTTATTAAATGTTTTTATCTTCGGTTAATTAATTATCATTAAGCACTACCCAATATTTAGAAGCCTCCTCTTAGGGCCTGTTTATTTTCTGTTTTCAAAAAAGTTTAAAAACTTGTTTGGACAAGTGTTTTTGATTTAATTATTTTTAGAACTGTTTTTTATCCTTTGTTTTTTAAAACAAAAAAATAGAAACAACCTCATGCTGTTTTCATTTATTTTTCTCATTTTTAAAATACATTATATTATATTATTAAAAATTATAATTATATTGATCAATTTCTATCATAAGTCACCACCATTATTGATCATTTATAATCATCATTATCAGTCTATTTTTTAATTATAAATCTATTATTAAATTAATATAACTAAACAAATTTTTATTTTATTTTTTTAAATAATTTTAAAAATTATATTATAAAATAGTTTTTAAAAATGAAAAATGAGAACTTGAACGAAACAACATCTAATTCCTAATTTTTTTAATCCAACGTTCTTGTCTGATCCGCAGCCTATGCAAAGCACTGCATAGAGGGTTCAAAAACACCACCTCCGAGCTTTTAGATTTCTTTCAAATTGTCAGTAGTCTGATCCGATCCCACAATCATCATGATACGCTATTTTTAAAAACCTTGCAATACCCCTGTGCGATGCACATGATATTCTTAGTTTTTATATAAATTAATATTAAATAAAAATTTAAATATTATGCAATGTGTATATAAATATAATTAGTAAATAGAGAATTTATTACAAATATATTATATAATTGGGATATTAAAACTTGTCAACTATCAATAACAGGCATTGGTTCTAGTGAAATGGGCTATATTGCCATTTAAGCATAAGGTCTTGAGTTTAAATTTATATGAATGTAAAAGATGTCTTTAAAGAGTTACTCCTAATTAGCCCAACAATACTTAAATCTAACCTAATCAAGTAGTCATATAAAATAAAAACTTGTCAATTGTCATTTACCATTTTGGCCAAAAAAAATTATCATTTACCATCATCTAATTTATTTATAGTACATCATATAAACATATTAAAACGTATCTCCCATGGTTACTTTTTTTACTTTTTAAGTATAGTATCTGCTTAATATAAGTAGTGGTCTGAATGGTATAAAATGGGATTATGACAATCATATCCCATATCGAATAATGAAAAAGATAAGGACTAAATTTTTATCTCACCCCTCCCATTTGGAATCGAGACAAGATGGGAAAAAAAAATTGTATGGCCAAATTTGAAAATACAATGGAAACACTCTAGACATTATAGATTTGTTTTACAATGCATATATTTTTGTTAACTCATCCCACAAATCAATAGGCGTTTTTGTCAACTAAATTTACCATGGCCCATGTCTTTCATTATTCATACCATCTATATAATTCAATTTAATGTCAAATGGGGTACTAAAGTTTATATATTATTATTAATCAAGAGCAAGCTCCCTCTTTTAGAGCTGACAATATAGGTTGAGCTATCAACTAATCAAAAAGTGACAAGTTTGGGTTGGGTAAACAGAGGCTTATTTAGGAGTAAGTCATTTTCAGCCTCACACTGTTAACTTGTCAGCTTATGGGTTAGCTCATTTTTCTTTCTTTATTTTTTGTTTAAAGTTTCAATCTACTCATACAAATCTTCCCTTCTTCAGCCGCTCCTCCCAAAATTTCTAAAATTAAAATACCTTATCCCTTTTTCCTCCTTTAGATATGTGTTTTATAAATAATCAATGTTTGTTTTTTAATACAATCCATTGTTTTTGAGGTTAAGAAAGTCATTATTATTTGAATCTTGGAATAAAATCCACATTTTTTTTCTGTTTTTAATATGATATTATTTTTCAAGTCATTATCATAATAAGTTTCCTCAAGATTATCTCCCCTATTAATAATGGTTAACTTTACTTTAAAATCCCACATTGTTCAAGTTAAAAATAAACAAACTAATTTTATTGAATATAATTAATTTAAAAGTATTTTTTATTTTAAAAATATTTTATAAATATTTGGATAATCAATTTGCAAGGAAAAATTAGATTTCATTCATTTTTAAAAAATTAAATTAAAAAATAAAAGTAAAGAAAAAAAAAGAGCCTGGGTGGTGAATAGGCAGCCTAACAACCCACCTCTAGTGGTGTGAGGTGAAAAAATTTCAGCCCATCACTTGTCACAGGCCAACCTAAATCTCATCAGTTGGTTTATTTTTCCAACTCTATCCTCTTTTAATGTTAGGATGTCTTGTCCCATCCTAAATTTTACACAAATTAATATTAAATAAATATCAATATTATATAATATTCCAATATATGTGTCATAATTAAATAGTAATTTTTGCACGAAGACACCATACAATTGGGATAACAATTTAGATTTTGAGGATAACATTCTTAACAATATTTCTAATGCAAAATCAAAATTAAAGGCCAAGGTTAATTATGGCATATATTTGATATAAGTGGTTGAGTGGATGGTAGGCATGATCACGGGATGAATTGGAACAACCTTATCTTGTGTCTTGTTATAAAAAAAAAAGAATTTTAAATTTTCATCACATCCGTTTCACAAGTCATCTCATCTTGTTTGGGATTGAGATAGAACACGATGAGACAAAGAAATCTCATAAAAAATATCATTTTTACTTTTGAAGACACAATGAAAACACTCAAGGTATGGTTAATTTGTTTTGTAATGCATATGATTTATGTTAACTCATTTCCTAAATTAAAAAACTTTTTTGTCAAATAAAGTTGGAGTTTATACTCTCTCCGTCTCAAAATATAAGACACTTTTAGATAAAATTTCACATACCAATAAATCTCATTAAATACACTTAACAACCTTATCTTTTCAAAATAAAAATATAAACTTTTAAAAATACCCATCATTTAATATATTAAAAAGAAAAGAGACATGAATTAATTATAGAGAGAGAAAGGGATAAAGTTTGAATTGATGCATTTAATGAAATCTTAATCTACTCAAAGTGTCTTATATTTTGGGATGAAAAAACTCTTTAAAAAGTGCCCTATAATTTGGGATGGAGGGAGTACATCACTATTAATTAATAGAAGATTCCTTCTTTCCTATTTTTTATATAGCCCACAACTAATAAAAATTCAATTTTCATTTCCATTTTCCTTAGAAAGTTGTCTTCTCATCTTAATAATATAAATGGTAGTAAAAAATCACATCAACATTTCAAAGAGATAGACATAGATGTTTAAAAATATCAATATATTCCATACCTCTATTTTTATACTTAATTGAAGTAAAATTATATATATAATGACAAAATAAAATTAATTAAATTAAAATTGATATATTTTTAAAATAACCAAAAATCACATATATTTAAAATTAATTATGAATATTTGATTAAATTGGGTGATGATGGAAGACCCATGATGCTTGCGGCATTTACTAAGTCATTATTGAATTTGAAATTTAAATACTGAAACAAAATTTTTTGTAAAATTAATCCATTATTACCTCTGTTCTAAATTATAAGACACTTTTTGTAAAAATTTGGTATCCCAAAATATAAGACACTTTAATAAAAATAAGGTTTCATTAATGATGCTTCTCTAATATTACTCTTTTTATATATTCTCTTTCTTTAATATTCTTTAACAAATAGACTATTAAAGCATTTTCAAAAGTTTGCGTTTTTATTTTGAAAAAGCAAAATGTAAAGTATATTTAATGAGCTTTATTAATATATGTGATTTTAACTCAAAATGCCTTATAATTTGAGATAGAGGGAGTACAATCATGAAAGTGTCACATAGGTTTTTCATTATCAAATATTTTTAAGTGATTATTAAAACTCACAAAACACATTTTTATTTTTAAGGAAACTTGCAAAACACATAATTTCATACACACACTCAAAGCTATTTAAAAAATGCATCAAGATACATTAAAATTATAAACAAAAAACAATATGTATTAAATAAATTATATTAATGCTATTTCTAGCAAAAGAAACATCCATTTAAAAAAAAAGCAATGGAACTATGCACAATTTTTTAAAAAAGCACCATCATAGATTAATGCTCTAAATAAAGTATATGCATTAAATGAATGAGAGCCGATATAGAAATTGATTTGAATAAAAATAAGATATTACAATCAAAATTGGTTAGATTAAAATCAACCCTATGAGTTATAAATGATTTCACTGCATAATATAAGTAAATTTATAATTATGATATGGTAAAGTGAATGCACAACAATATACGTGCTTGGGATTCTCAAGCTTTATATCAACCATCTTTTATTTGTTACTTTCCATTCTTATCTAACTTCTTAATTTCATCCGAGCCATACATTTTTTGAGTGGCATCTAAAACAAAACATTGTGTAATCAGACACAATACCTACAGAATCTAAGCAATTGAAAACAAAATAGATAAAAATGCAAAAAAAGAGCCTATCAAGCATTTGTTGTCAGTCTTACAATCACCCATGTCAGTGAACGTAACAAAGTATAGAGAAATCCATAGATATATGGAATAATCATAATCACGAGTGCTAACACTGGTATAGAAATACTCATTATTATACCAAAGTTAATGTGAAATTTGCAAAAATGTATTTTTGTATGCTTTTTATTTAAGATACATTAATTTAAAAATTTCTCTAATTGATTTGGTAGTTTTTTAAGAATAAATTTTTTCATTCAAAATATAATTGATATTGGTACAATAATATTAATTTTCTAATTCAATGCTAATTGATTTGGGTATTGAAAATATTTTTCATGTTTTTTATTTTTTAATTTTATCTCCATCTAATTTAATTGCTTATTTTGTGTTTTTTATAACATAAGTAGTTAATTTATTTTTACATGCTTTTTTGTATAATGTAATTTTGTGTTTTTGATACCATGAGTCATTAAAAAGTACTCCCCATTTAAAAATATAAAGCATTTTTTGAGAAGTTGGATGTTAAAAAATATAAGGCATTTTTAATCTTTCAAGGTGTAATCATTACCTTTTTTTTTAAAATGCCTTTATTGATAATAACTTTATATTTATTGTAGGCTGTTTAATAGGGGTAAATATGAAAAAATATGGTTAGTTTAAAAGTAAGTAACTACTTTATTGAGGATGAAATTTAGTTAAAAATGCTTTACATTTTTAAATAGAGGGAGTAAGTATTTTCATATGCTTTTCCCCCATTGTAACCCACCATTGTCAACATGTGAACCACCCAAATTCTAATCCTCCAATCTTGTTTACATATATAAAAAAGATGCAACATGATAATAGTAAGAGATAACTAAAATATGAATGCCTTTCTAGAAGTTGAAGATGATAGAGATCGGATAAGAAGATGATAATTTTGATTAATCTCTTTTGAATCCACCTTATAAGCCATTCTTGTCCACATGTGAATCACTTAAATTCTAATTCTCTAAAAGTTTTAGAGTGAGTTAATAGTGTGGACAATGTCAAATCACAGAGCCATAAATTGCAAGAAACGAATATACATGAGCAAGTCAAATAAGACCACAAGTGATTTAAGTCTTGATTGGCACAACTCGGATAGTGGGTGATCAATTTAAATAGAGGCTAATGTGGATAACAACTAATTAAGATAGAAATGAATTCAAAAAGGTAAAAAACAATCAAGAAAATGTCCAATATTTCAGCAATTAAATTAGAGAATCAACATTATTACACTTAGATCAACTATGTTTTGAATATGCATATTTATTCTTAAAAAAGTTACCCAATCAATCAAATTATTTCTGAGGTAATATGAAATTTGCAATAGTCCATCTTTACATGCTACTTATTATTTAAGACACATTAATTTAGAAATTTCTATGATTGATTTAGTATTTTTTAAAAAATAAATATCCATGTTCAAAACATAGTTAACATCATTACAATGATATTAATCCTCTAATTTAATGTCAATTTATTTGGGTCGTGCAAATATTTTTTGTATTTTTTATTTCTTGAATTCATTTTTATCAAATTTAATCGTTGACTTTGTGTTTTTTTTATGATATGAGTAGCTCTTTTTTTTTGCATGTTTTTGGTATTGTCTTATTTTGTGTTTTGAATGCGTATATACTTATTCTAAAAGAACTGTCAAATCATTTAAAGTATTTATGAATTAATGGAAATTTTGCAATAATGCATCTTGCTGCTTATTTAAGATACATTAATTTAAAAATTATTTTGATTGATTTTGTATTTTTTTTTAAATAAACATCCACATTTAAAACATAGTTGACATTGGTATAATGACAATGACTCTCTAATTTAATGCTGATTGATTTGGATATTGCGCACTTGTTTTGTGTTTTTTATTTTTTGAATTCAGTTTCATCTAATTTAATTGCTGATTTTGTGTTTTTTTATAACACAAGCAATTAATTTTTTATATGCCCTTTTAATTTCTTTATAACATATTTTTGTGTACTGCAACATAATTTTCTTTTAATTTTTAAATTTTACCCAAAAATGAAATTCAATGAATTAATTTTGGTAAAAAAAATGAAATTCAAAGGATTAATTGCACGATGTCAATAAATGAATTCACTGCACAATTTCAATTTCCTGAAAAAAATTATATATGCTACCAACTTATTTCTTTCAAAATGTTAACAATATATAATTATTTTTACAAATTAATTCATTGTATGATCTCAATTTCCATAAATACCATGACTATAATTTACATAAATTAGATAATCAAATCATGAAATTAATTGATTACATATACAAATAATTTTTTGATTGAGGAATTATTCAGCTTGGATATCCATGTGTCACTTTGAGAGAGAAAGGTGGAATTGAGGTGGCTTGCTAATATTCTAATGCTTAGTGTCCTATTATATATATATATATATATATATTATTAACCAAAATGAAATAGATTTAAGAATTCAATTTCCTCACAAATTTATCCCATGATTATACTTTTGATAAATTAAAGAATCAAATCACAAAATTAAGTCATTGCATCCATATATATTAAATGCATCCATTATATTTTCAAACAATGAATAGTAATCTACCATTGAGAAATTGTTAACTTGTGTCCACTTGTAATGATGAGAGAAAAACATGGAGCTAATGTGGCTTTATAATACGCTGACACATGTTCTTGGAGTTCCTGATTATATATATATATGGATTAGACATTAAGTAATATTTAATTTGATAATAGTCAATTTATCTATTCTTTTAAAAAATTTTAGATTTAATTTATATTGTCCTGTATATTTTAATTTCTTGTTTTTATCTATTATAACTTTTGAATAGGCAATTGAAATTTTTATTTTTACTTTCTAAAGAATAGGGCGGTGAGTGATCAATGCGTAGATGTTACCTTGATAAGAGTTCATATTTTCACTATACATTGGTAAATTGACAATTAGGAAATTAAGATATTAATAACAATTAACAATCTTATTTTCACCCAAAAAAAATTAAAAATTTGAAATATTGACATGCCAGAAAAGAATCATGATTTTTATTTGCCATTAATTTTTTTTAATTATTGAAATAATCAATAGAAAGTCACTTATGAATTTAAGAAAAGTTGGTTGCAAATTTAAGAAAAGTTAGTTGTGAATACATGTAAAGTCAATTGTGAATGATAAATAATTTCACGAATTTATACATAGTCAGTTGAAAATTTAAGGAGGATCATTTGTAAATTTTTGAAAAATTACTAGAGAATATATGGAAAGTCAATTGTCAATTGATATTCAAAAACTTGAGAGGATACCTAAATTATTTATTTACAACTGAGGCTATTCATATTTATACATAACTGATATTCTATATCTTTCCAATTAACATTTCTTAAATTCACAACTAGCTATCCCTAAATTACAAATTATGCATGAATTCATGAGATTATCATTTCGTTCACAACAAAAGTGTCATAAATTTACTATTAACCTTCCTAAATTTTATAAATGACTGTCATTAAATTCATAAGTGATGATACATAAATTCATAAAACTATCTATTCATTTATAAATTAACTTTCTATTGATTCACAAGTAATATTTACTTAAATTTTTACAACTAACTTTACTTAAATTCACGAGTCACATTTCATTATATCTTATAATAATTATTTATTTTTTAAATTATAAATAAAGACCTTGGTCCTTCCACGGCATTTTAACAGTTCAAGGTCTTCAATTGTTATTAATGTCATTGTAAGGCCATCAATTGTTGTTTTCCCTATACATTTTATATTTGCCAAAATTAAATATCAAAAACAAATGAAGATTGGGTGGTGTACAGTACATATGATATGAGGCTTTAATCTTTATTAATATTAACAATGCAAAAGAGCTAGCATCCTTCAACCAAAATGATCTTGAGTTCATAGTTTAGAAAAAAATTACTTAGATTTGAGATTGCTTCTTTACAGTTATGACCATCTGATTTGAAGATAAACGTATCATAAGTATCTGATAATAAATGGCTTATATATTGATAAATATTTTATGGTTCAAAAAAAGTTGGTTGAAACCATATTTTTTAACAAAATTATATATATTTTCAATTATACCTAAATTAAATATCCTATATAAATTCATTAAAAATGACAGTAAAATTCTAACAGATCATCTTTTCAAAAAGAATAATAAATGAGTAAGGATGTAGCTGAAAAAATTATAAAAACTACTATCTTTGTCCTAAATTATAAGACATTTTTAGATAAAATTTACATATCAATAAGCCTCATTAAATACACTTAACAACCTTATCTTTCAAAAATAAAAATATAAATTTTTAAAAATACCCATCATTTAACATATTAAAAAGAGAAGGAATGGAAATTAATTATAGAGAAAGGGTAATATCAAAATTGATACATTTAATAAAACCTTAATATTTATTCAAAGTATCTTATATTTTGAGATAAGAAACTTTTTCAAAAGTGTCCTATAATTTGGAGCGGGGGGAGCACCTAATGTCCTATATTTTGAATCAAATAAGCTTTTAGAAAATGTCATATGTTACTATGGTCCTTGATATAAGGCAAACTTAACTATTTTGGCACGTATTAAGAAAGGATTATATCCTTAAAATTATAAAAAAAATATGTAACTTTCCAATTCCCTCCCTTTTTATGATGAATATTAATACTATAATAAATTATTGTATATTTATTCAAACGATAATAAATAAATAAAGGATAAAATTTTAAAACAAAAGGTATATTAATTGTTCTAAATTTATCTTATATTAAAAAGGAAAATTTTCATTAACCCCTCTTTAACAAATTTATTTACAATTAACTTTTGAAATTTTGAAACATCGGTCAATCCTTGTGGGTCTCATTTGGGCAAAATTGAAATTAAGTTTTTGACAGAAATGACAAAAATAAACCCAATCCTCTATATTAATTGTTCATTTTCCATACACCACATAATATCTTAAAAATTTAACCCTTAATTAGTTGAGTAAAAGAGATTAATTAATAAATTAATGTAGTGTGTGGTTACAAAGAGCTAGCAGATGTTTCAAGATGTAATTTTAACCTTCAAATTGAGTTCAAAGTGAAATCGAACCACTTGGATGTCAAAAATTGAGAACAACAAAGAGGAATGGCTCTATGCCACCTGCCACGATGCATGCATAGCATGTCACGGTGCACAAGTCATCAGGGGACAAAGCAAGCCTCTCTATATCACATGTCGCAGTGTGTGGTACAAGTGCCAGGACACGTGGACAAAATTTTGCAGAAATAAGTCTACATTAGAATTTGAAAATCGAAGAGAGAAGGGAGAAAAATGAAGAGAAACGCAAGGAGCTCTGGTAGGCCTTGAAAGATTAAAGTATTGAGAGTGTTTTGGAGCTTTTAAACACTAGAAGTAAGTTTCTTAAGTGTTTATCTTCCTTCATGTTTCATTTTTTTCTTGAATCTAAAAGTTAGGGTTTAGTTGAGAAAGATGATTGTTGGTCCATAGAGGATATGGGTCCAAATCTATTGATTTAAATAGAGTTAATGGGAGTTATTTAACTTATTAAATCTAACATTTATGGCTTTATGCATTTTTGGTGGTTATGAGCTGTAAATACACAAAATTCCACATAAATGAGGTGGTTAGTGTAATG
This sequence comes from Prosopis cineraria, assembly GCF_029017545.1. NCBI lineage: Eukaryota > Viridiplantae > Streptophyta > Magnoliopsida > Fabales > Fabaceae > Prosopis > Prosopis cineraria. The sequence continues at coordinate 32,386,073 of NW_026555343.1, forward strand.
TGAAGCCATTAATGGCTAGTTGGGAGTTCAATAAGGTTAATGAGAGTTAGAAAAAGGTAATCAACTCTCTTTTTATATATGAGAGGATTGAATCATGAAAGTGTTGAAGTGTAGAGATAAATATTAAAAGTATACAAAAAGAAATATTGATGACTTATGTTGTGATTAAATATAAAATGATCATATTTGGCACCATTTAAGCTTCATAAAAAATTTAGGAGTGAGTAATTAAGGGGTAAATCTTTAATCTCTTAAAGGTTTGAGGTAACCAGGGAAAATATTTTTTTTGCTTTTGTATGCTAGTTGATTTATTGATTTAAATGTTATAATTGAAGTGTGTGAAATTATTTGACATGCAAATATGGCTAAAATATTTGAAAATCAAATATTATATTTTTATGGAGTTAAATGATATGAGGTATGTGAAATTCTATGAAATAGTGTTAGTGGAGTTTTATAACATAGTTTTGTGGAGTTTAACGATGTGATATGTTATGAAGTTCAATAAAATATGTGTAAAATAAAGAGTTCAATGATTTTGTAAATTGTGGAGTTCTACAATGTTGTAAATAGAGTTCAATAATGCAAATATGGTGTGGAGTTCAATGATGTATTACTATGTGTTTGTGAGATGAACATATAAAGTGTGAGTACAATGAGAATATTGAGTGTGCTTTTATGATGATTACTTGCATGCTGCGACAAATTGCATTTTTATGCACTACATGATTATGAGATGTGAAAGGTCGCCTAGGAAGAGGAGCAATGAGTTGAAATCTACGTGATAAGGCTACCATTGGAGCTCAATGGTTTTCCTGAATAAAATTGTTGTTATTGTCCCACTTATTTTACGAGGGACTGTCCCACTTGTCCTTTGAGGGATTCAAACCTAACTAATTTTACTTAGTCAATAAGGAAGCTAGTTTAGGAAGAATGACAACTTATAGTTTGAGATTTGGGAAAAATTGTGACCCATAAGTTAGTCAGGTAAACTTGTCCAAGTAACCCATCACACGTGAATGGCTAGAGAGTCTCATCACATAGATGATCCTAGTGTTATAGCTCAAGGTTTCGTGTTAGAGGCATAAGGAGGATATAAGGGAGATTTGATCATATATATAGTAACAAAAGGGCACATGGTTATCTGTATTGTAACGCTAGTAATGAAAATCTTGTGATTAGCCTTGTATCAATATGAAATTACATTATCATGCCATAATCTCATGAATATATGTTATTATGAATGTGAAATGCAAATAAATGTTCTTGAACATGCTAAATTTATGTGAAAATGATATCAAATTGCCACTTGTATTTAGAATGATTGACATGCTTTAGTATAAGTTAGATAGACCTTGATTATTGAGTGTTTGTACCCACCTCTTTTCTCTCAATATTACAGGAGCTTGCTTATTGGACCATGACTGAGGGAAACAAATTGAGGCTTAGGATTTCAATCTAAAACTATAGGCCTTTTTTATTTTAAGTATTATATGTATATAGTTATTGATGATATTGCCAATTAGGAGTTTACATGTGCACTTACTTACATGATGTGTTGGTTAATATTAAATTTTATATTTTGGGCCCTAGGCTGAGTATATGTGTGAATTGTGAAATCTAGACAGGACCAAAATACTAGTACAAGAAATGAGTAAAAATGTAATGAATGTTGAATGATTATGATATTGAAGCTCTCCCTTCTTTTTTTGTGATTGTGGAGTAGTTGGGCATTGAAAATATGTTATATATGATATTTGTAAGATGTGATGTGTTGCATAAGTCCATTTTGATTTATTGAATGTTGTCTAGATTGTAAATTAGGCTCTTAGCACTCGAAATGTGAATTAGGCACCTAAATTTTGTAATAAGATATGTAGAGGAGTGAATTTTGAAATGGATATCCAACTTTTGATTGAAAAATATTATGATTGTGAAATCAATCTATTGTTGTCAAATGATAGCAGCAATGCTGTTAAAAATATGCAATACACCCCAATGTATGGCAACGAGATAAATGTGCCATAGTGCACATTTGCTTTTCCACACTATTTTGTTGTTTCCAACTATTATGCAAATACTTTAACTTGTGAAAGATTCCATGCTTTTGCATACATCTATTACTCTGATTTTTGAATGGTAAAAGTATATTGCATTATTTTGAATTTTAAAAATTTGGGATTCCGTTTTATAAAACTTATAAACTTGATAATTTTTTTGGGATAATCCTTGATTACCTTAAATTTGAAGTTAATTAGAGAGTAATAAGAGAGACCTTATACATCAATTGTTTATTTTTCTTATATGAATTATTTATGCGTTAATTTCACTTATTTATATTCATGGTGGTATTATGCTGTCAATGAAAATTGCAAATTTCACTTACGTCGATTACTCATTTTTTATATATCAATTGTTTATTTTTTCTATATGAGTTCATTCATATGCTTAGTTTAACTTGTTTATATTCATAATGGTATTATGCAATTAAATAGAATTGCAATTTCCACTTGCATCAATTATTCATTTTTCATACATCAATTATTCATTTTTCCTATGTAATTGTTTTTATTTGAGGGGATTGTGGTTATTTGAGTTATTTACCTCAAAAATTTTATTTTAATTTAGCCTAAATAAGATCCGTAGGAATTGAATTGATATTTTAAAATTTTAAAGGTTAACTGTAAATAATTTTAGTGGGGAGGGTTCAATGAAATTTTTCCTATCAAAAATCGGAGTAATGAGGAGGGAGTGCATATAATTGAAGAATTTTCTGAGAAAGTGAAAGAAGCGCCGAATAGAGGTTGAGATTAGGGCATGAACGTAGCAAAAAACTACTGCAAAACTCACGTACACGTGAGGGTGAGAGAGGTGGGAAGACAAAGGCAATAAAGTCTAACTATGAAAATGAAAGCCTATCCAAAACAACCAAGCACCACGTACGACCCATTCTTTCATCTCTAGCGTCTCTCTTCCCTCTATCTCCTTCTTCAGTCTTCATCCATCACACATGCTCATGGGCCCCACCTCCTTTGATCATCACACCATTCTTTTTTGAACCCTTTTATATATTTCCATCATTTTTTTCCTTTTTTTTTCTTTCTATTTTATCAATATATTTTTAAAAATTTTACTCCTAATCTAACTTTTCTCATACAAAAAGTGACATGCCCACACACAAACAGACATATGTTAATATTGAGTTCAAATTCAAGAATTTTTTTAAAGTAAGGGAGGTGGCACTATTATTAGAATAGCTTGTCATCAAACTCTACCAATATATATGTGTGTGTACGCGCATGATGTTAGGTAAATATACATATATACACATATTTAACTGCTGTGAAAGGATTCTCTACACTTAAGTAGATAGTCCGTTGTATTGGCCGATTATCCAACTAGTTTTGAAAGTTTATATACTTGATAATTTTTTAAAATATAAATTAATCTATCTTAATAAAATTTAATCAATGTAATAAGGGTTTAGTTTGGAGAAGTAGATCAACAAGGGTCAATCCTAATAGGAAAAGAATTATGTCTGTTTAAATATGAGGTCTAGAATTTAAGTTCGTGTGAATATAAAAAATATTTTTCAAAGAGCTACCTTTAATTAGTCTTAAGAATACTCAAATATAAATCATAAAATCATATACATACATCCATACATCTATACATATACGTGCATACATACATATATTCAAATTACTAGTAAGCTAGCCTGCACTTTAAGGCCTCCCCTTACAATCCGCTATTTTCAGGCCCAGACAATACTACTCGATTCAAGCCACATTTGGGCCCAAACAATTTTTATCCTTGTTTGAACTAATACTATTGGGCCAAGCCCAATCATCTCTAAATGATCAGTGGTGTAAACGTCAAGAGCATGGATGCTGATGGATCGAAAAATAAAAACCAAAGGCCAATAATCACCAGATAAGTTAACCTCGCCAATCAACAATCGTCATCAGTGCCTGGTCCAAAAAAAATAATGGTCATCAGTGTGTGCACGTGTGAAACTTTCATACGGCCACTTTATAATTATATATTTATAGGGACCTAATTTAAGATTAAGAGAAACTATTTTCTTAATAATATCTTATTATAATATTAATTCTTTAATATTTAATATTTAAATATTTTTATTTATAAATATTTATTTAAAATTTATAAAAATTAATGGTTCAACAATTATATCTGAAATTTATAGATGAATGTTTTTTGATAACTCAGTATTATTATTTGTAAAAAAAAATATCATCCACCTTTAAAACATAGATGCACTAGTTAAATTATAACTTTTGGAGAAATTGCAAATCTCAAAAGTTACCGTGTAAATTTGTAAATAATTATAATATATAAATTATTAATATTTTAATAAAATATTATTAAAAAATATGATATTTTTCGTCACTTTTCCTGTGTTGTTGTGAACAATGGTAATCCAATAATTACCCGGTGCTGGTAGCCGGTCAAAATGAATAGTTACAATGATTTGGTCTTCTACATTGAAAAGAAATAACATTTACCTTTTAATATTTATTTTTATTTTGGAAAATTAATGGTTGTTAATTTTCTTATAAAATACTTATTTTTAATTTTTTGATATTTTTTAACATTAATTTTTTTATTTGTTTAATCAACAAACAGTTAAAATTAATATTTATTAATGATAGGGTAACATTGAATAATTTTCAAATGTTGAAGGGGATCCTCATACTAAAATAGAGTTTAAAGTCTCCGATACTTTCAAACATATAGTTTAAAGGCGAAATTAATATTTAGCCCTTAAAATTTTGTTTTAAAAATAATTATTTCTTTTGATATCATTTTTAATTTAAGTTGATTTGATGTTTATGTTTAATTATTGGGCAAAAGACAGAAAAATATTTTTGAAATACACAAATGGTTATTAAGTACCGTGAAATGTGACAATTCTCATACATGTCCTATATATATAATAATCATAATTTTTTTTTACAAAATTTAGATTTGATTTAATATTTTAATATTGTAAACTAATATTTTGATTGCAATTTTTTAATATAAGAGAGCAAAGTGTTAAGGAGAATTGACAAGATCCATCCAAAGAATATTCTAATAATTTAAATGAGGCTTCTTTGAAACTGTAAATATTAAATTGTATGTTGGGTAATTCACTCGTGGTAGATCAGGCCCAATATAAACTCATAGAGTTTTATCAGAATATAATAAAGACTTAGGTCTAAAAGTATAATATACTCTAAGGTCAAATGTATGATTTTCTCTTAATTGTTTAAATTAGAGAGAAAATGGTTATAAAGTATAATACACACACGACCCTAAGATAACTCCCACCTATGTGGGTAGTCTAAGAAGAGAGCCACAAGAGATATTTCATTTTTAATAGAAAATTGATTGCTCTCACTTGATGGTTCTCTCTTTTCGTCTTTCTTTCCGTCAAGTGTATTTACTATGAATCAAGAATCGAGTTCTATCTAATGACTTCATTCTTGCATTTTATATATATACGACTACTTTTAGGTATATCTTCTTCTTCCAAATTCTTATATTGTAAAATCTAAAGCCATCCAAATTTCAAATTGAAAGTCCCTCGAAGAGGGACATTGTCACATGGTTTACAATTAGGCTGAGTCTTGTGTGTGCGCGCGCGCGCGTGCCCCTTGCAGGTTGGAGCTTTATATACAAGCACACATACCTTATTGATTTTGCAGATTAAAGAATCAACTCAAGACTTACTAGCCACAACATTATTCAATTCATCCTTCAGGTTCCTATTTTAGATCTATTATATGAAATCATTATTTTTATGTTTAGATTTGTTAAATTATCCATTTGTGAAGAGTGTATCTTGTAGGAACAGAATCTCAAATCCACTACACAAATTCAAGATCTTTTCCAAGCAAGGAGGATACATTATCATTAGAACAGTTTTTCATTAACCTCTATTTTTTCAATATATATGCATAATGTTAGGTAATTTCACATATATATACATATATTCAACTACTCTCAGAACCTTCTTTAAACTTAAGTAAATAGTCCATTGTAGTGGTTGATTATCCAATTAATTTTGAAGGTTTATATACTTGATAATTTTTAAAATATAAATTAATCTATCTTAATAAAATTTAATCAATGTAATAAAGGTTTAATTTAAAAAATGTAGTAAATCAACAATGGCTGATCCTAGTGGAAAAAGGATTATAACTATTTAAATATGAGATCTCAAGTTTAAGTTTATGTGAATATAAAAAATATTTTTGAGAAACCTACCTCTAATTAGGCTTAAGAATATCTGAATATAACTTAACCAGATAGTGATAAAATCAATATATATATATATATATATATTTCAATTTTTTTTGGTAATAACATATATTTCAAATTACTTGTAAGCTACCCTTAACTTTAAGGCCTCCCTTTACAATTCACTATTTTCAGGCCCAGACAATAGTATTCGGTTCAGGTGACATTTGGGCCCAAAGGTGCTTTTCTATTGTTTGTTTGAACTAAAAAGCATTGGGCCAACCCCAATTACATCCAAACGATCATTGGTGTAAAGGTGAAGAGCTTGCAACCCAATGGATTGGCCCAAACAAATAATAATAATACGCACCCCATAAATTGGCTGGTCATCATCAGCGTGTGTATGATATGTGTGGGACTTTCATATGGCCCCTTTATAATTATATATTTATAGGTAGAGTTGTCAATTAAAGTCGAATCTAAATGAATAGACTATATTAAGTCTGATTACACCTCAATACTTCATTTTGATTAGTCCGGTCTTGGCTCTCAAGGTTGAAAAGCCTACCTTTAAGGCCTCAGCCCTATTTTTTTATTTTTTAATTTAAAAATCTAAAAAGACATATTTAAAATTCCAAAAAGTTTATTACATATAACATTAAGTATAGAAAAATGAATTTAAGTCAACACACACAGCAACGAATTTAATTATAATAAAAAATAACAACATCATAAAATTAACACTACTAAAAATCAAAGTTTGCTAGCATCATAAGTTAAATTTTGATAATTTTTATTATCATTAACATCAATATAATTTGATCTTTCTCCTTATGAAGTATCATCAGTTTCAAAGACATTAAACTTTTCATTTTTTTTATCCTCGAGAAATGAAGCTAGGGTTTTAGAATTAATGTAGTGTTTAATTTTTTTAATATTAACATTTAAAAAATATAAAAAAGAATTAAAAAGGCTGACCCTTTTAAGTTTGAATTGTCATTTTACACATTAAAGTAGTAGCTCAATTTTAAATTTTTTTGAAGTTTTAAAGGGTCAACAACTCTATTTATAGGGACCTAATTTAACATTAAGGATAACTATACACCCCTACAGATTAATTTTATCTTAATGATATCTTATTAGAATATTAATTCTTTAATATTTAATAGTTTAAATATTTTTATTTATAAATATTTATTTAAAATTTATAAACTATCTTTTACAAATTAATTACTCAACTACTGTATTTGAAATTTATAGATGGATTCTTTTTAATAGCTCAATTATTATTATTTGTAAAAAAAAAAGCATTCACTTTTAAAATACAAATATACTAGTCAAATTGTAACTTTTGGAGAAAATTGTAAATCTCAAAAGTTAACTTGTGAATTGCGTGTGAAGATTTGTAAATAATAATAATATTTAAATTATTATATATTAAATTTTTAATATTATAATAATATATTATCAAAACTAGTATGATGTTTTTAGTTACCTTTCCTGTGTTGTTACTGGTCAAAGTCGATGGTTAAAATAATATTTTGGTTTTCTACATTGAAAAGAAATACTCCTTCCGTTTAAAAATATAAAGTATTTTTTAAGAGTTGAATGCTAAAAAATGTAAAGCATTTTTAGTCTTTTGAGGTATAATTATTGTCTTTTTTTAAAAGTGCCCCTATTGATAATAATTTTATGTTTATTATAGGGTGTTTAATAAGGATAAATATGAAAAGATAGGGTTAGTTGAAAAATAGGTAACTACTTTATTGAAGGGTAAAATTTAGTTAAAAATGCCTTATATTTTTAAACGAAGGGAGTAACATTTATCTGTTAATATTTATTTTTAGCTTTGGGAACGTAGTTAGTGTTAATTTTCTTGTAAAATACTTCTTTGTCATTTCTTTTGTTCTTTTTTAATTTTTGAATTTTTTTTATTTTTTAATCAACTAATGATCAAAAGTAAAATTTATTAATGATAAGGTAACATTACACCATTTTCAAATGATGAAAAGAAACATGATACTAAAAAAAATTTAAAGTCTCTAAAACTTCTAGACCTTATAATTTTATGATAAAATTGGCATTTATCCCTTTACTATTTTGTTTCAAAAATAATAATAATTTCATTTGATACCATTTTTAATAAATTTAATTTAATTTTATATTTATGTTTAATTATTGGAAAATGACACAAAAATCTTTGAAATATACAAATGACAAATAAATAGCACGAAATATGATAATTCTTCTACATGTCTTATACAAATAATAATTATAAGTTTCTCACAATCATAAAATAAAACATTAAAAATGTTATTTAAGAAATTTAGATTTGATTTAGGATTCAACATTAAGAAAGAGGGAAGGGGGAAAAAAGAAAGATCACAAAATTTAACTTGGGTCAAGCCATTAATCCACTAGGTTGATTAGGTTTGTCCTGGTTGAAATCAATTTAATTAATATGAAAACCCCAATCTTATGTGATCAGTTTGTTCAATTAATTGAATTGACCAAACGATCAATTTACCAGTACATAAGTCAACCCAACCTATTCAGTTTAGGTTTACACAGGGTGATTTCAAGAAAACTAAAATCCGTAAAATGCAAACCATTATGGAAGAAAACACTTGAACCAGCACCAAATATGTTCACAAGAACCAGAACAAAGAGTGTGAGCAGCCTTTAATGAAACCAGATTGCCATGACAGTACCCATTTTATTGAAATGAACCCGAGAAGCTTTCATTCATCCAAATGGCCCTCTTATGGTGTAAGTATTGGTAGAGACAAACCTACGTGACATCCATGAATTAGGCCGAGGAATTCCGGTCCTTTAAAATAAGTCTTGAAGCCCAAGATAGTTTGGAAAATGGGACCCATAAAACACAACCCAAAAAAGAGAGGCAAAAGTCAAAGCATAAACACATCCAAAAGAAGAACCCAAAGGATCCACCGACATTGTTGAGCAATAATGTCGGCGTTTGAAAGAATGACATTCAACATTTCTATCGTAACAAAATATATATTTCCATCTTCAAACGGCCTTGATTGGGCCTCGAAATTCCTGGCACTAAAAGCACCCCCTTTCATCTACGTAGACCCACTAACATGAACAAACACAAAACCCAAAATAATTTTAAGCATTAACCAATGAATAATAGATCTAATAAAAAAAACTAATCTCTCATAATATAGTAAATTAAGGTTTAAATAATCATTAAGAGATATGCTCATATTTAATATCTAACAATACCTTAAACAAAATTACTTTCCATAAAAGGATAAATGTGAATAACTAAAACAGCTTAAAGATAAATATAAAAATTACTTTAAAAAAAACTCCTCGGTCCAAAGCAGCTTCTAAATCTACTTCATGCTAAAAATAAATAACAAAGTAGTTTTTCCTTTGTTGAACAACCTGGATAACCTGTTGAACCTGCCAATGGATATTGATTAAGGATTGCAACTTCGAAGCTTGAAGAAAATGATCATCAATAACCTTAAAACGCAAATAGTGTTTTTGATAGAGAATTGAGACCCCCCACAAGCTGGTAGCTGCATCGTTTGAAAGAAAGCACACCAAAACTAATAACAACGAAAAAGGAAAAAAAGATCAACAAACCAACAAAAACGAAAGGAAGAACAAAAATGCGACATCATCAGGAAGCAAGAGTCATTGCCAAATGGGAGAGAGAGAGAGAGTAATAATGCATGTGCAACATGAGTAGAGACTTTGTCACCTTATGACACATGCAGTACATCCCATTTAATGAAAAGGTTTTTTCTTACCAACGGAGATTGAGCCAAGAGGTGTTTATGGGGTGAGACAGAACCAAGACACCTTAGTCCTGAAAAAGAATTAACACTAAATTTTGGTCTCATATCCCGTCTCATCCCGAAAGTCATTCTATCCTGTTAAGAGTCGAGATGGAATTGAGACAAGATCAGGATGTCCTACTGTCCTAATAAATCAAATAATAGTAGAGAAAAATTTGAATAATAACGTTTATTTAAATTTTAAATTATATAATTTATTAAGTTTAAAATTAAAACAACACAAGTACATAAATCACAATAATTTAAAATCAATTATTGAATTATATTAATCACAACTACATATTATAATAGCAAATAATAGTGATCTTTAGGCTATAAGAGTAGTAACAACAAGCAAGTCAAGTACAACATTAAATTATTATTCTTCTATATTAGTGGAGATGTACTAAGCTAATTACTCTTCTAAAAATAAAGCAAGAAATACGATATAAATAAAAGTTATTAAATAGATAGATATAAAAATAAATTATATTAATATAATTAATATATTATAAAGAGAGATGTCACTATGTTTACTCTATGTCATTAAAATTATCATTATAAAAAAAACTTTAGTTTTAAATTAGAATTGTAAGTATTGAAATTATAATTAATATAAGTATAGATTGTACTAATATAATTAATATATTTAAAATATATATATATATAATATTCGGGATGAGACGGGACGTTCTGATGGTAATCCCTTGTCTCGTCTCATTCAATAAAGTCCCGTTTCAATTATTTTTGGGTCAAGACAAGACCCGTTGTGATATGATTATGACGATATCTAGCCAATCGGGACAAATCTAAGCCAAACACCCCTAATTGAGCCTAGTGAGATGGGTTAATATCTCACAATGTGATGAACTAGGTTCAAATTTTTGTTAAGAGAGACGCTCACAGTTAATACCTAATCATGCCTTAAATATGATTGTCTTTAATAGAAAGATACCTTTGAACAATTAAAAGATAATTTTTCAAAAAAAATTGAAACATGAAAGAAATTAAAAACTTGAATAGAATTAGATTTTAAAAGTATGTTTGTGATAAAAAAAAATATGTAGATAGAATCTCGATATGATTTTAGTGAATATGTGTATTTTAAATATGAAAAGGCCAACATACTCTATTCAATATTTAATTAAAAAGATAAAACAACTCTTGTATGTCCCCTCATTTTCCCATCAACACCATTAAACTACCAAAACGAAACAAGAAAATAACAACATGAAAAAAATGAGAAAAACTTGTTGATGAGCATAGTTTTATTTGGTATAGGTAATACTCTAGTTGGCTTGCACATTTTGATGACTGTATGCTTCTATTTGGTATTAGAAATATAGTCATAATTTGGTATTATCGAGTATTAAATATAAATATTTTTTTTAATAAAAATTTAAATATTAATTTATTATATTATAAAAAATTAACTTTTTGTTTTTATTTGTATTTGCGGTCTCTCTCCTAATCAGTGATTAGTCTAGGACTTCAAGATTGGTGGGCGAAGTTTGACCAGAAAAGTTAAAAAGAGTGCGGGGATCTAGAATCCATTTTACTGTTTTCTTACATGTATTATTGTTATTATCATTTTGCCTCAAGGCCAATTGAGGTATGCTTGCCCACGTAGACATAAATGAAGCCTTTTTTATGAGTTCTATCTTTGAACAAGTATACTCCCGTCAGATTAAAATATAAAATATTAATAATTAATTTATGATTTTTAAAAAATATTAGTTGAAGCCGTAATTTTTTTTAAAAAATTACATCTTTTTAATTTTAATCTCATTAAATATCTTATATAAGTGATTTAATAATAATAATTAAAATTTTAATGTATTATTTTTTTAAAAGAGTAATAAATGAATTAGGAGTGTAGTTGAAAAAAAATTATAAAAGTTATAAAATATTTTATAATTTAAATTAAGTAAGATTTTTTAAAAATATTCTATATTATAATCAGGAGGGAGTAGTTATTACCTATTAGCAAGGCAGAATGAGTTTTTTTTTTTTTTTTTGGCGAGGGGACAGAATGAGATTTGTTTGATGCAAAATAGATCTCATTTTCTCTTTGCATATTTATGTTGGTTTAAAGTGAATTTTTATTCTAAAAAGTATTTTTCAAATGAGCTATGAACATCCTAAAAAAAATTACAGTAATGTAACACATTATATAGTAATCTAACACAATTCTTTGAAACTAGTGCATTGATAACATGTTTTAACAATCATTATTAGTTAAGTTAATGTTGGGTCTGAAAAAGTTTCCCGACTTAAACTAATATAATGATTGGAAGGCAAAAAAAAAAAATCCTTTAATTTCTAAAAAGAAAATAGGAAACACATCTATTCCTAATTTTTTAGTCGCATTTCTCATTTTCTTTTTCAAAAAATATTTTTCAATATACTAAACATGAAACATGCCATAATAATTAACTTAATAATAGTGGTGAGAGTGTTGATCCAAAAAAAAAAAAAAAGTAGTGGTGAGACTTGAACATGGATGACATCACTCGTTATATGCTAAATTGATCTATTGATTTTCTTATGATGCCTTGGATTTGCATTCGAACACCTCGTGCTCATCTGGCCCTCCCTTTCAATCCAAATTAATTTCTATCATTTATTTAAATTAATTTTTAAAAATTTGTGATATTATATTCATTAATATAAAAATAAATTTTTTTAATAAAATTATTTATTACCAATCTAGTCAGTACATATTTAATCTAGCAATCTAATTTAATATTGAAATATTCTATAATTTTATAATTTGACTATTCAGATAGACTCTGAACAATTCATATATATTCCCTCCGTTTAAAAATATAAGACATTTTGTTGAGAAATTAGATATTAAAAAATATAAGGTATTTTTAGTCTTTTAAAGTATAATCATTGTCTTTTTTTAAAAAATGTCCCTATTGATAATGACTTTATATTTATTTTAGAGATTTAATAGAGGTAATTATGAAAAGATAACATTAATTAAAAAGTAAATAATTACTTTATTGGGAGGTAAAATTTGATTAAAAATATTTTACATTTTTAAATAGAGGAAATAATTTAGATAGTCTAATTTAATATTAAAAAATTGATAAATTTTAGAAGTTAACCACTTAAATGTACTTTAAATAGCCATAATTTATACTTCCTCCATTAAAAAATATAAAGTATTTTTTAAAGAGTTAGATGTTCAGAAATGTAAGACATTTTTAGTCTTTTGAGGTGTAACTATTGCCTTTTTTTAAAAGTGTCCCTATTAATAATGACTTTATATTTATTGTAGGGTCTTTAATAAGGATAAATATGAAAAGATAGGGTTAGTTGGAAAATAAATAACTACTTTATTGAGGGTGTGATTTAATTAAAAATGTCTTACATTTTTGAATGGAAGGAGTATTAAATTTTTTTATATTTTTTATTTTAATAAACATAATATTAAAAATATTTAAAAATTAATTTAAAAGAATGGTAAATATTATTTTAGGTTGAAATAGAGGGTCAAGATTGTTCATGCGGACTCAGATGCCTTGTAGCTCCACTAGAAATATTTTTGAAAAAAAAAACGTTTTAACCACTTTTTTTGACTTGTTCAATGCTATTCTTATTCTCCTTGCCCCCAAAAACATTTTTGAATTTAATGGATCGACCAAAAAATTTATAAACACAATTTATTTAAATAAATAAATTAATTTATATCAAGACTTGAATTAATATTAATTAATTTTGATGTAGATTATTATTAATTAGTCATTCATACAATTATATAATCATTTAATTGATAAGCCTTGGTCCTAATTAGATTACCAAAATATAACATGTTGCAAAGCGTGTAACTATTAGATAAAGGTCCCATTTTTTTAAAAAAAAAATTGCCAACAAGGTTCCAAGTTACAAGTATACAACCTATTTTGTCGTTAATAGGTTTTCTATCATAATACTAACTTGAAGAAAGAAAGAAGATATTTGCTAATTTTCTTTTAACTAGTTGTAGCCCATTTAAAATCACAAGAGAAAGTAGCACTTTGAACTAATTCCACGCCGATAGATCAAAAAAATAAAAAATAAAGAAAGAAAGAAAAAAAAAGAAAAGTGGATGCAAAAAGCGATCTCATTCTATTGTAATTTTATATTAAAAAGTGGAGGTGTTGATTTAAAAAAAATGTGGAAGTTGATTAATAGCGGTCTGATTATTGGTTGACGCAATCTATTTTTTTTTTAAAAGAAAAAAGCACTGTTGAGTTATAGATGACAAGTTAGGCTTAAATGAAGAATAAAGAAATTACATACCCCCTCTCTTAACAAATATAAAATATTTTTAATTAAAAATTACTCCTAATAAAATAGTTATTTATCTTTAAACTAATCATGTCTTTTCATATTTATCTCTATTTAATAAGATGTTTCACCCTAAATAAATATTAAATAATTTATTCAATATGAATACTTAAAAAAATAATGATTACATCTTAAAAGATTAAAATGTATTATATTTTTAACATTCAATCATTTAAAAAAATATTTTATATTTTTAAATGAAGGGAATATGTGTTTTGATTGAGCTTTTGAAATTTCAAAAGTATGTTTAAGTATATTTATTTTGTAAATGTTGTTTGGTCATTAGTATATAAATAAATATTAAAAAATCTATTTGAGAAACTTCCAAAAGCCTATCCAAACCTCTCTCACTTTAACCATGAATTTGTTTCATTTAAATACATTTTTATACAATAAATTGAACAGTTTATTTAATCCATACTATAGTAGAAGAGTATTTACCATAATAATTAGAAATAAAACATATTCTTAAAAACATTATCATGGTATATTATTGAAAAAATATTATCATGGTAAATAAAAGACTTATCATAGTAAAAAGAACAACTATTATTATTTCAAAACCTTATTATGGTAGAAAAGAATCTACAATAGTAAACAAGAGTACAGATTTTTAATGAAAATTTAGGCAAATTGACCAGTGTACCACAAAAAACAAATTTATTTATCAAAATACTGCAAATTTAAAAATATTTACTAAAATGCTATAAATTGAAAATCAGTTCGAATGACACCAAGTTCATATTTAACTTTTTCGGTGTGAAAAGAATAGAAGTTGGGCTGGGTGACATCGAGTTTCATACAACTAATATAAAAAAAAAATGTGTCAGATATCACAAGATTGATTACCATTGTCTCATTATCTCTTAGGCCAAACCTCATTTCTACCTCCCTCTCTCCTCAATAAAACTAATTCCTCAAGTCCTCTTACAAGCTCAAGCAACTCCCTTTATCTCATGCATATAGTATATAGTAATATATAGATATTATATGTAGTATGTAGAAAAAAATTATATATTTACATTTTATAATTTTTAAATCATTTATCTTTTTGATATAATTGTAAATATATTGAAACGAATTATATATATGAATTTACATTTAAAACTAAAATTGATAAAATATAAAATGGATATTTATATTTTATCATAAAATTTAAATAGAAAGTTTTATAATTTTTTCTTGAAATTATACAAGGTTTTTCAAAAATCAATGTCATCATTTTTTTAAATATATGATAAAATAATGAGATGTTTTTAAGAAAATGAAAAGACTTAAATATATTAAACTTTGTTATTAGATAAAAGTTGCACTTTTTTCTTACTATTTTTTTTTCCAATTAGCCAAAGTTTTTTTCATTCACAATTTTGGTTTTAAAATTTATAAGTCTAATTCAATAAATGAATAAAATGATTTAAGCATTTACAACTTTCTCTCACCATTATTTTTCACTTTTTAAAATTAAGTAGTATTTTTGTTATTTTATTAGAAACTTTAATGACAGTTAGGTCCTTAGGACTTAAAAATCATTATCATATTTCAAAAGACTAAATTTATTATTTTCCTATTTTAGAGATATTTATTGTCCTTCTTTCTATTATTTATCTCATAGGAAACTATTATTATTATATTAAATATATAATGTTAATTACATAAATATTTTCATTTTCTTAAAAGCATCTCATTATTTTATCATATATATATATTTTTTAAAAAAAGTGATACCCCTGATTTCTGAAAAACCTTGTACAATTCCTAAAAAAAAATAAAACATTCTATTTAAATTTAATGACAAAATATAAATATCCATTTTATAATTTATCAGTTTTAGTTTTAAATTATTTAAAAATTAAAAAAATGTAAATATATAATTTTTTTCTACAAACTATATATTATATCTGTATATTACTATATACTATATGCATGAGATAAAGAGAGTTGCTTTAGCTTGCAAGAGGACATGAGGAGTTAATTTTATTGAGGGGAGAGAGGGAGGGAGAAAAGAGGTTTGGCCTTAGGAATATTGAGACAATGGTAATTAGTCTTATCACATCTGACACAATTTTTTTATATTAGCTATACGAAACTCGATGTCATTCAGTCCAACTTCTATTCTTCTCACACTGAAAAGGTCAAATTTGAACTTGATGTCATTGGAACCGATTTTCAATTTAAAGCATTTTAGTAAATATTTTTGAATTTGTAGTATTTTGATAAATAAATTTGTTTTTTGCAATACACTGGTCAATTTGCTAAAAATTTATCATGATAAAAAGAGATTTTTCTTACAAATCATACTTATTATAAAATCAACTACCATGATAAAAAAAAATATCATGGTAATAAAAGAGTTCAACCTCTCAAAACAACCTATTATAGGAATTAAGGATGAGACCTAATTAATTAACAAAGTACCAAGAAATGGGATCCCATAAAGTCAAGTAGTAAAATCTCAAATATTACTTCAAAATGATTTATTATTGAAGTATGATTTTCAGAGGGCAATTTTGTCAAAAAAAAACAAGTTTGAAGAGGATAAAAGAGCAAAAAAGGAACTTTTCAAAAATTTTAGAAAATGCAGGGGCAAATATGAAAAACAAGATCATTTGTCACTATACACATTGTTCACGCCACAGTGGATGTTATAGAGGCATTATGCCTCAAAGTGGGTTGTGCACCGTGGCACAAGACACGTGTGTTGCAATGCAGTACAAAGTGACCACTTGTCACTAATAAGAGTTTTAGACTTAATTTCAAATGTACTTATGCACACAACTAACACAAACATTCAATTTGGGTGATTTAAATGTTCGCACAAAACTTATTAAATAAGCTAACTGATGGATTTAGTTTGGCTAACAAATTTCACATTTTGGAGATTTTATCCATTAAAATCTTTAATAATTTCAAGTTACACTATTAAATTTCTCTCTACTTTTAAACCACAACCAAAGCGAATAACTGTAATGGAAGACACACACAGATCAAATAATGTTTATATACATGTATTTATTCAATCACATACAAATTTTCATAGTTGGATTATAACCATACAACATAATTATTAATAAATAACAACTTATTCCTAATCATTAATCATCACATAATCATCATCATGTTCCAAAAACATTCCCATGATACCAGGGGAGTCAAAAACTATTTTCATAACTAGCATAAATAAGTTTTGATAAAAAAGATAAGTCACATACTCAGCTCATAGGTTGGCAAATGTATGCATTACAACTAAATAGAGGCCCTAAAACAAAAATGGTTTTCTATACACCAATGCTAAGCCTTAGGTGCTTCTCCAATTGAGCTCTTCCTTAAAAAATAGTTAACTTTGGGAAACGAGATATAAAGGTCTTAGTAACCAAACTAAAATGCCATGAGGCATGAATATGTAATTAAGCATGTGGATTGCTAAGTGAGTAAATAAAGTACAAGTTCAATACATAATAATATTTCTAGTTCAAATATAATCATGTATGACATTGCCTTATCACCACCTTATACCAAGCTCAATACTCTAACTTACTTGGTCAAAAGTAAGCTAATTCAAGTTATATGGGCCACCCATTGAGTCTAATAAGGGTATACCACGTAGTAATTTGACCTAACACACAACTCTCAATCTTACACTATTAGCCATGCAATTTCAAATATATTTCCATACGCACATGTTTAAAATACAATAGATCATATTTTCAAGTACACAACCTTGTCCAAATACTTTTCAATGCATTATAGTCCTATTTGGCAACTTAATCATTCAAAACACAAATTTAATTTTTAAATACACATTTTCATATCACAATTATCCATAACAAAAATCTCACACTATCAATCACAAGTCATACATCATGACAAATTAGAGAGGTTACTTTCACTCTTTGCAAGCAAAATTCCCAGGCACATGAATAGCCACTACTTAAGGTTAACAACACAACATAGACATCAATACTAATAATCATTAATACATACTAATTCTAGCTAAACAAAAAGCTTAAAGACTACACACACACTAATTATAGGGTTAGGTTAATTGCTCTAGTTAATCTTAATATCTCCCATGCACTTTAATCATCATACTTAATTTCATTAATCCTTATTACACTTTCCAATGTACAGATTTAAATTTAAAAATTTGAAATCATCATCAAAGCATCCATTTCAACCCTAGGGTTTCAAATTTAATTATCCCATAAGCATAAACAATGCCAAAACTACATAAACACCTTTTATTCATCCTTGAACAACACCTTAAATTTGGATTTAAGGGTTGGGCATCTCTAAAAATGGAACCCTAACACTAAACACTAATTAAACCCTTGAAAAGAAGATATTAGAAGATAGAATTTTAAGGAGGATTAAACAAGCTTACCTTAGTATTTTAATGACTAAAAATGTACCTTGGGATTGGAGGCTTCGAAATCTTAGTAGAGCTCCAAAAAAATTGCCCATAAACCCTCCAACACTCCCTCTCTTGTGTCTATCACAATGATAGATAGACATTTTAAAATTGTGTCACACATCGTGACAGATGCACCATGCACCGTGGCACATGATACAAAATGAGGCACCTCATTTAAGCCCATTATTTGGGCCCAAAACCTAACTTGAATCCTATTTAACTTCCATACATGACTTTAGTTCAGTTTTAATCCATGATTAAGTGTCTAAACTATCAATAAACCTCAATTATCCTCAAACATGATTTATTTACTCAATCAAATTTCAACTGATCAATGTTCATAATTTAGTTTCCTCAATTCAACCTTAACAAAAAAAGTATAAATCCTAATATTGAATCCTCAATAAAAACCCATAATTATCATACTAAATTCCTATTAAAACTATGATGTTACACCATCCACTCAACACATCTCATGGTAGCTCTTGGCTTTTATATTTAAGGATATTGAAAGTACATTTGATAAAGTGTATGTGTGTTGACGTTTCATTTACATATCACACAGAGACGGATCTCCTTAAGGATGAGTAGATTGTCTCCATTGAATTTCATGAAGATACGTGTATCAAGGTAAAGTGCCTCTTATTATTCCCCCGTTAGGCTTCTCCATTTGATCAGCTGGAAAGACCAAGCTAAATCAAAGAAGAATTCCTTATCAAAATGAAAACACAGGCAGAATCATAAAAGACATTGAAACCTAAAGGACTTAAATTATTATGCCCCTATTTGCCTCATGTCCTTGATCTGCCATTGCACTCGCGTAAATACCAACATGTAAGGTCTTATTTGGGTATCTCACATCCCACTTTCACAAAAGTGCTTTCTTACTTTTAGAAAGTGAGATGTTGTTTGAGTATTACATTTCACTCTAAATCAACTTTCTAAAAATACTTTTTGAATGTTGTTGAATGTAAATTTGGTAAAAGTTATAGAGAGAAACTTTTACAATGTACTTTTGAAATGTGATCCCTTTGACTTTTGATATGACTATGCTACCTCAAAAGTTTTAATGATTCTTCTACTTTTAATCTTTTTTTAATATTTTTGTCACAAAAAAATTTCTTTTTATTTTTTACACTTGGGATTATTTTTGTATAATTATTTTCATTTTACTATTAATATTTCAAAGTGTGGCTTCTGATAAAAAGATGAATAGAGGTTGCGATTAATTAGAGATTAGATTATACTTAATAAATTGAACAACTAAACATATTAATTTTTAATATTAATGCATGTTGAACCATTTATTATATAATTTTTTTCCAACATATCAAATTGTATATTTTTTTATTATTATTTAACATATCAAATTTTATGTTATTCAAAATTTTTATTATATTTTTTAAACATTTTTAATATATTACATTTATATAATAAAAATTATAAATTATCATAAATTAATGTTCATTTTGGTAAATGTATATTTAAAAACATATGTCACTATATATAATCCAAACAACTTTTAGTTTACTAAAATTATTTTTTAAAAAATATATCCAAACACAAATTTTATTACAAGAACTGACTTTTAGTAAATTAATTTTTGCCAAATGAATTTTCAATAAATAAACTTTTAATAATCTGAAAACCAAATACACACACATGTAGTTGCTCAAATTTTCTTCCATATAATAAAAAGAAGAACAAAGCAAGTTTTTGCTTGTCTACTTTTTAATTTAATACACTATATTTAATCTTAAATTCTTAGTTACTAAGGTAAATTTTAAGATACCTATGCCATAGATATCTAAAGGCACTCAACCCAATACATCTAGTTTTGCCCTTGTAGTAGCCAATTCACTGA
Organism: Prosopis cineraria; assembly: GCF_029017545.1. NCBI lineage: Eukaryota > Viridiplantae > Streptophyta > Magnoliopsida > Fabales > Fabaceae > Prosopis > Prosopis cineraria. Next base: position 32,406,750 of record NW_026555343.1, read on the forward strand.
TGTATCAACATCACAATATCTATTCGCAAAATATTATGGGCCCCTTTGGTTATTTGAATGGGATGAATTGAAAATATCAATATAAAAATGAGCTAAATTATCTTTTCTTTTCATAATAAGAATGATAAAACTTATTAATATATACTACAAATGTGAGAATCATTATACTTTTCAAAAATTTCATTAATCATGATTCCTAAATCTATAAATTAAATTAACCCCTCCTTTATAAATGTGATTCATCACCATCTCTTTTGATAATTTCATTTTTACTTTTATTTTTTTAATTCATTTTATTTTAATTTTTTTAGCAATCAAATAAGACCTATATTATCATTAACTAATTCCAAACAAAGAATTTGAATTGCTGTGAATGGATCAACCTCATGTTGGTGACCAATTCGATAGGTTTAAAGGGACCTTATGCTTTTTGCAAAACAATTACAGCATGTGCCCTTATGTTTGAGAGTCTATTTTCAACATCTAAAACTTAATTACTAGATTTAGGAAATGTCCATTTTAGGACGCCCAAACAAGCTTGCAAACTTTGATTGATTATTCCCAATAGAAGGGATCATTTTCTTTAGTTAAAAATCACTTTCCTTCTTTTTAATCCTTCATGCTTTTTTTTTTATTCACTTATTTCCAAAAACAAAATAAGACGCCCAATGTTAGAGGAAAAATATTGCCACATCTGCCCTTTTTTTTGGTTAATTCTTCTAATAGGCTCTAATATCAAGATTGTTTTTGAACAAAATAGGTTTTACTCCCTTGTTCAAAAATATTAAGACATTTTTTATGAGATAAAATATTTAAAAATGCAAGGCAGTTTGATTATTTCAAGATACAATTAATTATTTTTTTAAAAATACCATTAATTAAGGAGTGCATTAATAAATTTTTTTAATTAAAACTTTATATTAAATAAAAATAAATATAAAAAGAGCATATAATTTTAAAGATCATTAACTATTAACTAATTAACTAATTTATTAAAATGTATAATATGATTAAAAATATCTTATCATAAACACCGGGCAAACGAGTTACGGGTCAGCCCACGGGTTGGGCTAGCCCGTCAGATATTATGGGTTCGAAAACCCAATCTAACTTATTTTCTAGCGGGCTATTTAACTCGCGAGCTGGCCCGTAAAAATTTATTAATTTTTTTGAGAATTTAAAATTTATATATATATATATTTTACATTTCAAAACAAATTAGCAATTAAATAACTTGTAAATAAATAAAATAAACATAGAATTCAACCAAACAAATTCATTTTACAAAATTTTTACTATTAATCATCTTTTCGCTTAGGTGTGTTATCTTTCTCATTGAAAAAAACATTAAATATAAAACTATATTATTTTTCTCAATCAATCGTATTTATGATTTCAAGCAATAAATTTTATGAGATTAACGAATAATATATATTTAAAATATTTCTATAAAAACTAATAAATCATCGATTTATAAACTATAACAAGAATTGTATTGCAAATTGTAAAAAAGATTTAAAAAAAATATATTTGAGAGTTATAAATTATGTATTTAAAAAATATTTTTTATTGTAAATTTATAAAAGATATAATGTGATTAAAAAATAAAAAATTATTTTTTAAAAAATATATTAGCCCACAGGTCAATGTGTTTTAACTCATTAGTTTTACAGTTTGAAATATCTCAGTATATTTTAAAAAATAAATTAATTTATTTAATTTAATTTATTAAATTTTATAAATTAAATAAGTTAGCCTGCTTAACATGTTTTCCCACCTCTACATGATACGGATGCTAAAGGGGTGCATTTTTTGGGCATGTTAACGGATTGCTGACAGCATTTTAAGATGAACGGTACGGATTAGCTTGCATATTGGTGTGGCAAATTGCCACGTGGCGAGATGGATATCGAAGGATCTCTCGGACGGCTGGGTTCCAACACCAACACACGCCTGCTTCTTTTTCCCCGGAGCAGAGAATCGCGACGCGTTACCGACTTTCATTCTTTCTTCACGGCAAAGAATCGTTGATCGTCGTCGGCGTAGTCGTTGATACTTCGAGGTCGTATTCGATTTCATATCGCAATTTCCAACTACTGTTTGGCTTCTACTTGATTGTTTGCCGTTTAGGCTCGTTGATTTTATCGATTTCGCTAGGATTTCTGGGTCCCGAAATGCTAATTTATCGTCCGATTTTGTATCCACCTAGGGTTACTTACTGCAGTTTTTGTTAATTGAGTTTATATGAAAGTAAAATAACCACTCAATTACAGATCACAAGAGCTTTGAGATCTTCTTAGCGCACATTCATTGGCGCTTGTTGTTTTAATAGCTAGTGAAGCTCATAATGGTTTCTTGTCTTAGCATTCCCTTTTTGATCGTGTAACTTCTAATCAACTATGTTTCTTCCAATGGCGAAGTACTCTGCTGAAACCTAGTTGATTTGAAGTTTCTTCCGGCAAGGTATTGAATGTAAGAAACCATTGTGAATGATGTTCAATGGATAATGTCAAATGACTATATTTACTTTTGTCGAAGTTCACATAGGATACCTGGCTATTTGGTGTTGTACACTGATAAGAGGGCTTTGCTGCAGCTGAATTCGTAGCTGATTGTGGAATGTTGGATCACTTTTGAGTTATGAAATATTTGGTTCATAAAGCAAGTGTGAAGAATAAGGAAGATGAAACTACAGGCGCCAATTCCAGGACAAATGTCAGGCCAGGTACCTAATCAATCAGGGTCCCAGCTGCCTGGACTGACCCAGCCGAATCGAAATGCCATCCCTCAGATGCCAACTTTAGGCGGTGTTCCCCGATCAACCACTAATATGGACTCTGAATTTCTAAGAGCACGCGTGTTTATTCAAGAGAAGATGTAAGGCAATTTTTCTTTCTTTTGCTTAACTCAAAATTTGGTGTATTGTTTATATGTATTCAATCAGCTGGTGACTTGATTCTATTGACTCTTGTGAGGAAGTTTTATCAATGGGGGTGAATGTAAGCCTTTTTGGTCATTGTAAAGAATACAATAACAGCATCAACAAGCCTTATCCCACCAGGTGGGTCGGCTTGTTGTTGTAAAGAATAACTGAACAATTTTTTTTTTTTTGTCGGTCATGGAAGCCAGTGAATGCTATAGATGATTTCATAATGGACTGTTGAAATTTATCCAACAGAAAAATATGGGAAAAGGGACGTAATTATTTGGGGAATTGAACAATGTTACATATTCTTTTGCTAGAACTTATTTCCCCCAACTGCATTCTCCATATGGATGAGAAGACTTGTGAATTTCCAAATTTATTAAATTATATGGAAATCGACTAAAACTTTATAGATGAAAACGATGATGATTTTAAATTTGACTACAAAAACTTTGCATAAACTAGGGTACTCATTCAAAGTTGTTTATGAGGTTTTCTTGCCTCCTCTTTTCCTGAGGTGGGATGCAAATTTTTTGTCATCCCCATTCCTCAGTGAGATAGACTGATTTGCATGGGTCCCCAAATCTATAAAATAAACTGTTACAGTAATTAAGTAAAACTTTTAAAAAATGCTGATAAAGTCAAATATTTTCCTGAAATAGTCTAACCCCACTCTTTGCCCCACAATTCCTCATGTTGCTCAATCCATGCTCTGAAGTACATGGTCCAATTTTTAACTGTGTGTGTCTATATATGTATATATATATTGTTGAACATCCTATAACCTGTTGCTCTTTACCTTCTAGCTATGATATGTTATTGCAGCGGCAACAGCCGCCAGTAGTGGAACTGCAGAGAAGAAAGTTCAAGGATCTTGCTAAACGCCTGGAGGAAGCCATGTTAAAAGCTGCAACATCTAAGGTTTCTGTTTTAGCCTCTGTTTATTTTCCTATGCACTATATTAAGGTTTCTCTGACTAATTTAGAGGATATCTGATCCTCCCATATAATCATACTTTTCCTGCTTCTCCTAAATAATTCTATTTCATTCAGCATCTTCATGTTTCTTTATTAAGTTCTTGTTAGTTCTAGTGGGTGATAATCTTCAGACCTATCTTTTCAGGAGGAGTACTTGAACTTGGGTACACTAGAGAGCCGTCTGCTTAATTACTGCAGACCGCCATCTGTGAATAATAACCAACAATATACCCAGCATACTAGCTCTTCTTCAGTAGGTACAATGATACCAACACCTGGTATGGCACATGTGAATTCAAACATGGCAGTTACATCTTCTGTAGATGCCTCAATCATTGTTGCCCCTGGATGTAATAGCATGGCATCTCCATCTGTGAATAGTGCAAGCATGTTTCCTACAGGGGGTTTGCATGGGAATTCCTTAACTAGATCTGATGGTAATTATAAGTGTTAAAATTCTTCACCTAGACTTTTGCTTCACATTTTTTAAAAAATGTTTTTTCATCATAAATTATACTTATTGCAGGTTTGTGTAATGGCTATCAGCCATCATCAACCAGCTTTTCAATTGGTTCTGGGGGAACCATGTCATCAATGGGTGTGCAGAGAATCACAAGCCAGATGATTCCCACTCCTGGTTTTAATGGCAGCAATAACTCATACATGAATATGGAATCTTCTGATAATAGTGGTGTCTTTTCCAGTGTTGAATCCTCAACAATGTCACAACCTCTGCAGCAGAAACAGAATTTTGGGGGCCAAAACAATAATGTGATGCAGAACCTTGGCAACCAAATGGATAGTGGAATGAGATCTGGTTTACAGCAAAAATCTATTGCATACTCAAATGGAGCCATGGGTAGCAGGTTAGGTTTGATTGGAAACAATAGGCAACTTACAAATGAATCTGGCTTTGGTGATGCCTATGCCACAACTTGTGTGAATTCCCCTAAACACTTACAGCAGCACTTTGATCAAAATCAGCAACCGCCAGTGCATGGTAATTTTTCTTGCTCTTTTCTGTTAGTTCTCCTGGCACTGGACCTATGTCCTTTTCTCTAACTCCACCCTCCTTTTTAGTAGTATAATTTCTTTGGCTATTGTTTGTTGTTGGTTTTTGTGTGTGTCTGTGTGTATGTGCCTTATCCCTTGGACATTCAGGGGGGCATAGATATATATTTTTCACCATATAATCGGCATCTTACAGAAAAGATGAAAATTCTATTGCCAGGTGATGGATATGGATTAAATAATGTTGACTCATATGCATCTGGAAACTTTTATACATCTGCAACATCTTCTGGATCTATGATGAGCAGTCAGAACTTGAACTCAGTAAAATTGCCTGCAATATCCCAAACCAACTCTCTCATAAGTAGTCATTCGAATTTACATGGTATGCAGCAGGATGCTCATCTAAAGTCTCAATCTATGAATCGGTTGGAGAAGTTGAATTTTCAATCTTCTTTCACTTCAAAAGATGGCCTTCTGGATCCTCAACGGCAATATCTGCAACATTCCCAACAATTTCAACAGCCAGAGCAGTATGCCCAGAAGCAATTTCAATTTAAGCTGCAAAGTCAGCAGCCCCAGCATATGGTCAAAAGTGATGCCTTCAGTCAGTCTCATATCCCTTCCAATTTAGAAGTCCAAGTGAAGTCTGAGCCTGTAATTGATCACCACAAAGAAGTCTTTAGTTCACAGGTTTCTGAACAGTTTAATATTTCTGAGATGCAAAACAAGATGCAACAGAACTCTAATGATAGTTGTTTGGGGGATGCCCAACATCTTTCTTTTCCAAATAGTCAGAGTGATTTATCTGCAGCAACAGCTCAAAACTCACATCAAATGTTGCACCCGCATCAAATGGTTTCAGAGTCCGAAAATAATTTTAGTTGTCTTTCAGTTGGGACACAATCTAAATCAGCACTTCTAAATCAATGGAATTCTCAATCGCAAGGTGGTAACCACATACCAGGGAATATGTTGCATGAGCAACATCTCCACATGGATTTCCATCAGAGAATATCAAGGCAAGATGAAGCTCAGTGCAATAATTTATCATCAGATGGAAATGTTATTGGTCAAGCTGTTGCTTCTAGAGGCACTAAACCCCTTGACTCAAGTGTTAGTATTAAGAAAGCACATAGGAATCAACAGAGGTGGCTTTTATTTCTACTTCATGCTCGACGGTGTCCTGCCCCAGAAGGACGATGCCAAGAACGTTATTGTTATAGTGCTCAGAAGTTATGCAGACACATTGATGGATGCAACCTGCCTCATTGCTCATATCCCCGCTGTCATCATACCAGGCTATTGCTAATTCATTTTAGAAACTGCAAAGATCCATGTTGCCCAGTTTGTGTTTTTGTTCGAAATTACAGGCGCTCTTTTCAAGTTAAGTCCCAGACTCGGCCAGATTCTGATTCAGGAGTGCCAGTTGCAGCAAATGGATCTTGTAAATCATACAATTCTGTGGTTCCATCACCTAGATTGATCCAAAAACCTCTACCCGTTATTGAAACTTCAGATGACCTGCAGCCATCTTTAAAACGTATGAAAATTGAGCAGTGTACCCAGTCCTTTAGTTTGGAGAATGAAAACTCTACTGTGTCAGTTTTGGCAAACTGTGAATCTAATGTTTCCAAGGATGCCCCGTGCCAAGACTATATCCATGGTGATATGTCAATGTCAATTAAGTCTGAGCTCACAGAAGTTAAGGCTGAAGGTCCAGTGCATTCAACACCTGCAAATCCTTGTGAAATGAAAATAAATGATGTGGAGGACAGATGGCCTGGTGGTGAACCTGTCACATATGATGAACCTGTCACTTTATCTAGGCCAGAAAATATCAAAACTGAGAAAGAAACTGGACAAGATCAGCCAGAAAACCTTAACCAGCCATCAGAAAATTTTGGAGGGACGAAGTCTGGTAACCTAAAATAAAGGGGGTCTCGTTGATTGAACTATTCACTCCAGAACAAGTCAGGGAACACATCACTGGCCTAAGACAATGGGTTGGCCAAGTAAGCCTTTTTTGTGACCTTGCGCTTGTTTATTTTACAACTTTACAGCCATTAGTTTGATTATTGAAAGCATCTTAGCGGAAATCAGTTCCATTATAATCTAAAAGTTGAACTATATTCAGCTTATATATTTTATTGTAAAGTCTGTGTATCTATGTTTTGCTAAGTTAGAGTGTTGTTCTATGTTTCATGTGATTATTGATATGAGTAGATTTGGGATGGTTTTAATGATAAATAATCACCATCACTCAACTCTATGTTGATTTCATGTCAATGTCACATAATATGAGCAAATAACATTCTGATCACATGAGGAGTTATTATTTTAGTTCCTTTGTTTCTGCTAATATTGCGTTGATCTTTCCTGTTAATTAGATTTTGGAATCTGATTTTGAATTGTTGTAATTGTGTGTTGATAAGTGTGTTTCATCAGTGAAGTTTTGTGTTTGAATTTCACATCTCTTTCTTTAAGAACACCAGAAGAAGGTGATGCAACTAATCAATGATAAGTTGAAATTGCACTCTCTAGCATGACATAACAGTGAAAATACTGTTATGTTCTATAATAGATTTGATTTTGTGTTGCAACATCAGACATTTTGAAGTAAAAAAAATTATCATATGAAAACCCATCATGCTTGATCACAATAATCACATTCTGCTGAATAGGTTGACTGTTGCTTAAATCGTCATGTTTGTGATCTACTTTTTTCTTTTTGGATAAAATAACTTTATTAGAAAAAAGAGAGAGACACCAATGGAATTTCCATGCTGCTTCTGTAGGCTTAATAAACTAAATTCATGGAGCTTCATGAATACTGTTCCCTTCTGCTCCTTCTCCTGGTATTTTGTTTGAGGTGGATATTTTGAATTTTTTATTACAAAATGCTGGAAATGGTAATACAACTGTTATATATGGCTTCTTAATGTTCGATAAATGTGTTGAGTCCAAAATCCAAATATACTGTCTTTATAATGCTATGCTCTTGTATCTCCATGCTTGTTTAGCAGTGCTGGGTTTTTCCTTTATATTCCTCTGTCAACTGATTTGCACTTCTTACCATGATGCTTCTGTTATTATCTCATGACAGAGCAAAGCGAAGGCTGAAAAGAATCAAGCAATGGAGCATTCAATGAGTGAGAACTCCTGTCAGTTGTGTGCTGTAGAGAAGCTTACATTTGAACCACCACCTATTTATTGCTCAACTTGTGGTGCTCGCATTAAACGGAACGCTATGTATTATACCATGGGTACTGGCGATACACGGCATTATTTTTGTATTCCATGCTATAACGAGGCACGTGGAGACAGCATTTTTGTCGATGGAACTGCCATTCCTAAGGCGAGGCTGGAGAAAAAGAAAAATGATGAAGAAACTGAGGAATGGGTGGGTACCATGATGGAATTTTTTTTCCTTTTATTTGCAGCTTTTTGCCAGCCCCATCTAGTGGGATAATGCTTCATCTTGTTGCTGTATTGGAAGCTTTTACATGTTTTGTTGATTTTTTCCTTTTTTTATGTCCTTGTGGCAGTGGGTTCAATGTGATAAATGTGAAGCTTGGCAACACCAAATTTGTGCACTATTTAATGGTCGAAGAAATGATGGGGGACAAGCTGAGTACACTTGCCCTAATTGCTATATTCAAGAGGTAGAAAGAGGAGAGCGCAAACCATTACCCCAAAGTGCTGTTCTTGGGGCTAAGGATTTGCCTAAAACTATTCTCAGTGAGCAAATACAGCAACGGTTGTCTAGGAGACTAGAACAAGAGAGACAAGAGAGGGCAAGGCTTCAAGGAAAAAGTCGCGATGAGGTGATTCATCAATTCTTTCCTACTTGCTTTAATATTTTAGATTATTCTTTAAATTTCTTGAAATACTCCCTTCAATCCTATTTATAAAGAACTTGGAGGAGGGGCTATGTGGTCCTTTTTATAAGGTACTACATTGATTATTTATTACAATTTTTCCCTTTTACCCTATTTAATGTTGATGTAGGAAACTAGAAAACCTTTCTAAGGGTGTATTTGGTATTGGCAAAGCAAGAAACTTTTTTATACAGAGTTGATGAGTTTAAAATTTTCCTTTGTTTTGGTGAAAGATACTGGAAATGACGTATAAATGAGACTGGAGGGAGTACCATCTAATGTTTGACAATCTAATTGCTCTTTCTGAAGAACTCATACAATAAATAATATAGTGAATTTTCTGGACTTGAATATTATTTTAAAAACTTTGTTGACCTGAAGTTTCGATTTTACATGTTTGTACTGTCATTATTTGCAAACAAGTCTTAAATATATGGGATGTTACATGTTTTGTGCTGGTGTTGTATAAACCTGTTTCAATTGCTGTACCAGGTGCCTGGGGCTGAAGAACTTGTTGTAAGAGTGGTGTCATCTGTTGACAAGAAGTTAGAAGTGAAACAACGATTTTTGGAAATTTTCCGGGAAGAAAATTATCCGACAGAATTCCCCTATAAATCAAAGGTAGTGAGAAGGCTGCTTTGATTCTCTGGTGGTTAATGAATCATTAGTATTGGTTGTGGTTATTGATGCACTTTCATTTCTGCTCCAGGTAGTTTTGTTGTTTCAAAAGATTGAAGGCGTGGAAGTATGCCTTTTTGGCATGTATGTTCAAGAATTTGGATCTGAATGCCAGTTCCCTAATCAGCGTCGGGTTTATCTTTCATACCTTGATTCTGTGAAGTATTTTAGGCCTGAAGTTAAAGCAGTGACTGGAGAGGCTCTTCGGACGTTTGTTTATCATGAAATCTTGGTATGGTTGCTGCTCTTATGTGACTTTAAAAGGCATGGTGGCCCTTTTTTTTTTTTAAATTATGAATACATTCAATTTTTAAGTCAAGATAACTTCCTGATTGTTCAGTTTTTTATTATGAGTGATTTCCATTATAATTTGGTTTGCAGATTGGATACCTTGAATATTGTAAGAAACGTGGTTTTACTAGCTGCTATATTTGGGCCTGTCCTCCATTGAAGGGTGAAGATTATATTTTATATTGTCATCCGGAAATTCAGAAAACTCCAAAATCTGATAAGCTCCGAGAATGGTGAGCTTCAGCTTTAAAAGAGAGAAATTGTCTAAATTTTGTGACTTGTATAGTGTTTTTTTCCCCCCTTCATCTTCAACTTCAATTCTTGTGGACTTGTTTCCTCAGGTACTTATCAATGTTAAGAAAAGCTTCGAAGGAGAATATTGTGGTCGATCTTACCAACTTGTACGACCATTTCTTTGTATCTACTGGTGAATGTAGAGCTAAGGTTACTGCTGCAAGACTTCCTTATTTTGATGGTGACTATTGGCCTGGGGCTGCTGAGGATTTGATTTATCAGCTTAACCAAGAAGAAGATGGCAGAAAACTGAATAAGAAAGGAACAACCAAAAAAACCATAACAAAAAGGGCTTTAAAGGCATCTGGTCAGTCAGATCTCTCTGGAAATGCATCAAAAGATCTGCTCCTAATGCATAAAGTAATTCCCTGCTTTAGTTCTTTATCATAGATTGTCCTTATGGGTGAAAGAAATGGCATTCAAATTATGTTTCCAGCAGATGGTTAAATGATTTATAGTTTCTCATTGTTGATCTGCATTTAAAATTTTATTAGTTGTGTTTCTTAGTGTGAAGATAATTTTTTCTTACAAATCTTTTGATGTTTCTCCAGCTTGGCGAAACCATTAGCCCCATGAAGGAAGATTTTATCATGGTTCATTTGCAGCATGCATGCAGTCATTGTTGTATTTTAATGGTATCAGGCAACCGTTGGGTTTGCAACCAGTGCAAGAATTTTCAGATATGTGATAAGTAAGGATAGTTAAGCCTTGTTACATATATATTTTTTTCGTGTACTGTGTCAAACTAACATGGTTTAAAATATGTTAGCACTTTAGCACACTGTCAGAATTGTATCATCTTATTTGAGGTAGGATCCATGGAAGTTTGGTTTTATTAAGATGAAAATTTGGGTTCCTAGGGTAAATAAATGGTAGATAATGTCTGCCAAATTGAATGAAGAGTAAGCTAGACTTATTGAGTTCTTCTTGTTTTTTTTTTTCCTTTTCTTTTTTTTAATGTCTGTCAAAGTAATCTGATTGGGGTGGCTGCCAGAATTAAAGAAAACATGGTAGATGATTGGAAGTAGAAAAGGAATTCAGGCATCGCACATCAACACGAGTATGCTGTCATTGTTGATAAATCTGGTTGATGATCGCCTTCAAAAAAAGAAAGTATCACAACCATTTTAATAGATCTCCTATAACTTATGTGACAATAATTATGAAGAGTCCTAATCTCATAGAGACTACTATTAACCACATAAGGGAAACCTGGACATTAGAAGAAAACCTAATGACATCTAAATAACATGACCAGGGAGCCATCTAAGGCAAAGAAACACTGATATCACCATAGTCCTCTTGTGTATAATTAATGAAGGGAGTGTATCCTAAAACTACAAAGAAACAATTTGCTTTAGTGAGTTTTTGGCCTTCAACAATCAGCATTTATTGATTCTATTGATGGTACTGGACACACTTTCTGTGGTCCAGTGTTATGTTTGTACAGCTCACAGCTGGATTTACACTTATGACATATTTCATTTTCAATTGTTATATAGCTCTTTTTTCTAATACAGATCATGGGCATGTATAGAACGGAAACTGCGGTCATTTAATTTTTGCATTGTCAAGAGGCTATTTCTTTATGCTCTAATAATCTGCTGAGTTCTTGGTGATCAATGGGCACGTCCATTCACCATATTTATTGATCTGATTTTTATTATGTGGTTTTCTAGGTGTTATGAAGTTGAACTAAAGCGTGAAGAAAGAGAAAGGCATCCTATTAATCATAGGGAGAAACATGCCCTTTACCGAGTAAGTATGCCATCCCATGCATGGTTGGTGTGTAAAAGGAATTGTTCTTTCCGAATTCAGATTTGTGATACTATGGTACCATGTGAGATCTCTTGGTTGTCTGCTGCCCTCGTGTCTGCTTAATGGTAGTTTGCTGAATTTAAGGTATTTAATGAATTAGAGTTGTAAAACTGAGCTAATAATTTGTGCTATAGTTACTGTGTAGGAAAAATGAATTTGGATTTTCCATTTTCTTTTATGAACTGTTTTTCTTCTTGTTCTTAATGTCAATGTTGATGTAAATTATTGTTATTATTTGCAGATTGAAATTTCTGATGTACCAGCTGATACAAAGGACAAAGATGAGATTCTTGAAAGTGAATTCTTTGACACTAGACAGGCATTTCTGAGTCTGTGTCAGGGAAACCACTATCAATATGATACTCTGAGACGGGCCAAGCATTCATCAATGATGGTTCTCTATCATCTTCATAATCCAACTGCTCCTGCTTTTGTGACAACTTGTAATATATGCCATCTTGACATTGAAACTGGTCAAGGTTGGCGATGTGAAGTTTGCCCTGATTATGATGTGTGCAATGCGTGTTATCAAAAGGATGGAGGCGTTGATCATCCTCATAGGTTGACAAATCATCCATCTGTGGCTGATCGTGATGCTCAGAACAAAGAAGCAAGGCAACTTCGAGTGTTGCAGGTATCCGTTATATTTCAGATTTTGTTCTTGGTGATTGTCTGATTTAAGGTGTGCTTATTGCCTACGTCTCACCATGTTATTTCACATGTCGAATAAAGTTTTTTGTCAATTTGTATGAGGTAAAGCATTAAATCAAGTAATGGCGGTTTTGAAATTGAGATCTTGATTTTCAAAAGTTTCAATGACTATCAGTGACACGTTCACCTTAATATATTACTAATTTCATAAGAAACTACTTGCAGATTTTTCAGGTGCATGTTGTTGCGTTTTTGTGTTGTTATTACGTTGGATTGATTGAAAAATGAGACTGTGTGTGGGTGCATGTATCCATCCATCCAAACACAGATGTAACCTTAAACTAAAGTTATGTATATAGCCTTAAATTAATATGCCTCTTGCTTCTGCTTTCTATGTGCATTTCGTGAAATTCTTTGATCATGCCTTCAAAATTTCGCTTCCCCTTGCTTGCCATCCCATTTATGTATACCATGCTCTGCGATAATCTTGCACTTGCACCTTTCTTTAAGTGCCTGATAGTAGTTGGGGTCTGTAATTACAGTTGCGGAAAATGCTTGATCTTCTCGTGCATGCATCCCAATGTCGTTCTGCACATTGCCAGTATCCAAATTGTCGCAAAGTGAAGGGGCTCTTCCGCCATGGGATGCAATGTAAAACACGTGCCTCCGGAGGCTGTGTTCTTTGCAAGAAAATGTGGTATCTGCTGCAACTCCATGCTCGTGCTTGCAAAGAGTCTGAGTGCCACGTACCACGTTGCAGGTTTGTGGGTCAAGCATTGATTGCCATTTCTGAGTTATTCTTGTGACTTGTCTTGTGTGACATTCTTTCATTTTTGGGTTACTTCAGAGATCTGAAGGAACATTTAAGGAGGTTACAGCAACAATCGGACTCTCGACGAAGAGCAGCCGTGATGGAAATGATGAGACAGAGAGCTGCTGAAGTTGCCAGCAATGCAGGATAAGCTGTTTGCCCATGAAAATTTGGATGTTTCAAAGGAAATGATGCTGCTGGCAACGGTGCTCCTAACAGCAGCCGAGGGTGGTTTATGTGATTGGAAGGGATCAGATATGACAAGAGCGTTCTGGATTCGCTTATCTTCCTTCTGTCAGTGCCCTTCTTATTGTAGCTTGGCCTCTCCACAACATGATTGTCCTGAAGAGGATCATTTTAGTACGGCCACCCTCTTCTGGAATTACTAACCAGCTCTAGCGGGTAATTATGTCGGTATCTCAGCTATGTGTTGCCGATCTAGTGATTCTTTAATTTGGTCAGGTCCTTGTATTATGAGAAGTGCCATCCCGCGGTGGCCAATGTACTATAGCCCTAATTTGTCGAAAATGTCTTAAAAAGGAATGCGAGGGAGGTTTGTATTTAATTTGTTTTTGGCCTTTTGAACATTGACCCTCTTTTGTAGAATGTCATTAAAGGTGAATAATTAGAGTATTCGTAGATGCAGTAATTCATATTCAATTATTGATTAAACGTGGGATATATGTGTGTATGTATATGGTTATCTGTCCGCACATGTGGGTTGAAAAGAGGGAGGGAAGAATCATGATCAAGCCGTTGGTAAGGCAGGCTGATGATTACAACTCAAAATCATGAAATAGTGAAATTAAATTTAAAGTTTATAGTTCTTTCGTGCAATTAACAAAAAAGAAATTAGCGTTTAACTCACTCCTCTGAGCGATGTGAGTAAACTTTTTTCAATTTTTTTTTAAATATAAGGCCATGGAAAGCGGTGCAAAAGAGATAAAAGTCAAGTCATGTCTTCCAAGTCACTTTGAATTATTTCCCAACAAGTATTGAGAAATTTCTGATAACATTCTAATGTCCTTAATAAAAATTGGTAAACATGGACTAAATGGCAAATCTAGAAATTAAATATTTTTCAAGTCAATTAGAGCTATTTCCGAAAACCAAGTATTAAAAAAAAAAAAATCCCAACCTAATTTGTGTTCATTGTGATATTGACATAAGGATTATTTAAGTTCAAAGCAATTGACCGTGGTCTTTGGATTGAATTTCACCCTTGTAATTTTGAACTATGATGATCAAACTTGCTAAGCCCAAAGATAGGCTAAAATGTATACAAATCCCCTAAATTTTATGTAAGTTGTACATAAACTCCTTGATACTTTGATTTTTGAAGTTAAATATTAATCCCCTTGAACTTTTTATGTTTAGACTAAAAAGACCTTGCAATTAGTTTTATGTCATCTCATCAATAGAAATTGTCACACATGATTAAAAAAAAAATACACTTATCTTTGTGGAATAAAGTTTTGCCATGTCATCTAATTTTAATATCCCTAGTCAGACACGACCTTCTTTATCTTTCAATTGATCTCTAGAACTTGTGATCATCCCAAGTTGTCATTTGCATTTTCATTGCTTTTCTTCTACTATTTACCATTCTTCCTCTATCATTTGCTTTGGGTGTAGGAGTGAAAGTAGGCCAAGCCCTTATTAGGAGTTCTGGTCAGGATTATTTACTAGATATCCTAGGTTAGTTTTAGGCCTCCTAAATTGGCCAAGTTTATTTTTGCAAGGTTTAGATTACAAGCTTTATAGGTTAGCCTATTCACATGTATATTATTTCCTCCATTTCAAATTATATAACATTTTTGAACAAAATTGCACATATTAATAAACCTTATTAAATACACTTAATAACATTGCTTTTTCCAAACAAAAATATACTCCCTCTAATCCTATCTGTAAAGCATAGAGAAAAAGATTTTTTTTTCATCTTATTTATAAGTCACCTTATTGAATTTTTATTGTAAATTTTGCTATTTGACCTCCATTGAATGTTGAAGAGAGAAAATGTGTTGTTAAAATATGTACATTTGATAAAAATGAAGTTGAGAAATTATTAAATTTTTAGATAGAGTTAATGAATTTTATAGTTTTCTTTAATTATGGTGAAACATGTTGAAAGTGCTTTATAAATGAAATCAGAGTAATAAACTTTTAAAAATACCTTTAATTTAATATAATTTACACTTAATTATTACACTTCGGTTCTTTTCCTTGGCTTTAAGCCTAGTAAAGCTGTAACATCATTAGTAGAAAAAGACGGGAATGAAAAGTTTATTTTTTAAAAAATTCACATCCAAAATCGTGGCTTTTTCTATTTAAAAATGATTGTAATTGAGGCCTATCAATAATGTGTCACACCATACTGTAAGCTTTTAAGTTACGTCTGCAACTTGTGTATTCAAAGAAGCACCACGCCATCGAGGTTTGCCCCAACTTCTCTATACTTTGACTTGTGTTTTCAAGCTTAGCTTCTATGCAAATCAGTTTCGATTTTGATTTGAGGAGTAACACTTCCCCACCTTTTTTATAGGCTTTGAAAGCTTCAAATTCATTCATTAAACTTTTGGGAGGCAGAAGCTTCAAAAGGAAGACATCAAATGCCTTTGGGATTAGACTTAAACATTCCTTTTACAGGAAATGAACATGAAACGAATGACGTGCCATATCGTAACATCAGTTTCGATTCTAATATGAACGATGCCGATAAATTAGAGATGCATCTCAGTTCGGCAAATGATACAGATATCATTTGTATGCATATATTTCTTCATTTTCAAAATTTTTATTCCGTCTAAACTTCACTAGTATTTCGTCTAATTTTTTATTCAAGTAGTGGATATACACTTTGGAGAAAGGACAATGGACATCCCTTTTCACATCACAGGGGAGAGAGAGGGCTGCATGGCACAAAAATTAGAAGGAAGAATGACAAAAAAGTTTTAAAAAGATCAATTGATTCAAATTAAATTTTAAGTGCTAAACTTTAAAAATTTGTAACTCAGTTTCTCAATTTTACAACTGTGATGTGATGAATTCGTAAGTTAATTTTTAAATTTTATCATGAATGAAGAATAAAAAAATTTATTTTTCCTGTTAGAATTTGAAATATAAGTTGCAAATTCATTACAAAGAAATTACAACATTGAAAGACTGAGTTGTAAATTTTTGAAATTTGATACTTGAAACTTAATTTAAATTAATTAATCTTTTTAGAACTTCTCTGGCATTCTTTCAAATTTGAACCTACATACCTTCCCTTTTTCATGGGCTAATTAAAAAAAATTTCCTTTTCATTGAAGTAAGTCCAACTTCAGTTGTTTCACATGTGCAGAAGTTAACATTGAAGCAGAAGATGACATGGAAGAAGAAATAGGCAATAGAAGTGAAGCATCAAATCATGAAACATCAACAACAACAACAACAACAAGACTTTATCCCACTAGGTGGGGTCAAATCATGAAACATCAATCAACGCAATTTTCTAAGCAATGAACAATGCACATCAGTATCTCATTTATTGCAACAATCAAGTTTGGATGGAAGACTTAAAAAAGGTACCAAGAACATGGTGGCTTCAATATACTCAATTTCTACAAGTGTCATTAACTGCATTTGGTGGAAAACAAAGGAGACAGGAGATGCATCTCATAGAAAGGTTAAAAACTGTGGGCGCAAGAGAGTTGGGATTAACAAAGGTCGATTTCGTGAGATTCCTTTATCAAGGTGGTCCATTTATTGATCTTTATATCATGCAATCAACATGAGCAGGGGAACATTGTTCAGAAGTCTTGAAGATGGAGATATAAGGCGCCACACAAGTATTCTCAAGCCACATTTGAAAGAAGAAGATAAAATAACTCGATTGAAGTTTTGGTTGTCAATGCGAAGGGGGAACCATACCACATGATGCAACTTTCAAGACTATGTATAATATAGTTCATATAGCTGAGAAGTGGTTTTATTTGACAAAACCTAGTAGGAACTTCTTTCTACTACAAGATGAGAAGGATCCAAATCGCATGACATGCAAGAACAATAATTTTATTGAAAAGGTAATGTTTTTAGTTGCTTTGGCACATCCTAGATTTGATGAAGAGGGGAATGAAATTTTTTCAAGAAAAAATGTATTTCATATGGTTACTAAGGAGCCAGCAAAAAGAAATAGTGTCAATAGACTTGTAGGAACATTAGTTACAAAACATATAACTTGAATTACCGAAGAATTTAGTAGGCAATTTCTTATTGAGAAAGTTCTTCTTGCTATCAAAGCAAGGTGGCCCGAGATGAGATAGCAAATCCAATTTTCATTTAACAAGATGATGCAAAAAGTCACATTAATAGGAATGATGTTGAATGTTGCCGTGTGGCAAAGGAAGATGGGTTTGATATTCATTTAGTGTGTCAACCACCAAATTCTCTAGATTTTAATGGGTTGGACCTTGGGTTTTTCATAGCCATTCAGTCATTGCAAGAAAAGGAATGTTCTAAGACTGCATATGAGTTTATTGGTCATGTAATAACAGCAAATGAAGAATTTCCCTCCACTACATCTAACAAGATTTTCATGACATTACAAGCATGCATGAGAGATGCCTTGAAGGTAAAAGGGGGTAATGATTATCCGTTACCACATTTACGAAAAACAATGATGGAAAGAATAGATCGCCTGCCTACTCAATTGAAGTGTAATGGCTCATTAGTTGAAGATGTTTTGGAGCACTTAAGAAACTTTTCTTCTTGATATTTATGGTGGACACTACTTTTGTTGCTTTTTTCCCCCTATATTTCTATGGCATTTTTTGTTTCTTTTACAGGTGATTA
Source organism: Prosopis cineraria (assembly GCF_029017545.1). NCBI lineage: Eukaryota > Viridiplantae > Streptophyta > Magnoliopsida > Fabales > Fabaceae > Prosopis > Prosopis cineraria. Next base: position 32,424,924 of record NW_026555343.1, read on the forward strand.
ATGGTAATTTGGTTTACTAATTAATTGGAGTATTTTAGGTGTCGATTGATTTCTGCAAACCAAGAGAGTCCTCATTTCTAAATTATGCAGTACTATTTCCATGATTGTTTAAAAGCATGAGAACATAGTCAACAACAAAACACGCGATCAGTCGAACAAGCAAACACAACATGTCATCTTCTCTTTAAGAGCAAACACAGCAAGAGAACAGCTGGCTTGAAATAAAAAGTAATCAAATATATATTAAAAAACTCAGGAAGATAGATCTTCAACATAGTGCTCATCACTTCTTTCCTTATCTTCTCTTTAAGAATACTGTCATTGTCTTTAAAATCATTAAGAGGGAGTTTGTTTAGATCGATCTCTTTGATTACGTGCTGCTTGAGCATCTTAGTTTCATTCATTGGAAATTTGTTTAAATGAATATCCATGATGCACTTTCTTAGAAACTTTTTCCTTCGGACTGCAGTTGGTTATCATCCTTAGGAATTTTATTTAAATTAATATATATGATGCGCATCCTTAGAAACTTTTTTTTTTCCTTTAGACTGCACTTCGTTATCAATAGGAAGAATTTTATTTAAACTAGTATCTGTGGCTTGTTCAGTAGTATCAAATGAATCTGGAATAACCATGTCCACATTCATGACTGGTTCATTGCTATCAAATTAATCTGGAACCATTTGTGCCTCCATTCTTTCGATGCTCATAGGGAAATGAAAAGATCCAGATGAGAAACACTAAAGGATGAATCTTAAATGCTTGGGTATAAATGAGTAGAAAAAAAAGACTCCATGCAACTGTTGGTGCACAATAATAGTGGGGTTCATATGGTGTAGAAAAGAGTGGGGAAAGAGATGATGCAACTGTTGGTGCATAATAATAGTGAGGTCCATGCATGGTATTGAAAAGAGGATAGAAAGAAATTAAATAGAGAGATAAAAGGAAAAATTAAGATTATTACATTTAATGAAACCTTAATCCATATCTAAAGTGTCTTATATTTTAGGATAAAAAACTCTTCCAAAAGTACCTTATAATCCGAGACGGAGGGACTATTATATAATATATTACATATTACATAGATATAATATGTAATACATAATATTTAATTTAGAAATTTTGATATATTACATACATTAAAGCTTGCAAGCACTAAATAGTTCTTCCTTGCATATGTTTGTTTTTTTAACTATCTTTTGTAAGATGAATTTATGATATACCAGTTTCACCATTTGATTTTAAATCAATATGTTCATTTTGATTTCTAGTTTTTAGATTATATTTTCAATTAGATTGGACTTATAAATGTATTGATTTTCAATTTTGTTATTGTACTATAGTTGATAAGTCTTCTTGCTTGTTATGTATTTTAATTGGTAAATCATGTTATACATATATAACCTTTAATAATCCTACAACTTGTATGAGACCTTGAAAGCTAATTATGTAAACCTATTTAAAAGGCCTAATCTTAATTTTTAAACATGTCACTAAGCTAGGCTAGGTTTTAGATAGGCTCAAGTTTAAATCGTGAATTTTTTTTTATATAGATTTTAAGCTAAGTTCAAACTTTTGATCTACCACATAGGCTCAAGCTTAATTAACTAAAGCTTAGCTTGGCCCAGTCTATTTCCACCCATACTTGCATGGTTGCATGTCCTTGTCTCAAATGTTTGTAACATTCCAAAATTTAATTACCTAATTAATTAAGCTAATTGAGCAATAATTAAGTAAATTTAAGGGGAATTAGGGCTAGAGGATTGTTAGAGAGTGCTAATGGATCTTTTGGCTTATGGCTATAGCTTGAGAATCAGGTTCGAAGTGGAGTTAGGCCACCTAAACTTTGAAAAAGGAAGAAAACTCTAGAGGTCCTTGTGGTGCCACTCATGCTGTGACACATACAACATAAGCCACAGCACATCACTTGAGTAACTACGGTAGAGCCATCAAAATTTTGCAAAAATAAGAGTGAGAATTAGTTTAAAAATTAGAAAGTAAAGAGGAGAGAAATGAAAAGGGACGATGGAATGTGGGAGCTCAACTAGGGCACACCAATATTAAAGTGTTAGGGACATTTGGGAGCTATCTAACACCTTGGGTAAGTTCCCAAAGCTTTCTTCTTTCTTCCTCTTCCATTTTTAGGGATTTTTTTCAATTAGGGTTTGCAAAGAGAAGTGGATTTTTAGACTTATAGGGCTACAGGTTTGACCCATCAACTTAAATAGAGTTAATGTGAATTGTTTGAGTTATTTAAACCTAAATTTTATGACTTCGTGGCTTTTTGGTGATTAGAGGCCATTAATGGCTGAAAATTAGCCATGAATGAGATAGTTGAGGAGTTTTAATGCCAATAATGGTGAATAAAGTGTTTAATGAAGATAATATGAGCTCAAGGAATTAAATAAATCTATTGGGTATACTTAAATGCTAGAGATTGGGGATTTTGAGTAGTCCAAGTGTTGAAATAGAGAGTTAAATTCATATAAATGATGATATTAATGGTTCTAAATATTTATTGCACTATTTGAGCTTGGAAAGAGCTTTAGAAGTACTTGTATTAGGGATTAAACTTTTGACCTTTCAAATGTTTGAGGTAATCAAAGAAAATCTTGTTTGTACATTCGTGTGTTAATTGGTTATATTGTTTTGTGAACTATTTTAAGATATGTGGAATTATTTAATGCAAGTGTGAAAAATTATATTTGAAAATCATATGATGATCATAACTTATAAGTTTGTTGAAAAACTATATGTATGTGTTGAATATGCGATATAGAGTGGTTTGAGGTGCTATAAATGAGTGATGTGATATAATAGTGAATTGGTAAGTTATGTGGAGAAATACATGTGATTGCAAGAAATGTTAAACTTGGTAGTTTGAGAATTTGCTTGCTAAACATGATGATTAAAACTTTTGCATGCTATGTGGTGATAAAAATATTTCATTGCATGATCATGAAGTGAGAGTTTTCTTAAGAAGAGAAGTAGATTTATTAAATTTACATGGTGTTACTGCCATTTTCAATGGCTAGCCTTTTTATAAATATTCATTATCCCACTTGCTTTACAAGACACTGTCCTATTTGTTTTATGAGAGACTCAAACCTAACTAGTTTTTACTTGTTTTACGAGGAAGCTAACTTAGGAGCATGATAATAGTGTGAATTTTAGGGAAAACCGTGATCTAAAAGATAGTGTAGTAGTCATGGTTGGGTAGCTCCTCACAATTGAAAGGCTTGGGTAATCTAAACACATGGACAAACCTTTTTGATTAAAAAGCCCATAATTTCAATCAGAGTATTAGGAGAACATAAGGGCAGAGTTGATTATGCATATTATTGTCATGATTACATGGTTATATTATTATAGCCTTGCATATAGAGATCTTGAGTCATATAATTATTATTATTATTAAAATATTGTATACTATTTTTCCCAACACATGGTTGTTATTATTGTGGCGATAGGTAAATATTGAATAAATCTAAAGGTTTGAAGCATATATTTATGCCACTTGCATCCCTATAATTGATTGACTTGTATGTGTATAAGTTAGCTTGACCTTAGTTATTGAGTAATTGTATACACCCCTCTCTCTAATATTTTCAGGAGCTAGCTCAAGTTAGGACAAAGGAAAAGTACCAGAGGCCTATGAATTTTAGTTCCTAACTATAGGGCTCTATTTTGATTTATTATATGTATTTAAAAATTGATATTGCCAACTAGGAGTGCATGTTCTTTTGATTTACTTACAGTAATTGCCATTGATGTTGAAAAATTATATTTTGGGCCATAAAATATTTGTTCTTCATATGTGAGCATCTGGAAAGAGTCAAAATACTAGTATAAATAAGGTGATTCTTAGATGTATGATTGTGATAATTATATGATAATTAATGTGAAATTGTCTCCTACTCTTATTTTTAAAATTAAGGGGTTGAGAATTAAAAATGATATGCATAAGTTCTTTATATAATGTAGTGTATTGCATAGATTTCTTTTAGTCCTTTAGGTGTGGTCTAAGAGTAAATGTAAACTTGTGGCACTTAGTTGTGAAATTGGACACCCTAGTTGTGGTTTAAATATGAATAAGAGTAAGTTTGCAAGTAGACATCCAACTTTTGTTTGAGAAATGATTTATGAATGAAACTACTGGCATTAGATAGAGCTCTAAAAGAGCTTTCTGTAAACACTAAAATCACCTCAATCTAACTTTAGACAGGAAACGAGGCACGATAGAAGTTTGTCCCTATTGTTATCAAATTGACAATAATAGATATGTTGTTCTATGTAATGTGCCACGACACATGGTGCTTGGGCCATGGAAATATTGGAAATAATGTCAATTGGAAGTGGTTTTTAAAAAATGGTTGCGAAAGGCACTAGACCTAGGAGATGGATCAATAATTACATTGATGTCTGACATGCAGGAGGTATTTAGTGTTGTGAATCATTTAACTTTTCCAACATTTAATGTTACTAATTAAATTATAATTAAAGGGTTTAAATTTAGCTATTGGAGGAGTATTGCCATAAGCTGAGCATTGTTTATGTGCATGACATATATACACTAATTAAAGTAGATGGTAGAGAGACAACAAGTTGAAGAAAAGGTTCTATTGTTGTGCATGGAGCACATTTGAAGAACAATTTAAAGACAACTTGTAAACAATTGGACAGCTAAGCAAGTAAGCTACTAAGGCTGCCATTTCTTATCCTCCCAAAACTTGGGTAAGAGCTTATTTCAATTATAGATGTAGGTCTTGGATTGTAAATAACAACTAAAGTGAAAGTTTAAATTCCTGGATTGATGAGTACAAGTTCTTACTTGTTATTAAAATGTTTGACAAGATTAAGATTAAGATGATGAATTGATAGGTTAAGAGTACAGGTGTTGTGCATAGGTGGACTGGTAATTATAGTCCTAAATGTAATAAGTTGTTTGAAGCAAATATGAAAATATTTGTGACATGTAGGGTTACTTATAATAGGGATAAAAGGTATGAGGTAATTAAGAAGGAAACTAGCCATACTGTTGACCTAACTAAAAATTTATAAGGCATAAGGCTTAACAGCATCCATACTAACATGCAATATGTGTACTATATTATGCAAAAGAAGACCCTATCGGTAGAATCTCACATTACTACCACAAAACACTTATCTTGCTTGTTATGCAACTAAGTTTAAACTTGTAAGAGGAAAACAATTTTGGAATATGGAGACCATCAAACTACTTGAGCCTCCTTCAATGTGTAAGATGCTTGATAGGCCAAAAAGAAGAGACAAAGAACAGAGAAAGCATCTAGGAGAAGAAAGAAAGCACTTGCAATGAAAAAGGTTATTGAGAGTGCCCTAAACCCTTCAGACTTGAAGAATCTAGTGGTCAAAAAATTACAAGAAGGAGTAGAACAATTACTTGCAGTTTATGTGTAAAAGGGGCATTATAGAACAATATGCTCAAATATAAGTACACTAAGTAGTATAAATATGTCTTTCATTGCATGTATTCTATGTTAGTTAATTTAGTGTAGTGTTTTTTTTTTGTAGAATTCTACACCTAGTATGAGAGTAGGTAGGCCAAAGAAAACTCTCAAACAATGATTAAAAAATTGAATGAACCAAACAGTCAGATTGTCAATTGGTTTGGATTTTGGCTTAGTTAGCATGAAAAAATTGTTGGGGGTTGGGCTGCTTTGGACTGATAGTGAGACTAGGAATCAAAATCAAGCCAGTAATCGAATATGGTTTTAAAAACTGGACTATTAAAAAATACCTTTTTTAATTTTTTTAAAATGACCAATTTTTTCATCATTTGATGTTATGTTATATTATGTGGCTTGTTAAGTTATGATGAACTTAAAATATTTGGTTTTATTTTTAATTTAAGTATCAATTTTGTATTTATTTCTTATATTTAGATTATTATATAGATACATTTTTTAATTTAATTATTACGTTACTAGTTCGATCATTGGTCTAACCTGATTGGACCATGTAAACTGTGAACCGATAGAATTTTCAATTCAATATTCAGTCTAGTTTTAAAAACATTGCTCTTAAACCTGAAAATACTATTACTAATAAAGTTGAAGTTCATGAGCAACTTACATCCCACAACATAGAGCTTCAAATTAGGATTCAATCACAATATTTTGAGCTAATCATGTCCTTACAATTACTTTCAAATCAACTAACTCAAGAAAGCCAATCACATGAAGTAAGGACACTTCTAGGAAGGATAGTGTACAAGTCAAGAACTCAAGTGAGGTTTGCATTAGGGTGGATACAGAGATAGGGGGAACTATGTACAATGTAAAACATTTTTTACAATATTAATTTCAAATTAACCAAAATATTAACTTACTCCTTTGGCAAAAAAAAAAGGAATATTAACTTACTAAGTTTCTTATGTAGCCTAAATTGAGGTCTCAAATTGTTCTTATTGAGGAAACTGCTGAGGAATGTATGATACATCACTCTAAACTAAAGACTAGATTTCACATCCTTAATGAGAGGAAAATCTAAAAAGAATAGGCACAAACTTCAAATGAAGCTATTAGTTCAAGGAAGATTGCCTTGTGTTCAAAGGATAGAGCTATACCAAAATCTTTATTCAAACCACTAGGACTTAGATGGATGGGCAGCCTAGTGTTGCAACCTTACAACTTAAGATAAAATGAGAAAGGAGGATTGGTGTGCAAACAAGGAGTAAAAAGAATGATGGCATTTAGATATTAGCTAGTTTTGTATGTGGCATGGACTACTTTTATGTATTTTGTTGATCATTTTGTAAATGTGTTGGTGTTATGAATGTATTATTACCAGGGACGACTTTCTAAATAAGTTGTAATGCTAGCAAGGACCACTTTTTATGCATGTTACAATGTTGGCAGGGAGAACTTTTTAAGTAGTCATTTACTTTCACTATTGCAAGTTGAATTACTTATATTAACATATATGTTATATTGCTTTTTCTCAAGAATATCAAATTTCACAGGTTGAATTTCATTAGTCTAAATTAACAAAAGACCATAAAATTGGTCTTCAAATGTAGAACAAATTAGGTCTAAATTTTCTCTAATGTATGCATATACATGTTGCAAGTTTTAAACAACAAACTTCAAATAAACTTATGAATACCGAGTTTCAAATGCCAATAATTGCAACATGTTCCTCATTCATCATTCATTCATTTTGTAAGTTACATACAACTTCATTATACACTTTTCCAACAAAAGAAAAAGACCCAAGAGACAATAAGAGCTACAATTGCAATTTTATTGTTCTTCTTAGCAATCTCAAAATCAATTTCATATTTTTCTTGTTTCTTCATGATCTCCTTCAATTTTACATACACGACATCAAGCTCTTTATATATTATTTCTTTCTTATCTCTTCCTCTTAGCATTGTCTTCTCATCGTATAACTTATCAATGTGATCCAGCAACTTATGTATGATATTCTTTTCCCTTTGCCTTAACCTTTCATCATGCCATAAGAAGTAACCACACCCACCACCCTTCCATTTAGTTGTAAACATTTTAGAAATCATCAAACTTATACAACAAACTAATTAAAAGCTTAAATTTACCTGGTGATAGTTTAGGCAACTATAGAACATTCTCCCTAGGTTTTCGTCACTCTATGATGTCCACTGAGAGGCTAACATGCCACAATGATAGTACGTTAATTGCCCCTTTTAGTCTTGCTCACCACCATATTGTCGGAGCAAAACAACCCTTCTTCCTTTACTTATAATTGACAACAATGAGGTCTCAGGGATAATAAGCTATTGATTGTGGGCGGTGGAAATTGAGCAAGACAAATAATAAAGAATAAAGCAGTGGGTTGAACTCCACCTCCCTTATTAGAAGAGCTAAGTCATATAGTCAAAAATGTAGGTCAAACACCTAATTGTCAAGAAAAATGAGCCCCATAAAGGAAGTAGATAAGCACAAAACAAAAGACATGATGGGAATTTGACAAAAGGGAAATTTGCACTTGAGAAAAATTGTACAATTTTTTAAAAGCCCTACTTAATGGCATAAGGTATTAGAAGCTCCTCAAAAGAAAGCACAGGGGTAAAAATGCTCTTTAACCTATTAATTTTCAATTATTCTTAGTGAAAATTTAATTGATTGTTAAAATTTTGAGATGCCCCAGTTTAATGAAAAATTCTACCAATTTTTTTAAAAGTTATAAATTGATAAACAAATATGATTGAGCTAAGAAAATTTTATATATACTTTAATTTGTCATAATTCTTAAATTTTTATGTTTATAAATTATTTTGTGTTTCTTTTTTATAAATTGTTAAGTGTTTATAAATTTCTTAGGATTATATTACTTAAATTTTATATTGATTAGGAGTTTGATTTGAATTTTATTTTTGTTTGAGATTTGAGTTGAATTTGATTGTTGTTAAAATTTTGAGAGTTCCTAGTTTAAGGAAAAAATTTGTCATTATTTTTAAAGGTTAATGAGTATCATAGATATAAACTATTGCGTGAGTAGCATCCTAGACCATAAACTTCTAAAATGTGTAAAAACTCTTTGTAACTTCTAAATTCAAAGCAAATGACCCCTTGCCATTAACTTATAGATAACTATCATTACTTGTCACTTTGTGGGGTCCATTCAAATGTTGGTTGATAAAACTTACTCCCTTCATTAAAAAATATAAAGCATTTTTAATCTAATCTTACCCCTAAATAAAGTAGTTATTACTTTCAAACTAACCCTATTTTTTTATATTTACCCTTATTAAACACCGTATAATAAATATAAAGTCATTATTAATAGGGGCACTTTTGAAAAAAAGGAAATGATTACACCTCAAAAGATTAAAAATACCTTACATTTTTTAACATCCAACTCCTCAAAAAATGCCTTACATTTTTGAACAGAGGGAGTATTTGTTAAACACTTTTCTTTGCTAATTAGGACCATTAATCATGTGTTATTAGCTCAAAGTGCACATATTTTGCATTAGAATTGAAAATTTGTCTAAGTGTCTAGGTTTTGGACACTAGGGGTGTTTTGGTCTAAAAATAAACTTGTGAGAAAATGTATGAGAAAAATTGGCAAAATATATTTCAAGGTAGAAGAAGAGTAATGAAATTAGTTTTTATAAATTTATTTTAGCTTGAGAGTAATTATATAAAAGTTAACACTTTTTATTGACTTTCTCAAGTATGTTCTTTTGATATAGTTTTAGGTTTGCATTTGTGTGTAAATTTTGTATAGCTATGTGCACCCATTACTTGAAAATTTTTAATAAATTCTCCCTTCTAAATATGAATGTGATGCTTCATTTTAATTTTATTTTTATGATATTACATTTTATTAAATTGAATTATCTGCATTTTGTGATGATATAGGTGAAATGTGAATATGTGTGTCCATTTGGCAAGGAGGTCAAAGCTTCAAGGAATAAAATTTGATCTATTTTGAGCGTGCATTAGCTGTTATTGGCTAGAGTAGATCTAATTACATTGTGGATGAAGCATGAGATTAAGTTGACACATTTTGAAATCATCTACAAGCTAATGAGAGCATACCATCTAGTAAGTCTCTTTTATGTGACTTAGATCCATTTGAATTTTCCTTTCCTTTCATTTCATTTCATTTTATTTTAATTATTTAGAGGGCTAAAACATTACAATTTTCATGCAATTTTATCACAATTTTGGATCAAATACACTCTCATTCCATCTCTCTCATTCTCTCTCACTTGTTCTTCATAGTTCCTCCATTGTTCTTCATCCTCAACCCACACGATAGCCCTAATCCTTCCACATTCAACCATCAAATTCATAAAACTCTTCCACCATTATCTTCCTCTGATCTTGCACTCCACATCCCTCTACATTTCAAAGAGGATTGAAGTCTTGAATCACTATTTCCATAAAGCTCCAAGTCGGCTAGTTTGAGTTTCTTGTAGGTAAGATGAAGATGGTGATTTCTAGCTAAATTCTCAATGGAATCCTATGAAGGAGTTGATGGAAGAGGATCATTGAAGATCATTAAGGTCTAAGCTTATTCTAATTCTTATCTCCTTTTATTTGAATTGGTGTACTATGATTCTGGTTGAATTGTTGTTCATTTTGGCTTTAGAATCATAGTTAGATGATAATGTTTGTAATGAGATAAGATTATTAACTTGATTTCTTCCTCCTTAGCTCTTGGTTAATTTGGTCATCATTGGAATTGTGCATATTAATGTGATTTTCAATTAATGATCATCTTGTATTGACTCTATATGGTTATATTTGGTTAGAGTTTGATCAAATGCTTAAGTTACATGGTTGTGTGCTTACGTACACTAGAAACTATGGCTAATAGGGGAGGAATTCAATAAAACACTTGGTCAATTATTAAGTTAGGCTAATAAGATAACCTAAGGGCTTGGACTAAGGCCTTAGGGAATTGAATAAGTTAGGTTACCATAGATGGTTGTCTAGAGTAGTCAATGTTTTGGCCAAGGGGTAAAGGAATGAGTGAGTTTCCATAATCTAATTAAGAGTAAGGATTCTTCTATTAGCAATTTCCTAGGGTTCCTGCTTGATAATGGAATTTCCACTTCACACACTTTATTTTGGGTTTACAAGTTTAATTCACTAGGTAATTAGATAACAAAGTCAATATATTAGATTAATCTATACACTTGGTTTTCTTAATTAAGAAGCTTAGGCCACCTCCTTGAGAAAAGACCTAAGGTTGACTTAAATACTACATTTAGGTTAATTATAGTAATTTTGTTAGGGTGTGAAATAGCCATTTCACTAATGTGGTAGTCATCGCTCCTCCCCCTTGCTGATGTGGCAATATCCTCCTTCAAATCCTCCTCTGATTCCTTTTTAAGACAAATTGAATCACTAACATGTTATTACTTTAGGGCTTCTTCCTCTGCTTCTGCCCTTCCCAATTATACATAAAATAAACGAGACTCATTAACCAGTTAGAGCCCCCCATTGTTGGTAAAATCTCCCCCCAAATTCTCTTCCTTTTTAATTTTTCTCTATTCTTGAATCTTGATTTTTAGTCGGGTAAAGTAAAAGAGATGGCCCAGTTTAGGAAAAGTTAGCAACAAGAATTGGAAGATGATGATGAAGATCACCTAATTAAAAATGGCTCTTCTTTACTCAAAGGTTTTCTTCCCTAATGCTTTGCTTTTCTATATGTTCCTTAATTTTTTGTATTATTATGGGAATTGGATGCTAAGATTTAATAATCATGTCTTGATCAGTAATGAAGGTAGATGAAGTGACTAGAGAGAAACAACCTTGATTCATGCTAGGATTCATCACACAGATCTAAACCCATGACCCATCTCTTTGCTAAATTCATTGTAGAAATTGAAGAAGCTTTAGTCATTAAACAATCAAAGCATATTGGAGAAGATTTTGCCAGATTCATTTTATGGCTTGTGGCTTTATGTGATATAAAGATTTTTGTTAAGTTTTTGCTTGATTTTTGTTGGATTTTTCAATTGATTTTTCTAATTTTTTAACAATCTAATGATGTATTCTTAATTCTTTATCAAAATGGATTGAAGCTTGGTTGTTTAGCTTTAATGGTTTTTGTTGAGTTTTTGCTGCAATTTTCTTAAATCTTCTTTATTGTTAATTTAAATTTGATTTGTTTATTCAAGTTAATGTTGGTAGGTTAGTTCAATTGTTTTTTTCCATCCTTCAGCTATCTTCTTGATTTGATTTGTTTGTTTTAGTTTTTTATCGTTCACCACATGCTTTAAGCTTTATGTGCATCTAGTTTTTTTATATGAAATAGGAGAAGATGTAACATTTGAAAAATTTTAACCCTGATTTAATAACCTAATGAGGGTAATTAGTGAATTAATGAGGTGTGTAGCCAGAGGGGCTTAACTTGGCATAATTGATGTGATTTTAGCCTTCAAAGTGGGTTCGAATTGATGACGGGCCACCTGGGCAAGGAAAGAGGATGAGAAGCTAAAGAATTATTTTTTGTGTCACATGCTGCGGCACGTGGTTGGTCTACCACATCACACGAAGATAATTTAAATGTAACGGGCTCCTTTGTGCCATATGCTATGGTGGAAGGCATTGTGCATTATGGCGCACGAGTAAAAATCAGATAAATCAGCTCATGTGCTATATGAAAATAGAAGACAAAAAGAAGAAGAAAAAGATGAGCTTAGTTTTGGCTTTGCTAGGGCATGACTTTTAGTCCCATTATTGATAGATTGAAGCTCCCAAACATCCAAGGTAAGATTATGGTGACTTTTTCCTTTTTCTCCCTCATTTGTAATGATTTATGGTAGGGTTTGAGTTGGGAGATGGATTTTCGGTCCATAGGAGTATGGGTCTAATTTCATTGGTTAAAATAAGTTAAATGGGAGTTGTTTAATGTATTGGAACACCACATTGATGATTTTAGAAGTGGTTGGTCTATGGGAGCATTTAATATCTGAAAATTGATATTTATGAAGTAGTTGAGAAAGGTTAATGTGCATTAATGATGGTTCGAGGTGTTGTTAATGATAATGTGCATCTATGAAATCTAATAAGCCTATTGGTTAAGAATAGGTATTGATTATGAGTTAACAAAAATAGTGTATGTGGAGTTTATGTTGATAAAGTTTTAAGAGCTAGATAATGATGATATCCTGGTGATATGGTTGTAGAGAGGTTTGTTTTGGCACCATTTGAGCTCGTTGAAGCTTGAGGAAGTTGATATAGTGAGGGGTAAACCTTTAACCTCTTAAAGGTTTAAGATAACTGAGAAAAACTTAATTTTTATAGTTGTATATTAATTGTGTTGTAAAATGTGATCTATGGCTAATTTGATGATGCATGTTAGCAAATGCTTGATTTGTGAAATGGTTTTTGGGAAAGAAAAACCTTGATTCTACTACCCTTGATGTTTTATGAAATTACTTGTGATTTATTACTATGGGTGGAGAATTGTGAAGAATCATGTATTAAAGTGTGGAGTATTAGTGTTATGTGAGTTAATGTATTGAGAAATGATTGTTAAACTATATAGTGTGTGAGATATGTGCATAATATGATTATTGGCGAGAGTTCACCTAGGGAGAGGAGTAGATTGATTGAAATTCACATGGCATTAGCAGTGACTATTAGAATTAGGAACTAACCTTGGCATTGATCATTGGAATCGAGAGGCAGCCTTTATCTCATAGTTGTTTCAGGACTGTCTCACTTGTTTTATGAGGGACTCGAACCTAACTAGTCTCCACCAGTTTATGAGGAGGCTAGATTAAGGGTATGACACCCAATGGTTGTTAGTATTGAGGGAAATCGAATTATATAAGTGAGTGAGTTAACCTTAGCCCGGTAGCTCCTCACAAGTAAAAGGCTGGGTTAGTCCATAAAGGACGTAGCCATGTGATAGCCAACAATTTCGTGTTAGAGATAACATGAAGATATAAGATTGGCATATGATCATGCACATAAGTCCAGCCACATAGTTGTTAGTTTTGTGGTCCAGTACGTGTAGAAGGTTCATGGTTGTTATTTTTGTGATCCTATGTTATGTTTTTGAAAATATCATGATATGGTATTTTGTGGCAAGCGTAGTCATATAGTTTTTAGTTTTGTGAACCGTGGCCTAGTGCTATGTGAAATATGTGTTTATTTGCCTAATTACATCTATTTATAATTAATATGTAACTGTAAGGGTTAAGTGAAACTTGGTTACTAAGTGGTTGTACTCACCCCTCAATTCTCAATATTTTTAGGACCTAGCTCATCGGATTTGAGTCGGGGAAAACATACAGAGGCTTAGGATTGGTGGAGTAAATCCTTTATGTGCCTCTCTTTTGCTATTTATATATGTACTTGTTAATGCCTTTGCCAACTAGGAGCATTTGTTATGATTGGTGTACTACTTGTATGATTTTGGTGTTTAACTAGTATATTTTGTGCTCGAGTTAGTGAGTTTTTGTTGTGAACTTGTGGATAGGGCCAAAATACTTGTGCAAGTAGAACTATTTGTATTTTTGAGAAATATGAATAAAATAGTTGATTTTGTGCAACTTTTCCTCCCCCTCTATATTTTCTCAAATGAAATAAGTGTGTTTGATTGTATGTGATGTGTTTCATGAGTCCGCAAGAGTCCATTGAGTGTGGTCGAAGGGTTGGTATAGGCTATTATTATGTGTGGTTGAGTTGGGACACCCTATTTAGGAGATTTTGTGAAAATGTGTCAAAATGAATTTTAGTATCCAACTTTTTATAGAAAATAAATTTGAGTGTGAAACCAGTGCCATTAGCTAGAGCTAGGAGAAAACTCTATGTAGACATTGAAACCACCTCAATTGGACGTTGAATAGAGAATTGGGACATGTCAAAAGTTCACTCCCCATGCTATCAAATGATAGCACTGATTTGTCAAAATTCATGCAATGTGCTACGGCACATGGTATAGAGAAGACATGCTGCGGCACACGAGCCGTAAGCTGTGGCGCACGTGTCATTTCTGCACAAAATTTGTTTTTGAGTTTTAAAACTCATTATTTGGGTCCTAATTAATTTTCAAGCTTTCGCTTTGTTTTTAAAACTCTAATTTAGAGTCCTTAAATTATGGTTGGGATTTGAATCGGCAAATTAGGATTTCTATGAAATAATTTTAAGCAATTCTTCTTTTAAAACCTCAAATTACTATGATTTGAAGTTAATTGTGGTTTAGCCTCAGGGAGGTTATAGAAGAGGAATCAAAGAAGGATTTGAAGGAGGAATATTGGATAAGGCTAGCACCCAAGTAGGGGTATATTAGGTATTCAAAATTTTTTTCAGACTTTTCCTAAACTAAGTGAATGCAAACGAGAATGCAAGATAGAAATTAGAAATTTAAGAGGTTTGAAAAGAAAAGCTTGACACAATTGATTAATCTTAGTTTAACTTAAATGCTTGGCCTATATCTAGTTCTCAAGATCACCTTCTGATTTTTAATTATAAACATAAGTTTCGATGGGTCCTTGTCACTACAATATAACTCTCAAGACTACACCAGTTTTGATTCAACAACACCACTTTCTATACTAGCAAGCTATTACAATGCACTTGGAAAATTCTCTTCCTAAGATTTTAGCTTAAGAAAAATAATTAAAACTTTCACAAAGGACTCTCTAAAAAGAATAGATGAATAATAATGAAAGTTTATAAACTTGTGAAAATTTTTTCACTAAATTGTCAAGAAGTTGATAAGAAAATGAACGCAAAAAGCTTTAATGCACAACAAATGTGTTCTTAAGATTGCCTACTAACTTAAATGAGGTCCTATATGTTTCAGGTAGTTTAGATTGTTAGGAACATTCATGAAATAAATTATAACCGTTAAAGATGTGTAGGAGTAAAAAATGTAAAAGAAAAGCACTTTATTTGCGTTCAGAATTAAATGTTGTGTTAAAGTCCAATTCAAGTATGGATTGGTCCTATCCATATGTGGAATAGACCTTGTGTAATTTCCTTTAGTTCACTCATGACATTTCAGGCGTGGGAGTATAATGTTTTCAAGCATGATTTTGATGACAAAAGCACCTAACTTATTTATGCGATAAATCACGCATGGATACCAATAGTTCTCAAGCGTGGAATGAATGGTAGAAGCACCTAGCTTCTCTATGTGACAAAACATGCTTGGAATACTCCAAAACAAGTTTGATTAGGCTTACTTGGTTGTAAGGCTCTTTAAGGTCAAACTTCAACCCAAAAAGAGCAAGTTTCATTTCAAGCATGGGTTATCTTAATCCAAGCATGAAACATCACTCATGCAAACTCAAGCTTACAATCTTGGACAATATAAGAATGAGCACAAATTGCACTCAAGCATAAATCAAAACATAAAAGCTTCTCTAAGACACTTCCCATACTTATAGGTCAAAACATGTGTGGATCACTCTAATTCAAGCATTGAATGGCTCATAGTGTAAATTCAAGTAAGATTATTTCCAATCTATGCTTGAATTGGATCCTATAAGTCCTATTATGCACTTAGGGTAGCCAAAACATGAGTGTATCATCCTAGATCAAGTGTGGATTGGCACAATAAGTTTAGGTGCACTTTAAAAGGTTGATACTTAAGTTCAAAGGACTTATGAACCTAAGATTGGTTCTCAAAAGATGCATTATTACTATTTAAGGATATGTGATTAAGCTTTCATAGTTTTCACATTGAATCTATGAGAAGAAAATAAATAAACTTATTCATTTAATTCTTCTCTTAATCTTCATGCTCTTGGAGGTTTTGTCACTTTAATGGTTCTTAAAATTTGCACAAGTAAAAACATCTCTCTTTTGATTTTCTTATTATCAAAACACGTGGTTCAATAGGAGAGTACTACATTAGCAAGGGTAAGAAGGGATGTGTAACCTCCTCCCATATCTGCTCGATACAAGAGAAGATTAAAAGAATCACCACTTTAATCACACATATCAATAATCAAATATTGTTTGAAAAGCTTTGGCCAAAGATTTGTTTGCAAAATCATCAAAACTATAATACATTAGAGCAATACGTAGTGGAAATAAATCATATACATTTATTTCAATCCTTGTATGCATTAAAAATCACAAAATCAATAGCATGCAGTACATGCAATGTGGCATGTGGCATAGAGCCACACGCTTGATCTTTTTGTGACATTCACAGTGGCATGAGACACCATGTGCCGCAGTATGCCAATCCAAATTTCTACTATCATTTTGACTGCAAAATGATAAACTTTTAGCATGCATTGTTTTTATATATGACGTTCAATCGGAGTGATTCAAACACCCACACAAAGCTTATCTCATAAGCTAGTTAATAAGATAGATTTAGACATGATCCAACAGTCTGATCTAAATTTGGACACCTAGGTGTAAAAAGTCACTTTTTTACAAAATTTTCACGTACCCAAGTGCTTAAATCGACTCTTTTCTCTCATTAGACTACACAAGGCCTTGACTCAAGTCTAAAAGGACCTATTATGCTTGATTAGCAACAACATAACACATCTATATACATATATCAAAATTTGACTCCTCAATAGTTAATTTTTACATTTATCAACTTTTCACATTTTAGCACAACTTGGCCCACTTGATCACTTTTTCATCACATATTCACATATATTACCACATCTATACCATATTCACAATTCAATTTTAGCACTAAATTACTCATTTAATCATAATTTCACATATGGGCTAAAATTCACCAAAAACTCATAACATTACCACAATTTCTCTTACTTTCAACCACTTACAATCATTCAAAATATGCTTGCAATCCTATGACAACTTATATACACATATACATGAGTTCTCAGTTCATTATAGAAACTTTGAGTTCTTACAGCTTTCATAACTCTAAGCTAGACTTGACTCTTTTTGTTTGCCCTGATCACTATTGTGCCTTGTAAAATGTAACTATGGGGGTGAGATAAAAATATCAGTAATAGAATAACTCATTCCTATTGACTATCACAAGCAACTATATGGAAGCAAAGCATATATGCCATTAAACATAACATATATCACAGGTTTCATTTCAAATATCATTTATATCAATAATTTCATCACTTTTACACTTATTTTTTCACTTTTCTCTACTTTTTCACTAATACAACATATAGCAACATATAGCATGATCATTACCAATCGAACCTTTGAATCACCTTAACACGAAACCATTGGCTTGCCTTAAACTAATGTAGACTCTTATTGGCCCTGAGCTCACCTTTAATGGTAGAATCACTCAACCAAAAGTTTTCTATCTCACTTCTAGACCATGACTTCACCCAATACACACAATGAAGTGTCATTGACTCTAACACCATATTACATAGACACTAAGGAGTTTGAGTCTCTAATACTGCACTTTAATAGAGACTAAGGAAATCACTCCAACACTGCACTTCAATAGGCACTAAGAAAGTATAATTCTCCAATCCTACACCTTATCAGGAACTAAGAAAAATATGCTATATGTTCTTACCACCACCTAACAAGTTTTCTCATACATAACATATATATATATATATATATATTTACATACCATATGAAATCACATATTTCAATACTTTTATTCAATCAAAAGCTATTTCATACAACATTTGTCAAATGCCATAAATCATGCTTAGTTGAAAACCATTTCATGTATTACACAACATACTCACACATAGTAACAATAAATGGTCAAACAAAGAAAATTATTTAGTTACTTCCACCCTTCTGTCACCAAAAAGGTTACCTATGGATTTCAACCACTACTATAGCTTATCACAAGCTTCCTTTGTCAACTTATATGCTCAATATGCTAATCTAAACACATTTGGTGTAATTTAGTCATTTGGTCTAATTTGACCAAAAGTACATTTTTACTACTTATAGATATGTTCATCTATCTATTCTTTTCCATTTATCCATTTTAGGTCTATTACTACTTAATTACAATTCTACATCACTTCAACTAGTCTCATTTTAGTTAAATTAGATTTTTACCTTAAAAACCTCTTGATTTAGGGCCAAATCGAGCTTATGGGTTTAAAGCTCTATTGTTCAGCTTTAAACCAAGTATAAAACTCTAATTTAACTTTCAAGAACCTTTTTATTATTATTGCACAAGAATCAAATCCCTAAAATTTCACTGATTCAATATCTCTATAACTCATATTAGAGAAATTTGGATAGAATTGAAGATAAGGGTTATACGTAACTTACCCGTTAAGTAACTGATCAAAAGCACCTTCCAATGACTGAAAATGGCTTGCCTTAGCATATCAGCCCTCCTCCTCCTCTCCTTTCATGTGTTTCCAATTTCTCCCTTCTAAATTTCTAAAATTTCATGATTTAAGAAGTCACTTTCTGGTCCATGCACCGCGAACACTGCGATGCATGCAGCACAAGCCACGGTGCGTGGCATAATGAGAATGATTCTCACCATGCACTCTTACTTCAACTTGAAATGCAATCCTTCCACCTATATTTGTTCATTTAACATCCCGAAGACACAAATCATCAATTAATCATCTAAATCTCTAATCCCATATTAATTACTACTTTACCCTCGATTATTAGCTAATCATAGGATTAAGAAATTTAGGATGTTACAGGATGACTGTCACATTAGCATTTGACTGGACCCTACAAAGTGAAAGGTAATTGTGATTATTTATAACTTAATGGTAGGGGATTATTTGCTTAGAATTTAAAAGTTGAGGAGAATTTTTGCACATTTTAGGAGTTTAGAGTCCAGGATACTATTTGTGCAATAGTTTAGGGTCTATGATTCTCATTAGCCCTTTTTTTTAATCTTTATGAAATTTTATATTTTTTTAGTTAAACAATTATTGTAGTTAGATGAATGCTAGGAGAATAATGAAGAATATGGGAACAAGGTGGAACATTTTCTTGAATTTGCTAAAATGAATGTTCCTAATAAAAATAGACTGTATTTTTATCCTTGCATGGAATGTTTAAATAGAAATCAATTGGGTATTTTTGATATAAGAGAGAATCTTCTTTGTAATGAATAAATTTGAGGTATAAGAAATGGATATGGTATAGTAAAATCGAAAGATTGAGTTCTATGTTCTAAGAGAAAGAAGTAAGTATGAATGCCTAGGATGATAGGATAGAGGATACAATCTGTGATATTAAAATAGAGTCCTTTGCATGAGTATATATTCATGAGATCTTGTAGAGTAATGCAGAGATTTATATCAAAGTTGTAAAAAGTATACACATTTGACGATTGTGTTAAGATCGGTCAACTTGAAGGCAAGATGAGGGAGGACCAATTTGAATTTTACTTAGTTACTTGCATTGTTGGTGGGTATATTTCTTGATAATAATGTGCTTCCTAACTACAAGGTCAAGAAAATTTTGTGCTTGATGTGTTTGCAGTATAAAAAATACACGCTTGCCTTAATGATTGTATATTATACAGAAAAGAGTATGAAGGGCTATCTAATTATCCGAAATGTGGGGTGTTACAATACAAAGTAAAGAAAGATGTAAGTGGTGATGATAGTAAGATCATTAAAGGCTCATCTTCAAAGGTGCTGTGATATCTTCCAATAATGTCATGATTTGAGCATTTGTTTTTTAATGATATGGAAGCAAAGAACTTGAGATGGATTTTGATGAAAGAATATCTGATGGTAAACTTCAGCACTCAACCGATTCTCCTCAATGAAAGATGATAGATTACAAGTTTCTTGATTTTTGTAGTGAGTCAAAAAACCTTTGACTTGGACTTTGTACAATTGATATTAACCTTTTGGGTAATCTCAGCATCACACATAATGTGTGGCCAATTCTCCTAGTGACTTATATTTAAAGTCGGGCAAACGAGCTGAACTTGTTGGGCCAAGCTGTTAACTTGACAATTTTGGCAAGTTGGGTTGAGAAAATGAGCTAGGTTAGCCCAAACTACAAAAATAGTAGGCCAAACAGTCTAGCTTATTTTCTTTTCTTTTTTTTTAAAATCTAATCCACTTGTCATGCACTCAACTCTAAAATCTCAGTATCTTACTCACTCTCCTATTTTGTCTTCTTGGTCTCACTCTCTTGAGTTTAACTCTCCCTAAACCTAAACACTAAAGAGTCAACGCCCTTGCTAATCAATCATCTACTCTACCAATTCACCTTTATCTTCTCTTTTCCTTTAAATCTTTACTAGTGTTGTTGTAAATCATGGTCGAACTTGGAAGCTCATGCTCAAACTCAAACTTTGTTTAAACTTCAAACTCTAGATCATCTCTCTAGTACAGCTGTCCAAATTATCTCTCCTATAGGTAAGCTTGCAAACTCCCTTCTTATGAGTGAGACTTATCTATGAATATCATCTATAAAATGGTCTTGAAGATAGGAATTTCATTTCCTAGTCTAAGTCCCTTCTCTTATGAAAAAGTAAAATTTGAAACTGCCGAAGTGCCTAAGAAACTAGTATTTGTACAAAGATCTTACTGATATATGATATGCTTCTAATTTTTGAACAAATGGTTTTATGCCAAGAAATATCATTCATATTGAATCTCTCACATTTTGTAGGAACAACCAAAACCAAAAATCTGGACAATAATATTAGCTTTCTTAAAGTGAAGTTGAGCAATGATGATTTGAAGGAGATTTCATATGTGATACTAGATAGTGTGATGATTGTATTTGTAATTTTGGATGCTTGATAATTGCTAATTAATTTGTTATAAGGTTGATTGAATTTAGGTTGTCTATTTTATTTATTTACAAGTTCTTTAATGTATTTTCTTGGTCAAGGATATGCTTTATCTAACTAGATTTACGCTTTACTGGAGTGATTTGATTTAAATGTGTGTGCTTTTATGTTATATAATTTTAAATTATTCTAAGAAAAGAAAGAATATTCAGAAAGTTTTACACGCTAGCCCACGAGCTAACCAACCTTCTAGTTAATGGGTTGGGTTCAAAATGCTAGCCCATAGGTTGACTAGTAGCCCATTTTCCTAGTGATACTTACAATCTACCTCCTTGATTATGTATGAAACACAAGTATATCATGTTGACCATGATGATCTCAAGACCGAAACAACCCATGAATAATATCGATGTCTACTTTATGCCCTTTATTAAGGACTTAAAGATGATGTAAGAAGAGGGCTTTGATGTGTTAGATGCTTATTGGCAATAATCCTTTAGAACACATGTCATAATTTTTTACATGATAAATAACTTTCCTTTATATAGGAACTTGTCTGGGTATAGTGTCAAAGGATATAAAGCATGTTTTATTTATGAAGAATGCACACATTCTCATCATATGAAGCACAAAAATAAGACAATCTAACTTATGAATATCAAGTTTCATTAGCTCAATCTACTCCTATTAACTCTATTTAAGTTAATAGGTTCAGACCCATAGCTTGAATGGACTAAAAATCATCATTATCAACTAAACCCTAACTTGTACCATTAAGAAAATGGAAGAAGGCAAGAAGATTTGAGTGTAGAAAGCTTACATTTGATGTTTATGAGCTCTAAAATACTCTCAATAGTAGATTTCCTTAAGCCCTAGCACAGCTCTTCAGATGCTCTCTTTAATCTCTCCTTTTTCATTTTCTAGAGCTACATAAAAGTGTCCATACACCTGTGACGAACATACAATATGTCGTGGCCCATGGCATAGAGAGCATCCCTCCAAGCATGTCAAGACACGCACACTATAATGGCTTGATTCACAAGTCACGACATGTGACATAGAACCTTGCCCTTTAGATTTCTTCCTCTTCTCATTTTTGGGTGACCCGATTCTCATTCAGACCTACTTCTAGGGCTGGAATTAAAACCAAACATGCCCATTAGGCCTCTCTGGCCATACACCTTGCTAATACACTTAATTAATCTAATTCAAGCTTAATTAATCTAATTTAAAATTGAGAATGTTACAATTCCCCCATCTTTTTAAGAATTTTATCCCTAAAATTCACATAATTACTTAAAACATACCTTATGGGAACAGTTGGGGGTATAGTTGATTCATTTTCTCCTTAGTCTCCTATATAGCATCTCCAAGAGTCATTCTTTTTCATGTCACCTTAACCAAGTGAATATTTTTATTCCTTAGCTGTTTCTCCTTCACGTTAACTATTCTCTCAAGTTCAGCTCGGTATGTCAGATTCTCCTATAACTCAACATCTTTAAGTTTAATAATGTGATATGGGTTAGGCTAATACTTCTTCAATTGTAAGATGTGGAACACGTCATGTATGCTTGTAAGATAAGATGGCAGTACAATCTGATAGGCAAGTATCCCAATTTGCTCTAGGATCTCAAAGGCCCTAATAAATCATGGAGTTAAATTCTTAGCTCGAATTGATCTCCCAATGCTTGTCACTAATGTGATTTTCAAGAAAACATGGTTCCAACATCACATCCTAATGGATTTTTTTGTTTGTCAACATAGGTTTTTTGTCGACTCTGAGCAATCAATAGCTTCTGATGAATCACTTCTATCTTCTGAGTAGTTTGATCTACTAAATCAATACCAAAAAGCTTCTCTCACTTAATTCAGTCTAACAGAGTGGTGATTTGCATTTTCTACCACACAAGGCTTCATAGGGAGATATCTGAATGCTCAAGTGAAAACTATTATTATAAGCAAACTCTGCTAATAGTAGGTATTTATCCTAGCTACTTGTCCACTCAATAGCACATTCTCTGAGCATATCTTCCAATGTTTGATTCATTCTCTCAGTTTGACCGTCTGTATGGGGATGATAAACAGTACTGAATTTTAATTTTGTCCCCATTGCTTAATTTAAAGCCTTTTAGAAGTTTAATGTGAACCTTAGATCACAGTTTAACACTATATCTTTTGGAACTTTATATAATCTCACTATTTCTTGCAAGTGCACCTCGGTAAACTTCTCCATAGGATAGTCTGCTCTAATAGCCAAAAAATGAGCTAACTTCATTAGTTTGTCTATAATGACACAGATGGCATCATAACTTGCTTGAGTACGGGACAAACCTATGATAAAATCTATCAAAATGCTATCCAATTTCCACTTTAAAATTTCTAATGATTGCAGCATACCGGGTGATTTTTGATGTTCAATTTTGACTTTCTGACAAGTTAGACACTTAGACACATACTTGGTCACATCACGCTTCATGCCATGCCACCACAAATACTTCTTCATGTCTTGGTACATTTTGGAGGCATCAGGGTGAATGGTAAATTTAAAGGAAGCTCGAAAGTTCGACATCTAAAAGGTAATTTTCTATCCACCTTAACTTAAATGAGTTTGATTGATCTAGGATCATGATTAGGGTTTTAAATTTTAATCTTCTACTGCACCCTCCAATCCAATAATACTAACATTGTGGAGGCCTCGATGCATAATCTATTTTTTATTTGGAAGTCTTAGTACTATTTTAGATAGATTGGACATATAACACCTTGGATTTTTAATGAAAGGTAGAATCTGTAGTTCATAATAGGTGAAAGCACCTTTAACTGAGGCTGCTTGCCATGATTAGTGAGCTAAGGTCAATCCAATCGCATGGACTTGGTCCTATTATATTATTAGCCCACAAATTCAATTGGAAAAAATAAGGAAAATATAAGGTGGAGAATATTGATCATGCATTGTATGGATTGATATATGATAAACATATTTCTATAAGTATCCGACAAATGTTTTACTTGCCACTTCACACACTCATATGCTATTCTTGTATACTTATGAATATATTAGATTATTTGGTTACTGAGTTCTCGACTTGTCCCTATGATTATATTTCATAGGTGAAGGCTTTGATATAAGCAAAGAGAAGGAAGAGGTTACTAGAAATTAAGGAGCTTGGTTTGGATAGCCAATTCCCTTTCGGTACATGGCATAACAAACTATTCATTATTATACTAACTCATAATCATGCATTGTTTTGGTACATTTGCATGAGTATGTGAATTGTGGGTATCTAGACTTTGAAGAATGTAATTGTAATGAAATTGTTGAAAGAGGGTCGATATACTATTACAAGTGGTGTTTGTGCGTTTTAATGGCTAAAAGATTGTTATATTTAATTTATTGTCATCCCTTGAATTATTGTGAAATCAGGGTTTTAGTGGCCATATTCTATTTAGAATGTGTGTAATGTTGTATAATTTCTCAATTAGGTTTGTTGTGGTTCAATTGAGTTAGTTTAATTAGACTTAAAGTTATTGGCACTTGGTTATTGGGTTTGGACACTCTCATGTTTGTTTTGAAAGGAAAAAGAACAATTTTGTGTTTGGATGTATAGCTTTTAAATGGTAAAGTATCTGATTGTAAAATTGATGCTAATAACTAAGTGGTTTAAAGAGTTATGTGTGGAGATTTGAATCACTCAAGTCAAACATCAAATGGCAAAACGATGTGCTTTAGAAGTTGATCTCGGCTTGTTGTCATGGCAGCTGGGGTATATCATGTTGCATTACATAGTGAGGGAATTGATCTCTCTATACCATCTATTGCAGGAGATGAAACATGCACCACGATAGATGGTGCAATTTAGGAAGTGCCCAAATTGCCCTATTTTAATAATTGTATGGCTTAAATTATGATTCCATGCTTCCGTTAATTTTTTCATGTGTTTTAAATTTTGGTTTAAGCTTAACAACCTTTTCAAAAAGTTTTTTTGGGATCCTAACTTTTAAACATTCTTTTTAAATACTTATGTTATGATAACTTAATATAAGGAATTATCTTAATTCTAGTTATTATAATGTGTTGTGTGTTATGTTCTGGTAATATCAAGATGGACATTACATTTAGAATCTTGAAGAACCTTTCAAAAGGATTGTTTGAGCTCAAACTTAAAATTCTAAAATATCATAGGAAGAATATGAACAAATAAAAAAAACCACATGAAAACTGGGCCAAAATACCAATTTTTCACATTTTGGCATAATTGTTGTGACACATGTCCATGTGCCACAACTTGTGGTACAAAGAGGGCAATTCTTGCCTCTTTGCCATGCACTATGGCTCGTGAACCTTGTGCCTTGGCACAAGTGCTCTATTATGATTGTAAAAAGCTATCATGAAAGCTTTTCTTGATAAATTTTGAATGTGTGTCATTTTCACATTCAAAATCTAATTGAAGTGATTCAAATTTCAACACAAAACTTTTTTAAAATTCTAACTAATTGTAAAAGTTTCATTACAATCTAGGATTATATGTGAATTTTAGATACTCAAATTCAAAAAGTTAGATTTCAAAACCATTTTAGTGCATCAAGTATTCTAATCACAACCTTTATATTATTAGCTCAACTTAGGGCTTAAACAAAGTCTATTGGACTATTATTCACTTGATTAATCATTCAAACATATAATAACACCTCAAACACAAGATTTGGCCACTTATAGCCTGATTTCATATAATAAGCCTAAATTTATATGAACTATGAACAATTACCCCGTGGCCAAATCATCGCCATATACCACATATAAATATCACGACATATACTTGTCTCTTATTTTGAGCATAAAGCCATGGTGTTACATCACACATTCTGATTAGGTTACCTTACACCATTGTACAAATATAATTTGAAATATCACAAGAAATTTACATTATTGCCACATATATACCTATCACTATTAAATTGCCACAAAATCACTACATATACAAGCATGTGGCTAAAATACAACACACATATCATACAAGTGCAATCTTAAAAAATGACATGCATTCTTAGTTGGCAACAAAAAAATATCATATATATATACACACAAACTTAAAAGTACTTGGGCCATTATGAAGTGTACTAGAAAACTAGTCCTTTCCTAATTCTTTCCCTTGTACTTTGTCAGACTCAAAACTTGTAAAACAATAATCAAAGGGTGAGATAAAAATCTCAATAACTAAGATAATCTATATTATCAATTAACATGTAAAGTTATAAACAAGTAATTGTAAGAAGTCTACCAATACGTGAGTCTAACAAATAATATAATAAATGACATCACTATAGTAAAATAAATAATCATAGCCATCTAAACCTCTGATACTCCCAACTAAATTTAAAGCCTAACCACAAGACCAAACCACATGTCTAGTCCGAGCTCACTATCTATGATAAGACTATAGCTAAAGGCTTCCTAGTTCACTTTTAGACTACAAATTCCCCCTATTTTAAGTAATCTAGGTGTCATTACTTAAACACTATATCTTAGGGATGTTAAGGAGCATAATCTCCAACACTGTACCCATTAAGGCACTAAAGAGAGTAATTCTCTGACACGCATCCTTTCATGGACCAAGGAGAAAATTGGCTGTACTTATCATCTCGAGGTGTCAGCAATGCCATACAAATGTATTCTCCATTATCCCTACTAGGGTAAACTCCTACCCTCACTAACATGCCCATAAATTACCATTAAACCATGTATAATTATTTCTCATGTAATCATGTTCCTTGCCACTTTAATATTTTAATCAACATGCACTGAGATTTTTTTAATATATATATATATATATATTGGTAAAAAGGCAAATATACCCACAAAGTGATCAGCTAGGGGCACTTAATATCTTAAAGTGAGGAAAAGGATAAAAATACCCATAACATTACATGAGTGGGTGCAAAAGGGACCAGACCAATAACTTTGACATAACATTATTAACTTTAACTGTTAAATGATAATTATGCATGCCACATGTTAGCCCTTACTGATGTGGATTAGTGAATAGGAAAATATAACTACGAAGTTATCGGTTAGGAGCAAAAATATCTATAAGTTACCAGAGTTAGTGTAAAAGTGATCAATCCATTAAATCTCTTAAATGTTAACTGTTTAGTTGACATCTAAGTAGATGTTGACTATTTTTTAACTAATGTAGCCCAAAAATATTTTCAGATGCATTTTTATAAATGTCAATTGATTATCATATAAGTCTATATAATTAGTGACTAATTCATCAAAATCCATGCCACATGATTATTTCTTTCTATCGCCACGTATCTCTCCCCCTTCCTTCTTCCCTCTCCACACATTTTTTTTGTCTGCAAAACTTGATATTCAATATAATGAGATAGGTTATATACAACTGACTATCGAGATTGAGCATACCTCTTATGCCACCTTATCTTAAGAACATTGTCACAACCTTAAGCAATTTCATTCATGATAAGTTTAAAATTTTCAAATGGTTTTCACCACTGCTGTAAAGAAATAAGTGATTTAATTTAATATTAAATCAAAACGGCATTTTCTCATATGATATTCATGCAATGATCGATTAGCTTTTAAAGAATTTGATCTAGGAATATTTTTCATCTATGTCAACAAAAAATGGTCATCTTCTGCTTAGATATTGACTAAATAGTCAACATTTTAAAGATTTAATGGATTGATCACTTTTGCATCAACTCTAATAATGTTATGGGTATTTTTTTTCCAAGCCAAGAACTTTGTGGGCATTTTTATTCCTTTATTAGTTCACATCAGCCAAAGACTGACACGTGGCATGTACATTCAGTATTTAACAGTCAATATTAATAGCGTTAGGTCAAAGTTAATGGTCTATTCACTTTTACACCCACTCATGTAACATTATTAGTATTTTTGTTTGTTTTTTTACTTTAAGATACTAGGTGCCCATTACTGGCTATTTTGTAGGTATTTTTGCCCATTTACCCTATATATAACTATTATTTTTACCCTTTTATTTTAAAACACAATTCTAAATACTCTATTTTCCCCCAAAATACTCTACTTTTGCAAAAGATATATAAATGCATTTTATTTACCCTAAACTTATACAAGCAATCTTGTAAACAACTTTTTCATGATAATAAATAACAAATATTATCCGATTACTTTAATTCATTTATTGTTAAAAGGGTCACCCATGGCTTGTATACACTATTATCTCTTCTTCAATCTCTAAAAGATCCTCGATACAATAATCTATAATAACAACTACTATATGTTAATTTCTTAACTTAACATATGCAATTTAAATCAAACTCAATTTCACCACTTATACTTGATAATCTTACTAGCAGAGCTAATCAAAGCCACAGCAAATTTAATCTCCACCCAGTAAAATCACAAGATAATCCATCTTTACTAATTCCAAAATGTAAAATTTATGTAAAACTCAATTCTCCCTTATTACCACCACTCTTTGTGAAACCACTTACCCCAAGTTTAAGGAACCTAGATCAAGCTATTAAAAATGTATAAAATACTTAACAAATGGATTCCTACCCTTTTCAACTCATATCAACACTTTCTCACTCTAAATTCTTGAAACCAAGGTGTAGAAGTAGAGAAGAGTGATGAGAAGCTTACTAAAGTGTGTGATGGTCTAAATCCACCTTTAAGATCACCTAAAGTCTTACCCTAGTTGTAACATCTTAAGTTTTTAATTTGAAAATTATCAGTGTTTCTAAGGGTATTTTGGTTAAATTAGATAAAGTATTACTTAATGGCATTTAAGGGAGACTAATATAATTTTCAGATCATTAGATAGCCTTAGAAGAATGTTAGGTTAAAGTTCAAACGGGTCATAGCACAGAAGGAAGTTTAAATTATGGTGGGGCTCTTTATGCTATACGCCATGACAGATGTGTCCATGTGCCACAGTGCATATACAAAATCAGCATTTATTAGTTCATGAAATTAGACTGAAAATTAGAAGTGGGATAAGAGAAATTGCGAGGAGGTGACAAGAAACGTTGGTGATTGCCAAGGCACGACCTTTAGACTATTTTAAATGTATTTAGAGCTTGAATCTTCATTAGGTAAGTTCCATATTCCCTTTCCCTCATCTTTATGTAAAATTTCTGACTTTTGGGGGAATGGGGGCTTTAATCTCAGTTTTCTTAGGTTTAGACCAAACCTATTAACTTATTAAAGGTCTTGGGAAGTTAAATCAAGCCTTTAATCCTAGGTTTATAGGTTTAGTTTGGATTTAGAATTCTTGTTGAAGGTTTAGACGAACTCTTAGTATAATTTGAGAGTTTTTGGATAATGTAGATAGTGGGTTGATATTGTTGGTATGCTTAGATGTTTAATAGGTATTGTTAGAGTATTTTGAAAGGGTTAGTGTTGTTAAGTAAGGAATTTGAGAGTTATGGGTGCTTGAAATCTAGTGATTTTGGGGATTAATCGGAGTGATAATTGATAATTATTGCTTAATTGTGTAAATTGAGTATTGCTTGAGCCTTATCGTACATATAGAATGTGTGGAGCTAACGTTGAATTATGGTAACTCTTTTGTGACAAAAGGTTGAGGTAACAAAATAATTTGTACTATTTAATTATATTGCTTAACTATTTATGAGTAGACATGTATGTTGGCTACTTGAGATTTGATAACATTGCATATTATGAAATATGATTTTCATGCATATGAAATGATTTTGAAATGATAAATTCTGTGAAAGTTCTATATGATTGTAATTAGAATTGGATATGTATATGAATTATATATGAGATATGTGAGCATGATCATGTTAGGGGGTGAGAGTTTACTGTAAGGAATAGTGAAATCCATATAGCATATATCTCCTTAATGCCTAGCAAGGCACGTTGTTGGAGATTTTTTACTTAGTATCCAAGTAGGATACAACGTTAGAGACTAAAGCTCCTTAGCATCAGTTATACATTGTTGGAGTAATAACACCCTGATTTATGTGTGATAGGGAGAGACCATAATTCAGAAGTGGGATAGGACACCTTTATTTAAGTGATCCTACAATAGAAGATAAGTTTGAGTCATTGTGAATGTGCACTTGGTCCAAGAGCTATAATTTTAGTCAGGGTAATATGGAAGCTCTAATGGTAGAATGATTATGCTAGAGTAAAATTAAACATTGATTATGGAAAAAGTTATGTTGTAATATGCCAAAAGTATGATTTAGTGTATAATAGCTTTACTCTTATATGGTTGTGCATGTTAATTAATAGTAGTGAATTATTTTATTATTCAGATATTTATCTCACCCCGTGGTTATATTTTATAAGTAAGGGCTTTGGTAGGAGGAAGGGGAAGGAAGGGGTGATCGAAGAGTGAATAGCTCATTTGTATAGCTCTTCTCCCTTGTCACTTTGGTCATTTGTAAAAAATATTTTTTAGATTTTTCCAATTTAGGATCATGACATTGTTTCAGTATCACTTGCATAAGGATTTGTGATATGTGTGTGCATCTCGACCTAAAATTGATGCTATTATGGTTAAATGAGTGTGTTTGACCATGATACAATTACAAGTGATATAATTGTGATGATTTATGTATGAAAATGACCAAAACAATATTTATGTTGAGTTTTATTCACCCCTTTGTATTGTTAGAAATTGGAGGTTTAGTGCTCATTTTGATTATGAATGCTTATTTGTATGATATGATTGGCCATGTATGTTGTATGTGGTCTATTTGAGGTGGTCAAAGTAATCCTAGAGCTAATGGCTTTTGGTGTTGTGAATTAGACACTTTTGAATGTGTTTTGAGGTGAAAACAGATCATTTTGGGTTCAGATGTCTATCTTTTTAATAGTTGAGAATTTGGGTGTGAAATTAGTGCCATTAGTTAGAGAGATCAAAGATCTTCATGTAGACACTTGAATCGCTCAAATTGGATATTGAATAGTGAAATGGAACGCTCTAAAAGTTCAAATTGCTATCATGATAGTAGATTCATGATAGCAATATGCTGTTATGACAGTAGGTGCACACCGTAGTGCATAGCAGTTGCATCGTGATTCAATGTTTGATAAGGGATTCATCCCTTTATGCCATTTGTCGTGACGGGTGTGGCCAATGTCGTGACAGGTGTGGCCAGTGTTGTGGTGGACAGGCTAGTTTGTGGAGAAAATTCTAGTTTTCTCCTACTTATTTTTAAGTGGATTGGTTTTCATGCTTATGTTATCATGTATGACTTGTTTTAAATGATAGTTTAAGCTTAAACAATATTTTAAAAAGGATTTTTCTTAGGATCTCAATATTTTAAATTAATTACCTTTAAACTCTTGGGTTGTCATAACTTTTATTTAGAATTTCAATTAATTTGAGTTATCACAATGGTGTGCTAGAGTATTGCCCTGGCATTGTCAAGGCAAATATTACACTAGGAGATCTCCTCTTCTTCTCCCTCATGCTTCTCAAAAATTAAAATTTCCTTTCTAGTTTCAAAACTAATTCACGACTTATTAAGGTTGACTAACGACTATGCATTATGGCACAGCATACATATGTCATAACATATGGCATAGTGAGAAAACTTTCACTTATCTCGTGTCATCCGATCCCAATTTGATTCAAATTCTAGCCCAAACTTAGAGGTGCCCAATGGTTCTAAAACACCCATTAGCAATTTA
Organism: Prosopis cineraria; assembly: GCF_029017545.1. Classification (NCBI taxonomy): domain Eukaryota; kingdom Viridiplantae; phylum Streptophyta; class Magnoliopsida; order Fabales; family Fabaceae; genus Prosopis; species Prosopis cineraria. Next base: position 32,456,773 of record NW_026555343.1, read on the forward strand.
GAAACATGATTAATTAAATTAATTCACTTATTTACTAATTTAAACCTTAGTGATTAAGTACTAGATTAAAACTTAGGATGTTACATTTCATGTTGGTTATGTATGTAACTGACATGAAAAACATTTTCCATGTCGATTTTATTACAACTGATATGAAAAGATTACATCCCACATCAGTTTTTTCACATTGGTTATATATCTGACATATAAAGTCTAATTTTTTACAATGATTTTTTTTTCATTTTCCCCCGATAATTGACATAAAAAATCTAAAAAACTAATGTAAACAATCATTATCACAGTAGTGAATTTCATGGATACAACATGTTAGGGCTTATTAAACAAAAAACATCCAAAGTGGAGCCTTTGTTGAGCAAGAAAAAACCAAATAAAGGGAGGTTTGATGCAACTATAATAAAAATAGTGGGGATACATTCAAAAAAGTCTCATTTATGGAATTATAAATCAAAAGGTAAGAATTAACAAGCATAAAAATCTTAACAAACTTAATAAAATTTGAAACAACTATACTGGTAAGAGGTAGTAGCTTTGTTTTCTTAAACATTATTAAGGGGAGTACTTCTTTCGAGAAGAGAAGAATAAGCATGATATATCAAGTCATCGATCACCAAGTATTTGATATAGTTCATTATCCTCAATCTCGTAGGTGTGTTGACCTAAAATGTATTAGTACAAAACATATTTGTCTTCCTAAGCATAGGGATGTGGTGGATTGTCTAGTTTTTTTCTTGTTATATACAGTAGTAGGTTATAGGAATCTTTCCCAAGAAAGCCTCCTGAGGTGTCATAACATTGTTAGTTGAGAGTTGTTAAAGTTTTCATACAAATTTGGTAGTCTATTTTTTTAGTATGTGTGGTAGTTGCATATTTTAGTAGTCCATCTTTGATCTATATTTTTATGTTTGCATTTGGTAGGAAGTTCTTTTTTAAGATATACTTGAGTTGTATCATATGAAGCTAATGTTATTGTCGATGGTTATAGTGGTATCATGTATAAATGATTAGACGACACCCCATGATAGAAGCTGGGGGTTGGTGTTGGACCCTAAATTCTTACCATATTTGGTTGTAGATACAGCTAGCTCATTCAAAGTCATCATAACTTTTAAAAAGTTTAAGAAAACTAGTTATATGAATTCCATTTTTTCTTAAGAACTTATGCCATTGTAATTTAAGAATAGGGGTTTCACCTATTGTTATTATCATCGTCCTTTAAAAGATATTATGTTTTGGTGTTTTGTGGGTTTGAAAATTTGTTAATAGAGAAAGCAATATTAAGATAAGTGATAGCAAGATATTAAAGAGCTCCAATGGCTTATTTATAAGAGGAAGGATCAAACATAGGGTTGCTATCAATAAGTGTTGCATTTAAGCCCAGCAAAAGGATATTTGGGCTTAAATGCATTACTCTTAGATTGAGTGATCATTGCATGTGTATTGCATTATAGAGTAGATTCAACAACTTGGGCCTCTTTGATAGAAACTTCAAATAGGCCAAGGAAAGTGGAAATATATGATAGATTGGGCTATGAACTAGCCTAATATCACTTTAAGAAAACCTAGATGAAAAAAGCTTGAGATAATAGACCTAGTGATGAAAGCCCTGAAGATGATAACTGTTGTGCTAGTGCCTCAAACAAGGAATGCATTGATATAATAGAACCAGTAGTCATGGCTTCTAGTTGCATAATGAGTAATGGAACAACAATAGAGGAATCACCATTTGAATCTGACTTGTGATTTAAGAACCCTATAGTAAAAGGAAACATAAAAGGGTTAGACACAATATGGTGAGAGATATATATATGGCTAGTAAAACTGAGACATCTGAATCCTTTTTATTGAGATACATAACCTAAGAACACACACTTCTAGCTATGGAACTGAAATTTATTCTCATTATATGGCTTTAGGCAAGGTTAGCAGGCACACCCAAATGGTTGCAAAGAGTTATACATAGCCTCTGTTTTAAAAATTTGAAATATAGAATCATCTAGCACTAGAATCATTAACTATTTGGTGTGACAATGTTCGTGCGTGTACATTAGCTATGAATCCTGTTCAACATGCTAGGAGTAAACATATGTGTCTTGTTCAAAGAAGATGACAAATTGTCTTGCAAAGGCTCTTACTTTTTCTCAATTTTCTAATCTTAAAAGCAAATTCAGGTTGTCAGTCACACCCTCTAATTTGAGGGCAGATGTTAGAGCATAAGATTAATTATATAATTGTATGATTAGTTATTGTTTATGTAGCCTTCTATAATGTATAGGTAGGCATATCTTGTAACTATATTGCATTATATAATGAATGAATGAGAGCCAGCAGGGTATTTGAGGCTTGGCATTATTCTCTTTTTAATCTACTGTTTGAATCTTCTCATCATATACAAAAGTGGATTCTTCAATTGAATATAACTAAGCAATGCTCTAGGAATAGTCATGCATGACTCTTTATTTAGCTTTATGCATGTTGCTCTCTATTTACCCATTATCTAGTTATGTACAATGTGGCATTTGTGTCCTTGGAGGCACATTTGCTTACTTGGGATGGCATGTCTTTGCAAAACATTCTTTCATGGCAATATTTTTTTTAACTTCTTTTATATTGGTGCGATCATTCTCAACTATGGTGTCTATCTCAAGTCTTTATGTAGTTTTTTTTTTAAATCTTTTCTTTTCTTTGCAAAACATTTTAGCTTTAATGATTGTTGTTTTGTTTGTTTATGTAGTTCTCGTACTTGCTATCTCATCACCCATGGGTTAGAGACTTGTATTTTAAAATTTTATCTTTTATAGAAAAAGTATTTCTCAACCATTATTATTATTATTATTATTATTATTATTATTATTATTATTATTATTATTTTGATATAGTTTCTTAACCGTTACTCTACTTGATTTGTTTGGCCTGAATGTATACACTCATAATCATAATCATAAATTAGTATAAATAAATAATTCATAATTATTTTAATTATAAATACATTAATGAAAATTCATAGAAATTAATTAATATTTAACATTTAAATAGATTTTCTAAATTGTTTTTTTCCTTTCATAAAATAATTTGAATGAATAGAATGTAAATGTAAATATATTTAAATAAATTTAAGATCTATATTTTAGAAAGACAGTTTAGAGACCAAACTAATTCTATACTTCAGGTTAAAGCAATAAAATAAGGAAGTAAAAAAAGGAAAAACAAAAGACAAGAAAAAACCAATTCTGCCTTTAGCCTAAAAAAAAAATACTTTTCAATTTCTTTTGATTCTCAAGTTTCTCTTCTTTTATTTATTTTCTACTATAGTTCATTCAAGGCAAAATTCACACGTGCCTTTAGTTGGGATGGTGTCACTGACCTTTTCTCAATCTCCTCGGTAATCAATTTGTCGATCGATGACGACATGGTCTTGGATAGTTAGTTCATTTTTGATTTTACATATAAATTTGGATTGGATTTGGAAACTCTTGTCAAGCCTATACCCGATTGTTCCCTATTTTAGGTTTGTTGTAATTTATTAATCTTTTAGGGTTTTTGAGTTCTTGAATTGCTAATTTTTCTATTGTTCAATTTAATTTGGTATCAGCCTATAGTTATTGTAGTAATATTTAATAGAATTTATATAATCTAAATTCAACCCTTTAGTTTCCAATCAAGAGCAAGGGGATCAGTCTAACGGTCTTTCATTCACGGCTCCTGGTTTTCTAGAATTCTATGATATTTAAATTTGTTTCTTGCATTCAATGGCTTTTATCATTGCTTCTAAATTTTAAAACTTCTTATCAACTAAGTTTCTTCCAAATACTTTATATTTTTGCCATAAATAGAATTGTTGACTTTTGATTTTAAGACACATATATATAGATATATTATGCATTTATGTATGTGTACACATGTGGAAGTATTTGGATTCCTAAAATTTTGGTACATAACCTCTAATGACTTTATTTGCTTATGTTAAAAGTTTTACCAAGCTGTGTTTTATTGCACAATAAAAATAGGAGGTTGGCGCAACTGACCTACTAGCTGATTATGGAATTCTTACTATATGAGTGATACAATACATGTTTTGTAAATTAGGAGAAATGAATAGGGAAGATGGAACTGCAGCGCACATTTCAAGTTAGATACCTAATCGAGCAGGGTCCCAGTTACCAAGATTGGTTCAGCTGAATGGAAATGCCCTTCCTCCTCATATACTAAATTTAGGTGGTATTCCATGTTCAATGACAATTATGGACCCTGAATTTCTCAGAGCATGTTTGGATATGCAATAGAAGATGTAAGACAATTTTTTCAGTTTTGGTGTCTTCGTATTATATGAATTGTTTATTTGCAATGCATTTAATTAGAATGAGTTGATTGCATTAATTCTTTTTGGGAAAATTGTTCAGTCTAACAGAGATGGATATATACATATATTTATGTAAAGTATAAGGTGAGAAAACACAAAAGTTTGTAAACGCGATATATAATTTTAATCAACATTTAAATTTATCCCAAAAAACCTTAATTTTGTTCTAGGACTTGATGTTACATATCTTTTCATTTGAGGTACTACTTTGTGCCTCATTGCTAGGATATTGTTACATAAGTGGTTTTATCAGTCTCAATGCATTTCGCATTGCAAGCAACCATTTACAACGTGTACCCAATATTATTTGTAAGTTGTAACTTGCTTGACCAATGACAAATGAAAAAGTGAGTTACTTTTCCTTGTCTTCCATGGTTCCACTTTATGTTTTATGGCCTTTTGCCTTCTTTAAAAGTAAAGGCCACAATAAGAGAGTAGAACAAATAGCCTTTAGTTTTGTTAAGAGGGGTAGAGGAAGATCAAAGATAACACTTCTGGAAGTTGTTGAATGAGATGTTCGGTTAACAATATTTCCAAAGGCTTTGCTGTTGAGAGAGTACAATGATATTGTGCAATCTATATAGCCAAGCCCACCTGATAGGATAAGAATTGTTATTGTTGTTGCTATATCCTCTCTAAAAGTATCCACTTATCTCCTTGAGAATCTAAACATAGTATATGAGATCAAACAATCATGCTCTACTAATCTTTTTTGTTGCTGATATTTGTTAATATTTTTACTTAAACTTTGTATACAATAATAAAATGATGAAATAAATAGATACAGAAAATCATTATATATTTTGCTCTTTTACCTTTCAATTATAATATGCTATTACAATGGCATCACTTGCCGGTTATAGAACTTAATAGAAGAAAGTTTAGGGATGTTGCCAAATGCCTGAAGGAGGGCATGTTAAAATTTACACCTTCGAAGGTTTTACTTCTTGGCCTTTAATTTCTTTTCTTAACATTGGAATCTTTCACTTAGTTTATACGTATTCCCTTTTATCTCTATTAATTTTCTTATTCCTCGAAATGATCTTTCTTATAGTTAATAATGTTTTAGGTTTATCTTCTTAAGAGGAGCACCTGAACATGGAAACATTAGATAGTTATTTGATGACTTGTATCAAGCGATTATCTATAAGTAATCAAAACTAACAATATCCCCAGATTGTCAGCTCTTCTCTAGTAGGTATAATGATACCAACACCTAGCATGTTGCAAGTTATGAATTCAAGCATGGCCTCTACACTCAATAATTGCATCCAGTAGATGTAATATCATGGTATCCTCATCTATCAATAGTGGAAATATATATCTTCTTGGCAGCTTGCATAGGAATTCCTTAAGTAGATATGATGGTAATATTGCTATCTTTCTTTACCAGACACTTCCACTTTACTCATTTTCCCCTTGAATCATAAAGTTTAGTTATTTCAGGTTTGTCAAATGGCTATCAGCAGTCTTCTATTAGTTTTTCTATTGGTTCTGGTAGAAACATGTCATCAATGGGTGTGTAAAGAATTACAAATAAGATAATTCCCACTCCTAGATTTCCTAGTAGCAATCACTCATATGTGAATGTAGAATCTTTTAATAGTAGCAATGTCTTTTCCAATGTTGATTCTATTATGGTATCATAGCCACGGCACAAGCAACATATTGTTGGCCAAAATAATAATATGGTGCAAAACCTTGGCAACTAAATGGGTAATAAAATGAGGCCTAGTTTACAACAAAAACCCCTTGCATACTCAAATGGAGCTATAAGTAGTGGATTAAGCTCTATTGGAAATAATATGCAAGCTGTAAATGAATCTGGAACTACTGATGGCTATGCTACACCTTATTCTAACTCCTCCAAACAATTGCAGCAGTACTTTGATCAAAATCAGAAACTACTGGTTTAGGGTAATCTTCCTTGTTCTTTTATTTTTTTAATTTTTGTCTACAAGCGACTAAATCTATGATTTTAACCCCAACCATACCCTGTCATTTAGTGGTGTTATCTCTTTGCTTATATTCTTATTTCTCATTGGATGGGTGCGTGTTTATGTTTCTTGTCCATATGCTTTCTCCATTAGATTTTCTATAGAATTTAGCTTCTTACTTTAGACATGAAAAATTTTTGTTAGTAGGTGATGCTTGTGGAACAAATAATGTTGACTCATTTCCTTATAGAAACTTTTATTCATCTATGACATCTTTTGGATCTATCATGAGTGGTCAAAACATGAAATCAGCAAAATTGCCTGCGATATCTAAACCAACTCTCTGGTTAGTAGCCATTTAAGTTTGCATCGGATGCAACAAGCTGCTCTTTTGAAGTCTCAAGCAATTAATCAGTTGGACAAGTTGAATTTTCAGTCTTCTTTAACTTCAAGAAATTCCCTTTTGCATCATCAACAACAATATTAGCAAGGGCCTCAACAATTTAAATAGCCAGAATAATATGTGCATCAATAAATTCAACTTAAGATGTAAAGTTAGCAGCCTTAGCATTTGGTCAATAGTGATGCTTTTAGTTAGTCTCAAGCAACATCCAATTTAGAAAGTCAAGTGAAGTCTGAGCATGGAGTTGAATGAAACATTCTCACTCCACTAAACACGATTAATAAATGAAACTCATGGTAATTAGAGGATTAGCTCAAAGAGTAATTACTAAGGTTTAATCCAAAAGCAAAGGATCCCAAGTTTTCTAAACCATAAAGAGTTTAAATCAATCAAAATACTCTATATCAGAGTAAAAATAAGTTTCAGAAGTATGTGATACTTCAGAGGAGTGCAAGAAATTGAAAACGATTGAAAAACAAAACATATGTTATGATACAGGGTAATGCACTGTGGCTCATGAATGTTGCACTACGGCATGTTACTCTCTGTGCCATACTTTGTGGCTCAAGTGCCATGCACCACGGTGTGTTGCATGAAATTTCTACTAATTTTGCTGTCATTTGACAGCAAAATTGGGGAACTTCTAACTCACCTTGATTCTCCGTCCGATGTCCTAATAACATAATCTAGGTATCTACGAAAAGCTCTTTACATGAACTAGCTAATGGCACAGATTTCACTTTCAAAACCTATCACACTAGGAAGTTAAATATCCAAACACATTTAAACCACTTTTCAATACTTCTACACAAAATAGGTGTCCAAAACCCTCAACAAGTGCTAAAAGCTTTTCCTAACACCTGGACCAAGTCCAATAGACCTAGGACTACTAGTATAACATGTCACAAGTACCAAAACATCAGTATAATAAAAATTCACTCCTTAACCCCATTTTACCAAAAATAGAGGGGAGGTAAGTTATCATTGTACCTTGCCCAATCATTCAAAACATTGTTTCTATACTTGCACTAGTATTTTAGCCCTATAAACATATATATAATATATATATATCAATATACACAAAGACTAGGGGCCTAAAATACAAATCTAATATTTCTAACAATAAAATAGTGCAAGTGTGAAGGCATGCATCCTAGAAAATCATATACCATTACACAATTAAACATAAATTAAGGGCATATAGTAGGAATATGCTAATTTCCCACCTTTTTAGTCTTCTCCCTCTCAATACTAGAGCTAGAGCTTGAAAAATGTTAAATAAAAAAGGTGAGTCTAGCCACTCAGTAACTAAGGTTAAACCTACCTTATACAGTCATATGTTAATTATAAACCAAATACATGCATAAGGAAATCAAGTATGCAAAATAAGCCCACATATATCACAATTTAACATTCTATAACTTCTTTAACAATCATAACTAAGTGCATTATCACCATATTCTCAGATATATGACATGACCCATACTCATGTGACTTGCCACCACTTAGCACGTGTGACACATCATATATTTACTTAGAAAATGATCAACCAACCTTATATTCTTCTTATTTCCTCAGACCGAAACCATAGGCTATAACACTGATTAAGGCTCCATCCACGTGACTGGACTACCCAAGCTCACCAATCGTGAGGTACGATATGACTCACTCTCAAACTATGGCTTCCCCCATTCTTAAATCCTTGGGGTATCTTATACTCTAGGCTATTCTCCTTATTGAACCAGTAGAGATAGCTAGGTTCTAATTTCTCGACAAACTATAGGACAGTCCCTCAACAAATAGTGGGACAAGGCTATACCCCCGTATACTAGAGGGCAGCCTAAATACCATATGAATTTTCTCTACTCCCAATCCCTAGGTGAACTCCTACTACTAATCATGCCATAATCAATACTCACTTGTTTTCACTTTTTTGCTTTTATATACTCAATATTACAACAATTACATTGGGCTCACAACTATGCGCTACCCAAATGCGTATTCTCATCATTTCCTCAAAATTCATTTCTAATTAACACACAAATACCTCTACAAATTGTTACATTTATTTTTCAAAAGCATTAGCATATTCATGGTTAAAATCCTCTTGACTTTGCATTTTGCATTTTCAAGCCAAAAATAGCTTTTTCATGCACTCATTAAAACTAATATATAGTTTTTACTTTAAAAATCAATCCCATACATGTAACATTCACAATTCACATTTAACAACCAATTAATAATTAATTAATAATCAATTAACATATAACTACCCAAAGTAGAGTTTTCCCCCAGTTACCTCAAACCTTTGAGAGATCAAAGGTTTACCCCTCAATCAACTAGCTTCCAAGCTTGAATTTCCAATCCAATAGATGACCAAGAGCTAAAAGTACAATCAACCAAGTTGAATTCCATCAACATAACCAACTCAAACATTTGAACCCTTAATCTTTACTTCTAAATTTTCTAACATCCACTCTACAAGAGGTGGAGCCTAACCATTAGGTTTAATAATTACCTTTAGCTCCCAATTGCATTAATAAGCCATTAAATCCCCATTAAAAGCATTACAAACTTCCAATCACCCACAATAAATGAGATTTTTGAATATTAATGGTGCCCAATAACTCAAGACACCAAAACTCATTATACCTAGGTTTAATACTCTAATCTACCCCTATTAACTCTATTTGAGTTAACAAATTTCAGACCCATAACTTATATGGATTGAAATTATAGTTCCACTATCAAACCCTAACCATAAACTCATGAATGTGGAAGAAATAGGGAAATTAACGAGTGTGATACTTACCCTGGGTATTATAGCCTTTAAAATACTCTTAAAGTCATCTACAAGTAAACCTTAGCAGAGTATTGATATGCCTCTCTATTTCTTCTCTTTTCTTTCTCTCTATTTTTGCCTCATTTCATGTCTGACAAATTGTAAAAAATAGCCATGCACCATGATGGACGCACAATACACCGCGATGCATAGCACAAAAAGGTCCTCCCCTCACTCAAGAATGTCTGTGTGTTGCAGTGGATGATCTACATGCTATGGTATGTGGCACAGCAACATTAACTCTTTCTTTTCTTTTCTTTTTGATGCCCGAGTGGCCTACCTTGATACCGGATCCACAACTAGGGCTAAAATGCCATCAAATATAATTATTAGACCACTCTGGTTATACACCACTTCAATTTACTTAATTATCCTAATTAAGTTTAATTAATCAAGGAATTAAAATTTGGGATGTTACATTGAACATCATCAAGAAAGGCTTAATTCATAGTTTTCTGGGCAGTTTCATATTTCTAGAATGTAAGATTAGTTTTAGAAGAAAAATACTAAATATTGCTCTAAGAGTGCTCAATATCTTTCTTTTCCACCTAGTCATAATGATTTATCCATGAGAGCACCTCAGAATTCACAACAAATGTTACACCCTCAACATTTGACTTTACATTCTGGAAATAATTTTAGCTGGCCTTCAATTGGAATGCAATCTAAATCCACACATGTAAATTAATGGAATTCTTAGTCACAAGATGTCAACCATATAATAGAGAATACATCACAAGAGTAGCTTATGTAGTCTGATTTCCATCAACGAATATCAATGCAAGATGAAGATCAATGCAATAATTTATCATCAGATCCATCTATTGTTGGGCAAGCTGTTGCTTCTTGAAGCTTATATAAGCCACAAGACTTAGGTGTTGCTATCAAAAAGGCACACAGGAACTAACAAAGGTGCCTTTTATTTTTGCTTCATGCCCGACAATATCTTGCCCCTAAAAGGCAATATCAGGAGTGATATTATTATAATGCTCAGAAGATATGTAGACATATAGAAGGATGTGACCTACTCATTGTTTATATCCCTGCTGTCATCATACCAAGGTGTTGCTTTGTCATTTCAAAAACTACAAGGATCCTTGTTACCCTATTTATGTCTTTGTTTGCAATTATCGACGTTCATTTAAACTTAAGTCTCAAATTTAGCTAGGTAATAATTCATGTATGGTAGTTATCATTAATGGATCCTGCAAATCCTATAATACTGACATTCCATCACCTAGCTTGATCCCTATGGTAGTACTAGGAATTGATTCAGAAGACCAGTAACCATCTTAAAAGTGTATGAAGATTGAGTAGATTACCTATCCCTTAAGTTTTAAAAATGACAACTCTGCTATATTAGTTTCTGCTAACTGTCATTTTGATGTTTCCATAAATGCTCAATGCCAAGATTATCCCCATCATGAGACATCTATGCTAATTAAATCTGACCTTACTATAGTTAAGGAAGAAGTTCTAGTGCATTCGGTAAATGAGAGTCTTAAAGTTAACATAAGTAACATTGATGGCAGAGGCTTACTAGTGAACCCATCACATTTAATGGTTCTAGGCCAGAAAATGTTAAAACAGAGAAAGAAACTAGATAAGATAAGTCAGTAAATGAGGCCCAGCTATTTGAAAATGCATCCAGTACTAAATCGAGTAAGCCCAAAATAAAAGGGGTCTCATTAACTAAACTATTCACTCCAAAGCAAGTTAGGGAACACATCACCGGCCTTTAGAATGGGTTGGCCAAGTAAGTCCAAATGCAATCTTGCACTTCAATTTTTTTTCTTTTTTTAGTTCTTCAGAAAATATCTTTAAATTTGGCATCATTTTTGCCTTACACTTCAATTTTCATCAAGTGTATAATAAATTATTTTATATAGAAAGAATTTATTGATCAAAAGAGACAAATACAAAAATTGTGGATAAATATTCCTCCTGTAATTTAGAAAAAAGACTAAGTGGTCTTCAGCTTGGTAAAACTTTTTAGTCTTTTAGTGAATGCAAAAAGGACAAACCCCTTCCCCAACCAAACTATAAGCTGAATAATGTTATACAAGAAATCTTTGATTTTAAAAAAAAATTCATTTTTGTTCTATTTAAAGAATATATAGCATTACAACTGTTAGTTTGATTATTGATATCATTTTTTTTGTAAATCAGTTTCGTTTTAATATAAAGCTATTTCATTTAGTTTGCTTTGGGAAGTGTGTTATTGTGTTTTCCTTTGGTTATTATTATAACTAGGGTTTGAATGGTGTTTCCTCTCATTGTATTTTATATGGGGTTGGTTTTTTTGGGTACCATACATTTGTTAAGCGAAACCAAATATTATATATTGCTTTTCATGTTAAAGAATGTGTTCAGTTCAAATATAGTGTTTGTTTAATGCTGTGCTCTGATATTTCTTGGAATAAGTTTCATATTATCTCAATATCTAGCAATACTAGGTTTTACTTTTTCTTGCATCAAATTGTCCTTAAGATGCACATTTTATGATGAGGCATCTATTGTATTGATCTAAAGTAAATCAAAAGTAGAAAAGAATCAAGCAATAGAACATTCAATGAGTGAGAATTCTTATCAGTTGTGTGCTGTAGAGAAGCTTACTTTTAAACCACATCTAATTTATTGCTCAACTTGTGGTAGTCGTATTAAACGAAATGCTATGTATCATACCATGGGTACTGGTGACAAACAACATTATTTTTGCATTCCATGCTATAATAAGGCTCATGGAGATAGCATTATTGTTGATGGAAACACCATTCCTAAGGCAAGGCTGGAAAAGAAGAAAAATGATGAAGAAACTGAGGAATGGGAAAGTACCATATATGTTAATTTTTGTTGCTTGGTTAATAGCTTTTAATATGTTTTGTTGGCTATTTGTATATTTGATATATGTCTTTCTTTTCATTTATAAGTTCAATGTGATAAATGTGAAGCTTGGCAACATCAAATTTGTGCTTTTCAAAGAAATGATAGGGGACAAGTTGAATACACTTGCCCTAACCGCTATATTCAAGAGGTAGAAAGAGGAGACCGCCAGCCCTTACCCCAAAGTGCTATTCTTAGGGCCAATGATCTTCCTAGAATGATTCTGAGTGAACAAATAGAGCAATGTTTATTTAGGAGACTAAAACAAGAGAGACAGGAGAGGGCACAGCTTTAAGGGAAAAACTATGATGAGATGTGATTCATCAACTGATTCCTACTTATTTTAGATTATTGTCGACTATGTGGAGAATGTTAATATTTTTAGAAAATGTATTTTTATCCTTTGGATTAAGGTTTGATTACAATTTTTTAGGCTAAAAGTCTAATTGCAATTTTTAGTTCATAAAATTTTATATGTAAAAAACACTCCCTATTACATTTTATTTCTTCTTTTTTAGAGTATTTATCTAAATTTTAATCTTAAAGTCAATGGGCTAAATTTCTTATCAGGCTGTGGTTTAGGGAGTAATATATTTCCTAACTTTTTGAGGGATATATTGGATATTTTAAGGCAAACTACTTTTATTTGTTTCTGGTGGTGGAACAAGCTTGTTTTGATGCCATAGCTACGATCAGTTGACTAAGACAATTATCAAATGAAGACCTATATAATAAATAATGCATAGTGATTTTTCTTGAATATTATGTAATAAGCTTTTTTTGACTTGATTTTTTGGTGATCTTACATATTTCCACTACTTTTCCTCTGAATATTTTATTTAGTATTTTTTCCTTAAAATCTAAAGGTATTATTTTAAGGAATTTAGGCAACAGTGATCACTTGTAGCTTTAGTAGTAACTTGTTTTCGCTTGTGGGTTTTTCAATTAATGCAAATAATGATTACAAATTAGTCCTTTAGTTTTATGAATTTTGTCTGTGTTACTCAAGTAGCATGATTCAACCATAGTAATTAAAAGTGTATTTCATGAAACTTATTGCCTTATTCATGTTTTGGTTTGACTAGTTTTCTACCTTATAATGCCATTTGATAGATAACTGAGTCCATTGAGATATGCTGGTGATATGTAAAACTTTAAATTGATTTGCTAGGTGCCTGGAGCTGAGTCACTTATTGTAAGAGTAGTGTCATTTATGGACAAGAAGTTAGAGGTGAAAGAACATTTTCTGGAAATTTTTCAAGATGAAAATTACCCGACATAATTTCCTTACAAATCAAAGGTATTGTGATGGTTGCTTTGATTGCTCTACTGTGATTGAATCCTTATCACAAATTATGTGTATTGATATCTTTTTTTTATTGCAGGTAGTTTTATTGTTTCAGAAGATTGAAGGTGTGGAAGTATGCCTGTTTGGCATGTATGTGCAAGAATTTAGATCTAAAAGCCAATTTCCTAATCAGCGATGAGTATATCTTTCATATCTTGATTCTATGAAGTATTTTTGGCTCGAGGTTAAAGCAGTGACTGGAGAGGCTCTTTAGACATTTGTTTACCATGAAATTCTAGTAAGCTTTAGTTGCTATTTCTTGTGTAATGTTTTATCATTAGTGTGTGAGCATTTCTTGAAGATATTTAATTAGGGTTATTATATGTTAATTTTTTATTTCCTTTTTAGTTAAATTGGATACCTTGAATATTGCAAGAAATGTGGTTTTACAAGTTGTTATATCTGGGCATATCCTTCATTGAAGGGTGAAGATTATATATTGTATTGTCATCCTGAAATTTAGAAAACTCTAAAAATCTGATAAGCTTCGAGAATGGCAATTGCTTTACTTGTACAGTGATTGATTTTTTATTGAATTTTTTTAAATCAAACTTTAACTTCTTATGTGGACTTTTATCATCAGGTACCTATCAATGTTAAGAAAAACTTCCAAGAGAATATTATGGTCAATCTCACTAACTTATTTGACCATTTCTTTGTATCTATTGGTGAATATAGTGCAAAGGTTACTGCCACAAGGCTTCCTTATTTTGATGGGGACTACTAGCCTGGGGCTGCAAAGGATTTGATTTATCAGCTTTGTCAAGAAGAAGATGGCATAAAATAGAATAAGAAATGAACAATAAAGAAAACTATAACGAAGAGGGCTTTAAAGGCATCTAGTTAGACAAATCTTTCTAGAAATGCCTCAAAGGATATACTCTTAATGCATAAAGAAATTTGCTATTTTTGGTCTTTATCACACATTATTATTCTTTTAGGCAAGTCATGTTTTGAGTATGTTATGTGTTCAAATATTTAAGTGCTTAATAGTTTCTCATTGCATAGGTGTAATTAAAATTTTAATAATTGGTTTCCTATTGTGAAGATTATATTTTTCTTCTTTCAAAGCTTTAGTGTTTCTCTAGCTTGGTGATACCATTAGTCTGATGAAGGAAGATTTTATTATGGTTCATTTATAGCATGCATGCAGCCACTGTTGTATTTTAATGGTGTCTGACAACCGTTAGGTTTGTAACTAGTGCAAGAATTAATTTTCAAATTTGTGACAAGTAAGGAAATTTATTCTCATTGCTTATCTTGCCATACGTGCAAATTATATTTGCAACTTTGCATACATAACATAGATCTCTGTCTTCAACTAAAGTGTGAAAGTTGGCTTGATCTCAAATGTTTTAAATAATGTCTTGTCTTATGATTTTACTTAGGATATATTTTTGACATTGATACTAAAAGCTTCAAAATTATTAGAATTTGTTGACTGTAACTTCTCTAGGTTGTTGAACAAAATAATTTTTACCCTACTTGTTTTTTGTATTGAAATTGCTGTTGAGAGTTGGTATTCTACCCTCTCCAGAGTTAGGCTTATGACTTAAATCCTTTGTTATTTTTATTGAATTCATGCTGTTGTTGGTGTGAATAGTATTGTTGTGAAGCTTAGCCATAGTTAGTATTAAATTTATATTTTTTTCATATAGTTTTATATTGTTTGGGCTATGTCTGGAGTGAGATTTTGTAAGGCCTTCTACATTTTAAAAATTGTGACGTATCAATTATTGTTGGTAATGTACAGAGAACAATGGTAATTGTAGTATGCAACATGGGTGTTTGTGTATATACTCAATATAAGCTCGGCCCTTTTGTGTAAGATTAAAAAAAAAGTGTTCTTTTAGATACTTTAGAGATTTCATAAAAATATATTTATTTTATATAGATTTTATTAAAAGCGGATATTATTTTACATTTGGCTACAATCATAACAATGATTATTATTTGTTTATGTTTAGATTTTATTATGTATTTGTGGATCTCTATCTAAAAAAAATTATTATTTAGTTATTTTAAAATTTTATAATATCTCTATGTATCTTTACTTTTTTATGGTATTCTTTCTTATATATTGTATCGAATTTTTTTCAAAAGCTATTCAAAGTAGCTTCTCAAAATAATTAAAAAATATTCTAATTATTTTTTAAAGTTTAAACAAACATCATACAATTTCACAAAGTATACTTGTTTGAAAAATAACTGATTATTTCATGAAAAAAAACTTAAACAAATGGGCCCATAAACAACTTAAACAGATATTGAGTCTTGAACAGGTGTTTCTAATGTAAAATACAATGTCTATAATAAACTACAAGGTATCAAACAAGTTAAAACTAAGGTTTGCAATTCAAAGTAATTGTTAATCTTCATCTCCATTCATACAAGAAAGAATCCTTACAAGCTTTTGATTTGTTCTAGATTATTTTGAAATGTACTAACGCACTTCAAAATGTATTGAACCAAAAAAGTTAAAAAGCATTGTTAGATTGTGGAATGTGTATTGTATTTGATATGTAATCATTATGGGTATGTCCCTTTCTTTGTTTGTCGGTGTTTCCTTGAGATTTGCATGCATGCCTTAAATGTTAGCAGTTCAGTGTCAAGGATCAAGAAGAGTGGGAAGGAAAAAGATTATATACAAACTTGTCTCACTGTATTAAAGAAGAAATCTCTTCAACTTAGCTCCTAAAAGATTTCCATCATGTATCTTTTATCTACTCATTTATTTTTGCTACAAAAACAAAATGGTTGAAGATATTGAGGTCTTTAGGTGATTATGCAGACAACTTTTCTACTTCTGTGACTTTCAAGCAATTTGTCAACTTTTAACACTAGAGCCTGGTTTCCAATAAATTTATTCAATGTATGAGTTATCAGCTATGTATATTATAAATTCCACATAAGTGTTCAATTTTTAGGATATATAAGCTAAAATTATATTTATGTGACATTATTGAAAATGTTCATTGTTGGAATTTAATAAATAGTTTTAATTTTACAATGTCAGCTTACGCACATAACTAGCCTTGAAAGATTGAGATTAACTTGTATATGATTATTTTTGGTCAAATTAACCAGAAATATTGTGAAGTAGTTAAGTGGTAGTAGAGCAAACCATTGGGGACTTGAGCAATAGTTTAAAGTTTATGCCATAAGGCTTTATTAGTTTGTCTTACGGAGTAGGATTCCCATTTCCTCACTTTTGCATTATCTATTATACTTTTGTATTCATTATTAGATAAATTATCTGTTTATTACTTTTTTAAGTAGAGCCACAGAGGTTAATTTTCACTCTTATAATTACTTTTTATTTCATTTTTCCTTCTATTTCATTTTATTTTGTGTGCCAAATGGAGCCTAAGGGAATAGATTAATGTTGTGCTGTGGTGTGAACTATAATTAGTCCCACATTTTTAATTATTCCACTATGCATAATATTTGTTTTCCATAACTTGCTATTATAGGAGAGTGTACAATTGAAAAGTAGTTTTATCTTTCTAAATTTTTATTAAATCTGTGATTATGGAGTTTGACAGGGTAGCCTGAATTTGTAAATTACATTGTTATACAATCTATTGTCAAATTTAAGCATATAAACTTGGCGAGAGTTTTGTGCATAAATATATATACGAGACATCATTCTTATAATGTCCATCATGACATTACCAAAACACTCGATACAACACTATCATGATAACTAGGATTAAGTAAATCCTTATATTTACTATAATAGACAAGGGTTAATTAAAAGCAACAATAATTTTAAAATTAGGATCTTAAAAAGCCTTTTGAAAGAGTTTGAATTCAAACATAAGTTAACATTATCATTAAAGGAGAAGCATGGTAAATAAGAACCAAATAAAAGATAACATAAATGGAGAACACTATGCTGGATGACACCTGAGAAGGAGGCACCCTCATTGTGCCATTTGTCATAAAGCACCCTTGTTTTCATGACAACATTGAACTATCTTGACAGCTCTTTAGGACCAACTTTCAAAGGGTGTCATTTTTCTATCTGACGATCAATTCGAGCAATTCAAGTGTCTATACGTAACTAATCAAGTCATCTAACTATTGGCACTAATATCACAATAAAATACATCACTATTTATAAATTGAATATCTAATTGCAAAAAGTTACATTCTCTCTTCAAAACAAGTAAAAGAGTGTCTAAAACAAGCAATCAAGTACTAATAGCCTAATTACCACTCAAACTAACTCAACCAAAGCATTAACTCATGCAAGTGCAACTAAAGGAATGCAAATCCTAAGTTGACAATGCCAAACATGCACGCATGTTCACGCGCGCACACACATGCACATTCTTTAAACACAACCAAAAGAGAAAGCTATACTTCTAATAGCACTCCTACTCCTTGGTAGTGTCCTCCTTCCCTTTGCCCCTATCAAAACCTTCGTTTATAAAATTATAACCATGGGGTGAGAACAACATCTTAGCAACCAAATAAGATAATATATATAAGAGAACCAAATAATCTAATACACACACACAAGTATGCAAGGAAAGTTTATGAGCATGTGAAGTGAAAATTATAATAGGGAATCAAGAAACATAACAAGTATATTTGTATATATTTCCATTCAAAATAATGCATGATCAAACAATTCACCTTATATCCTCCTTATTGCGTCTGATTAAATATGTACTAGGATGCTAGTAATTAATACCATATAGATTTCATACAACTCTGCTCCTATGGGGTGAACTCCTACCCTCTCACAATGATTATGCTCATATATATGTCACATCAAAGAATAGTCATTACAACATATCTAGTTCATAACCAAGCACTAATATTTCCAACTTGAAAACCAATTTTGCAAACATATAATTATATTTTGGCCTAAATGCACTTTCAAATATGTCTTACTTCACATAGTTCTCTAAAAACACAAACAAATATTCATATTCATCTATTATGTAATAAAACATTAGAATGTAATTTTGTAAACACTCAAAAGCATCTAAACAAACAAATAAAATGATTAGATTATTTAGTTACCTCAACCCTTTTATTACAAAATGTTACCCATGGCAATTAACTACTCCTTTGTAAGGTCTCCCTTACTTAACAACATAATGCTCCACAATCAAGATAATCAAGGGATTCACTCTTAAAGGATTACTTATTTGTAAAAGTACATTAAAGGATTTCTCAAAACTTTTACAATGGAATCCCAAATTTAACATTTTATTTTTTAAACAATGCTCTTAAAGTGTTCAAATTAGAGTTCAAAAGTAATGCAAAAGCTTGAAAATCAATTGAGGCCCAAAACAATGAGTTTTGAAACTCAAAAATGAATTATGTGTAGAAAACGAAACGTGCGCCATGACTTGCCTTCTCTATGCCATGCACTGCAGCATGAAGTGTCATGCGCCGTGGCGCATTGCACGAATTTGATAGCATTAGTGTTGTGATTTGATAACACAAGGAGCGAACTTCCAACACGTCCCAAATCTTCGTCTGATGTCTGATTGAGGTGGTTTCAGTGTCTACACAGAGCTTTTTCCTAGATCTAGCTAATGGCACTAGTTTTACACTCAAACTTATTTTTATAAAAAGTTGGACACCAAAACTCATTTTGACCACTTTTTCACAAAATTTCACAAATGGTGTCCCAACTCAACCACACATGCCAAATAGCTCACATCGACCATCTAACCACACTCAATAGACTTTAACAGACTCATGCAATGCACCACACACAATTAGAAACATGTTTATCATAAAATCACCACACAACCCCGACTTTCTCAAAACATAAAGGGGAAGCCAAAAGTTGCACAAATTTATCAATTTCATTACAATTCTTTCAAATACACATATTTCTACTTGCATAAGTATTTTGGCCCTATCCATAGGTTTACAACCAAAACTCACTAATTCAGGACACAAAATACACCAATTGCACAAAATAATGCAAGTAGTATAAAAACATTAGCATGTGATCCTAATTGGCAATTACATTAACAAATACACATTGAACAACTAAAAGGAGGCATATAGAGGATTACTCCACAATCTTAGGCCTCTATATGTTTTTCTGAGTCGGATTCGATAAGCTAGGTCCTGAAATATTAAGAATTGAGGGGTGAATACAATCACTCAATAACCAAGTTTCACCTAACCTATATAGTTGCATATCAATTGTAAATAGATGTAATTAGGCAAATACATAGATATCACATATAAACACTTGACCACAGTTTATGAAACTAACAACCATGTGATTAGGCCCACAAGATACAATATCATAATATTTTATAAAGCACAACATGGGGTCGCAATAATAATAACTATGCACCCTTAACTCTTGTCAGACAACAAAACTAACAACCATGTGGTTGGACTTGTATGCATGATTATATGTCATCCTCATACTCTTTTGTTACCTCCAACATAAAACTGGTGGCTATCACATCGCTACGTCCTTCCTGGACTAACCTAGCCTACCACTTGTGAGGAGCTACTAGGCTAAGGTAAACTTACTCACTTATATAATCTGGTTTCTTCTAGTAATAATAACTATGGTGTGTTGTACCCTTAATCTAGCCTTCTCATGAATTGGTGGAGACTAGTTAGGTTTGAGTTCCTCATAGAATAAGTTGGACAGTCCCAAATTAATTATGGGACAAGGGCTACCTCCCGATTCTAACGTCGGTGCCAAGGCAAGTTCTTGATTCCAATGGTCACTACCAATACCACATGGATTTAAACCAATCTACTCCTCTCCCTAAGTAAACTCCCATCAATGATCATACTATGCACATTTCTCTCATAATATGTATTTCAAGGATTAATTCATGATAAATAATCTCATATTCAGTCACTCCACACATTTAATATATCATATATCACAACTCTTTACTTTTATAACAACATGCCACAAGTAAATTCATAAATCGTGAGTAGGTGGCATAGTCAACGTTTTCCTTTCCCAAAATTAAGTACATTACCAATATGCATTATTAATTTAAAACATCAACATATTTCATAAAAATAATTAACATTCAAATATAAAGATTAGGTTTTTCTTAGTTACCTCAAACCTTTGAGAGGTCAAAAGTTTATCCCTCACTATACCAACTTCTAAAGCTTCTCCTAGTGCCAAATGATTCACACTATAATCAGAAGCAACAATATCATCACAATCCTACTCTTAAGCAATTATCAATGTTGATTCCACATTCCCTCTATTTTACCAATCCCATAAATCTCTACCCATGTATGCCCAATGGATTCATTAAGTTCTGTTAACCCTCATTATCATTTATAAGTCATTAAACCACAATTAATGGTCCACCAAACTTCCAATAACTATATTTATGTCAATTTTAAAATATTTAATGCTCTACCTATCTAACTCTTGATAAAACCATCAATGTAGGATTTATCTATTACAAACCACTCCTATTATACTCATTTTAACTAATGGGATTGGACCCATAGTCTTCTAGATTGAATTTTAACCTTTTAACTCAAATCCTACCATAAATCATCATAAATGAGGGAGAGAAAGGAAGAAGAAGGTTTAGATTACTTATCTTGGGTGTTTAGAAGCTTTAACTTAGCCTCAATGTGCTCCCACAATATGCCCTAGTAGAGTAAAAGTCATGCTATTCGATTTCTCCTTCCTTTTTTCTATTTTTCTCGTGCTAATATAAATCTGATATATCAAATTTTTAGCTGTGCACTGTGGTGCACATTGCCCTCTACCATGGCACATGACATAAATGAGTCTGTTGCATTCAAATCTGCCTATGTATACTGAAACAAACTAACCATGCTCCGTAGCATGTGGCACAGAGAGCAAATCTTCACTTTTTCTTCCTCTTTCATTACCCGGGAGGCTCGCTATCGATCCGAACTCACTTCTAAGGCTGAAATCACCACAATTACACTAATTAGACTCCTCTAGCCACACACCTTATTAATTCACTAATTACCTTTATTAGGTTAATAAACCAAACTTAAATTTTCCCAGATGTCACAACTCTCCCCTCTTTCTAAGAATTTTATCCCTAAAATTTAGTAAATCAAGTAAATCTTGCCTTACTGGGAAAGATGGAGATACCTTTCTCTCATTTTCTCTTCCGTTTCTTAAGTGGCATCTCTAGAAGTCATTCCCTTCCATATCACTTTCACTAAATAGATAGTTTTATTCCTTAGCTACTTATCTTTCACATCAGCTATCCTTTCCCGGTCAGTCCAGTAAGTCAAATTCTCCTGTAACTCCACTTCTTCTAGTTCAATTATGTAATATGGATCGGGTTGGTACTTCTTGAGTCATGAGATTAATCTACAAGATTAATCTAACTTAAAAGGATTTAAAAAATAATTAATCTACAAGATTAAACACTAATCATCGAATTATAACTTTAATAAACACAATTTTAGGCTAAATTAGGTTACCCTTACCAAAATTTGTTATTAGCTTAACTAACACTCTAACCACAATCTATTAACTCCATTTAACATTAATAATAAACTTAGTTAATACTAAATTACAATTGACATTACTCTCAAACCTTGAATTTAAGCTTAGGGTTCATCCAAACCCTAAGCCAAAGCTTTGAATCATTACAAAATCATCAAACCTAAGCATGAAAGCTTAAACTAACTCCTTAGATACTCAAAGGACAAAATGGGTTCAATTTAAACCCAAGAGGGGATAAATGTATCTTCCAACCTAAGCCAAAATCATTAAAAATTTGAATAGAGAAAAGGATGGATAGATAGGAATGAGTTTATAGGTTAGAATGCCTTCAAAGATATTAAAGATCAAATTCCTAGCAGCCCAATGATCTCCCTTCGTTGCCTCTCTTATTTCTCTTATTTTTCTCCCTTTATTTCTAATGGATGTAAGTCTCCAATTTAATCAAAATTTCATACATTCATCACGATGCAGAGTGCATCCACTATAGAAAATGGCACAGTAAGGCCAAAATGAATTTTAGGCTTTACTTTGAAGCCTAGTTAGTCTGAAACCTATCCTAACCTTCATCTAAAGCCATTGTAGATTCTGACAAGTCTATTAGTGTTCTAAAAACTCAATAAACTTAATTTATCATTACTTTAATAATTTATCCTTATTAATCTCTTAATCTTTAAATTCTAAAATTGAGATGTTACAATTTTCATTCTCATTGTTACTATTTTATAGGTGTAGGCTTCTTTGGGGGCAAAGGGGAAGGTATACGAGGCAAGAAGAAGATGAGAACTACTACCTTTATAATACCTTTATTTGATTGATGTGTATTTATGAATATATATGTCACTATCACCAACTAGGATGATATAATTGTTAAGTGTACTTGCATGAATAGGTTGTAATATTTTATTATATTTTAGCCTATAATGTTATATATGTAGTGAAATTGTTGTAAGAGGCTAAAATACTAACGCAAGTATATGTTTAATGTTAACAGACATGTTTGGAAGTCAAAATGACCAAATGAGACCATGTAATATAAATTATGGAGTCGTGCCCATTATGCTTAATTATAGGGTTTTGTATGGCCAAAATGTATCTAAAATGTATGATTGGTTGAAAGATTGCTCAATTAGGAATATGCCGATCCTTATGACATGGTTTAAGCCTTGGTTAAGGCTAATGATGTAACATCTTAAGTTTTTAACTTAAAACTTTGAGTGTTTAAGAAGGTTAAAGTGGTCAAAATAGGTGATTTATAAATTAGTAGTGTTTTGCGACACTATTAAAGTTATTGGGCCTTTGAATAGCCTTAGAAATGAGTTAACATGGTGTATGGATCAATCGGGCTCGAATAGGAGGTCAAAGTGGCACAAGGCACTTTTTGTGGAATGCGCCGTGGTTCATACACAATGTGCCACAATTCATGGCCATTTTGTGGGTTAAATTAGACATGAAAACATGTTTGATTTCAAAGGAAAGAAAGGAGAGA
Organism: Prosopis cineraria; assembly: GCF_029017545.1. NCBI lineage: Eukaryota > Viridiplantae > Streptophyta > Magnoliopsida > Fabales > Fabaceae > Prosopis > Prosopis cineraria. The sequence continues at coordinate 32,480,523 of NW_026555343.1, forward strand.
AAACAATAGAAGCGATGGAGAATATAATGTCCACCTTGACATTACCAGGATAACAATCATACATACCATTGTGATAACTAAGATTAGATAAAATTTCATAAAGAAGTTATCACAACCTAAAAGTTTAAAAGGTAATTAGTTAAATAGGGGGATCCTAAGAAAACCTTTTTTTAAATAGTGTTTGAGCTCAAACCATAGTTAAAAATCAATTAAGAGCAAATACAGAAACATGGAAATCTAATCACTTCAAAACAGGTTGAAACAAGCCATTTTGCAATTATCTGGCCTATCTACTATAGCACAAGCCACGCTTGCCGTGGTGAATGGCATAGAGGGACAAGTCCCTCAAAGGCCTCTTATGCCATGGTGCAATTACCATACGCCATGGCGTGCACCTACTGTCATGATAGCTTTTCAAACTTCTAGAGTTCACCCTTTCACCATTCGACGTCCGATTTAGGTAGCTCAAGTATCTACATGAAGCTCTTCAAGCTCTCTAACTAATGGCTCTAGTCTCACACTCAAACAATCATCCATTTAAAAGATGAATGCCAAAACCCAAAATGGTTTGTTTTCACCTCAAAACATACACAAAGGTGCCCAACTCACAATGCCAATTACTGTTAGCCCCAGAGACACTTTGACCACCTCAAATAGACCACAAACAACATGAAAATTCAATCATAATACATAATTAAGCATTTACACTCAAAATGGCTACTAAAACCCCCATTTCATAACAACATAAAGGGGTGGATAAATTCTAACACACATGTCAATTGATTATTTGGGCATGTAAATTACTTCAAATTCATGACTTGTCATTATAACTTGGCCCAACATGCACACGTAATCCACTATATCAACCTTAAACCAAGATACACTCACTTATCATAAATTCATACAAGTGATATCCCAAAATAATGTCATGTTCATAAGTTGGCATTATATAATGGCAATATTCGTTACAAACCTAAAAGAAAAAGGGGAAGAGCTATACCATAATGCTCTTTACTTTTCAATTGTCCTTTCCTTCTCCTTGCCCCTATCAGAGCCCTCACCTATAAAATATAACCACGAGGTGAGATAAACATCTCAGTAACAGGATAATTCACTACTATTAATTAACATACACAACTATTAGGAGTAAAGTTATTAAAACACCAAAATATATTTTTGCATATTATAACATATTCTTTTTCATCAACACAAATCATTTACCACTAGCATGATCGTTCTACCATCCGAGCCTCCATATCACCCCAACTGAAACCATAGGCTCTTAGACCAAGTGTACATTCATATTAATCTGAGCTCACCTTCAGTAGTAAGATCACCTAGCTAAAGGATCAATATGGCCAAAGGTGTCCTATCCCACTTCCGGACTATGGTTTTCCCCTATCACACACGAATCAAGGTATCATTATTCCAACATTGCATCATTGATGCTAAGGAGTGTTACTCTCTAACGCCATATCCCGTATGGATACTAAGGTGAAAATCTCCAACGCCATGCCTTACTAGACACTAAGAAGATACATGCCATATAGACTTCTACTACTCGTTCTTATGGGTAAACTCCCACTTCCTAACATGATCATGCCCACACTCAACATATATATCACATATACATTTCAAATTTATCAACCCATTTATATATAACTTTCATCATACTCATCATTTGCAAATAGATTTTTCATGCACAAAACCACATTTTGAAATATACAAGGTTATCAAATCTCAAGTAATAGACTTAACATATATACTCATAGACAGTTAAGTAATATAATCGAATAGTATAAGTCATTCCATTACCTGAACCCTTTATTACATAAAAGGGCTACCATGGCTTAATGTTAGCTCCACACGTTCTATACGCATGATATAGTTCGAGCAACGCTCAATTTATACAATCAAGTAATAATATCAATTATCACTTTGGATAACTCTGAATTCACTACGTTCTAAGTGTCTAAAATACCCAAATTCATTTTCTAACAACATCAACCATTCTTAAACACTCTAACCATCCTATTAAACATTCCAACACACCAAAATCACTAACCAACATCCCACATTATCTCAAAATCTTCAAATTATACCTAGGGTTCGTCCAAACCCTTACTAAAAATTTCCAATCACCATAAAACTCATAAACTTAGGGTTAGAGGCTTGATTTAACTCTACAAGACCTTAAATAAACTAATGGGTTCAGTCTAAACTTAAGAGAACCAAAATCAAAGCCCCTATTATCCTACCAATCCAGATTTTTGTATAAAAGGGGGAGAAAAGGAAATATGGAACTTATCTGATGATGATTCAAGCTCCAAATGCTTCCAAAGTAGCTTAGGAATCGTGCCCTAACAGACCAGGAGCTCATCTCTATTGCTCTCTCATTTTTCTTTCTTTTTCTCTTCTATTTTCGATCTATTTTTGCGAACTGATAAGTGCTAATTTTGTACGTGCGTTGTGATGCATTGACATGCCTGTCATAGCGTATGGCACAGGTCCCAACTTCTCTAAAATCTCAAAGGGACCAATAAACCTGTGAGTTAATTTCTTACCCTTTATCAATCTCCCAATGCCAGTCATTGGCATAAACCTCAAAAACACATGATCACCAACCAAAAATTCTAACGGTCTTCTACACTGATCCGCATAGCTCTTTTATCGACTCTAGGCTGTCAACAATTTTTGCATATTCAACTAAATCTTCTAGGTAGTTTGGTCTACTAAATCCAGACCCAATAAACTTCTCTTGCTCAATTCTATCCAACACAGAGGTGATCAACATTTTCTTCCATATAATGCCTTATACGAAGCTATTCCAATGCTAGAATGAAAACTGTTGTTGTAAGCAAATTCTGCCAACGGTAGATATGTATCCCAACATATCCTTGAGCGTTTGGATAGTCCTCTTAGTCTAGCCATCTGTCTGTGGATGATACGCCATGCTAAATCTCAATCTAGTGCCCATTGCTCTCTACAATGCTCTCTAAAAGTTTGATGTGAACCTCGAATCACGGTAAAAGATAATGTCTTTCAGCACCCCATGAAGTCTTATTATCTCATTAACATAGACCTCAACATACTTCTCAAGTGAATAGGTAATCTTCACTACTAAAAAATGCATTGACTTCATCAAACAATCCACAATCACCCATATTGCATCATAGCCCGTTTGAGTTCTAGGTAATCCAATAATGAAATCTACTGATATGCTATCCTATTTTCACTCTGGGATGTCTAGTACTTGCAATACACCACAAGGCCTTTGGTGCTCAATCTTAACCTTTTGGCATATGAGACACCTAGTCACAAACTCTGTCACATCTTTCTTCATTCTCGGCCACTACCATATTTGCTTCATATCTTAATATATCTTGGTGACACCAAGGTGCATAGTATACTCACTATGGTGTGCTTTTTATAGGATCATCTTCCTTATCTGCTCATTACTTGGTACGCAAATCTGATCCCTATAAGTCACATATCTATCATTATTGAATCTAACTTCTATAGGTCTCTTCTCTTCAATATCCTCATGGATCTTGAGTAGATACTTGTTCTCAAACTAAGCAATTCGCAACTATTTCTAAAATTCATTGGTTATGACCATATAATACATATTGTACAGCATCATCAGAGGTGCTTTCCTCTGAGTATCTAAGAAAGTCTTAAGTAATTGATGCTCTTAAATCATCATATGAGCGATATGCACGTTTTCCTGCATAGGGTGTTTGCCACTACATTGGCTTTACCCGGATGGTACTTGATCTTAAAGTTATAGTCCTTGAGAAATTTCATCCATCTGTGTTGCCTCATATTCAATTCCTTCTAATTTACTAAGTACTTCAAACTTTTGTGATCACTCAATACTTCAAACACAGACCCATAAAGATAGTATCACCAAATTTTCAAGGCAAAAACCATTGTTACTAACTCTAGATCATGAGTTGGGTAATTCTCCTCATGCAGTCACAATTATCTTGAGGCATAAGCAACAACTTGCTCATCTTGCATTAAAATGCATCCTAAACCTTTCAATGATGCATCTGCATAAACCACATATAGTAAGCAAGAATTAGGAATAACCAGTACTAGAGTAGACATTAGTTTCCTCTTCAACTCTTATAATACCAATTCTCATTTGTTGGTCCATACATACGGTTGATCCTTTTGAGTTCACTTAGTCAATGGAGAAGTAATTTGTGAGAATCCTTGAATGAGTCACTAATAGTAGCTTGCTAACCTCAAGAAACTTCTAATCTTTATCACTGAGATAAGCAGTTCCCATTTCAACATAGGATCCACCTTGTGTGGATTCATGGTAATTCCTTCTACCGATATCACATAACCAAGGAATCTCACCTCCCTTAGCCAAAACTCACATTTGCTAAGTTTGGCATATAACTTATTATCCTTTAAAAGTTGTAGGACAGAATGAAGATGCTTCACATGCTCTTCCTCGTCCCTTAAATAAATTAGAATATCATCAAGAATACCACCACGAACTTATCCAGATAAGGATGAAAGATTCTATTCATGTAGTCTATAATACTGCCGAAGCATTCCTCAATCCAAATAGAATTACTAGAAACTCATAGTGACCATATCTAGTGCAAAAGAGTCTTTGGTACATCTTCAACCCTGACTCATAACTGATGGTAGCCTGTTCGCAAGTCAAGCTTAAAGAACACCGCTGCCCCAACTAGTTGATCTAGTAAATCATTAATCTTGGGTAATGGATACTTATTCTTGACTATCACCTTATTCAACTGTCTGTAGTCAACGCAAAGTCCCATACTACCATCCTTTTTCTTTACAAATAACACCAGTGATCCCTATGGAGACATACTTAGTCTTATAAAACCTTTTTCTAGTAATTCCTCTAGTTGTTTCTTTAGCTCTGCTAACTTAGATGGAGACATCCGATACGGAGCTTTTGATATAGGTTTTATTCTAGGCACAAGGTCAATAAAAAATTCCAGCTCTTACTTAGGCAACAATCCAGACAATTCTTCCGAAAAGACTTCAGGAAATTCATTCACCACTTTGATTCTCTTGATTCCTTTGTAATAAGTAACATGAATGGAAAAGAACACCATATATGCTTGACAATCCTGTTAAATGCACTTTTCTGCTTGCATCATAAACAAGAGTCTTAACTGACTAGGTTTCATTATAGGTGCAGTGTATACTGGCAAGGATTATCTTTCTTGCACAATCTAGTGTCATATTATTTGCCGACAACCAGTCCATACCTACTACTACATCAATCTCAATCATGGGTAGACAGATCAAATTGATGGTAGTTGATCTATTCTCTAATCTCAAATCAACACCCAAACAAGCACAGTTAATTCTTACAAAAATTCTTGTCAGTGTAGACACATTAATCACATATGGCAAGGTATGCAGGGATAATTTCAACCTTAATACACAGTCATCAGAAATGCAAGAATGGGTAGCACCTGAATTAAACAAAGTATTTATATCATAGTTATGCAGAGAGATTTTACCTCTAATCAAATTTGGAGACACACCTACCTCTTCCTAGGACAATGCGAATCCTCTCCTAAAAACAGTCAATCTCTGCTTGATGGTACCCACTCTGTACTCTTCATAATATTTGGCTATGTGGCCCATCTTGCCACACTTAAAGCAAACCCAACACTTTCCCACATGGTATCTCCCACACTTCAAGCATTGAGGGGTTCTGGCCATACTAAGAGTAGGCATAGGCACTGTAGAAGCCTGCTAAAATGGTTGTGCACCACTGGCATCGTTCTTAGGTCTACTACTTCTTTAAAAAGAATCTCGGGACTGTAATCCCCTCTGAAAAGTCTTCTTCTTTCCCAAGCTCCCAAAACTACCAGAACTAAAACTAAACCTCTTACTAACTCCACCAGTAAGGCCAAGCAACTATGAGAATCTACCCTAATCCCTTTTCTTCTCAGTCTCTGCCTCTTTGCCCCTTCTCGTAGCTATTCTCAACTTATTACACATCTCATCATAATATGTGATCTCAAACAAGGCCAATTGCTGTCGATACTCAGGCCTCATCTTCTTAAGTAGCCTCTCTGCCTTCCATTTAGAATAATCATTTCTTATGAGGTAAGTGGAGTACTATAACAATTAATTGAACTTGGTGATAAAAGCTTCTTTATCAAGATTCCCTTGCTTAAATTCATGGAATTCAGCCTCTTTCTCTGCTTTAAAGGCCACTGGAAAGTAAAAGTTGAAAAACATCACTTTAAACTCATCCCATATCCACTTAACTCTGCCTATCGGTCTCACTGACTTCCACCAATGTTTAGCCTCTTTTACAAGCAACACGGAGGCCAAAGTTACCTTCTACTCCTCTGAGCATGACACCACTTCAAATATTGTCTCAATTCTCTCAATCCACTCTTTAACTTTGCCCTCCTTCATTGTTACATCAAAGGTAGGTGAATGAAGCTATAAGAAACTCTTCCATGCTCAATCCATGGAATTCTATGAACTACTGCCATCTACAGCTCTAGATTACTTGGGTGTGCTCTCCTCATAAGCTTTGTCTTTTCCTCATACATTCCTTTTTCATTTTTTATTGTTTTACTATCTCCTCTTGCCCTATCATTCCTTGGTATATCTTATCTCCGTACTAAATTATGTATTTCTTGCATCAAATTCCTCATCTTTAATAATAAGGACTCATTACCCTACAGCTCATTCCTTGGTTGTTCTAAGTTTTAACCAATCAAAATGTGATTCTCTGGTGGTAGCTCATTAATATCTGGTACCACATTCGTATGGGATGGGTTACCACCTATAGTAGTTCTGGTGGTTCTTTTTCTTGCCATCCTCTCTCCCCTCCTAAGGATAAAAGTAACCATATAAAGGATAACCATTAAATGAGATACTATGCAAAAGGAAGGTAAGTGTAACGAATATATATATGCCAACTTCTAAACATGAATACAAAAAGCAAAACAATCCAACACAGTAATCACACATACTAGTCTTGGAACGCTTGAAACTGATACCAAATTGTAATGTTCACCTTAACATTACCGGGACAACACTTATACACGTCATTGTGATAACTAGGATTAGAAAAAAAATTTATAAAGTTATCATAACCCAAGGGTTTTAGAAGGTAATTAGTTAAATAATAGGATCCAAGAAAACCCTTTTTTTAAATAGTATTTGAGCTCAAACCATGGTTAAAAATCAATTAAGAGCAAATATGAAAGCATGGAAATCTAATCACTTCAGAATAGGCTGAAACAAGCCATTTTGCAATTATCTGGCTCGTCCGCTGTGATGCAAGCCATGCTAACTGTGGTAGATGGCATAAAGGGATAAGTCCCTCAAAGACCTCTTATGTTGCGATGCAACTACCATGCATCATGGCACGCACCAACTGTCATGATAGTATATTGCTGTCATAATAGCTCTCCAAACTTTCAGAGCATGCCATTTTTCCATTCCACGTCTGATTTAGGTGGCTCAAATATCTACACTAAGCTCTTTAAGCCTTCTAGCTAATGGTACTGGTCTCATACTCAAACAATCATCCATTTAAAAGATGAACACCTAAACCTAACATGGTTTGTTTTCACCTCAAACACACATAAAGGTGTCCAACTCACAATTCCAATTGCCATTAGTCCTAGAGACACTTTGACCACCTCAAATAGACTGTATACAACATGACAATTCAATCATAACGCACAATTAAGCATTCATACTTAAAATGACCACCAAACCCCCATTTCACAACAATATAAAGGGATGGATAATTTTAACGCACATGTCAATTGATCATTTTGGCACGAAAATTACTTCAAATTCATCACTTGTCATTGTAACTTAGCCCAACACACACATATAATCCACTATATCAACCTTTGACCAAGATATGTACATTTATCATAAATTCATACAAGTGATATCCCAAAATAATGTCATGTTCCTAAGTTGGCATTGTATAATGGCAATATTCATTACAAACCTAAAAGAAAAGGGAGAAGAGCTATACTACAATGCTCTTTACTCTTCAATTGCCCCTTCCTTCCCCTTGCCTCTACTAGAGCCCTCACCTATAAAATATAACCACAGGGTGAGATAAGCATCTTAATAACAAGATAATTCACTACTATTAATTAACATGCACAACTATTAGGGAGTAAAGTTATTAAAACACCAAAATATACTTTTGCATATTATAACATATTCTTTTTTATCAACATAAATCATTTACTACTAGCATGATCATTCTACCATTCAAGCCTGCATATCACCCCAATTGAAATTATAATCTCTTTGACTAAGTGCACATTCACATTGATCCAAGCTCACCTTCAATAGTAGGATCACCCGACCAAAGGTATCCTATCCCACTTATGGACTACAATTTTTCCCTATCACACATGAATCGAGATGTCGTTACTCCAATACCGCATCATTGATGCTCAGGAGCGTTACTCTCTAATATCGTATCTCGTATGGATACTAAGGAGAAAATCTCTATCACTGTGCCTTACGAGACACTAAGGAGATACATGCCATATGGACTTCTACTACTCCTTTTGATAGATGAACTCCTACTCCCTAACATAATCATGCCTATACTCAACATATATATCACATATACATTTTAAATTTATCAACCCATTCATAGATAACTTTCATCATACTCATCATTTGCAAATATATTTTTCATGCACAAAACCACATTTTGAAATATGCAAGGTTATCAAATCTCAAGTAATAGACTTAACATATATACTCATAGACAGTTAAGTAATATAATTGAATAGTATAAATCATTCTATTACCTCAACCCTTTGTTACATAAAAGGTTTACCATGGCTCAACAGTAGCTCCACACATTTTATTCGCACGATATAGCTCGAACAATGCTTAATCTATACAATCAAGTGATAATCATCAATTATCACTCTAGATAACTTCGAATTCACTAGGTTCTAAGTGTCTAAAATACCTAAATTCCTTTTCTAACAACATCAACCATTTCCAAACACTCTAATCATCTTATTAAATATTCCAACACACCAAAATCACTAACCAACATCCTACATTATCTCAAAATCTTTAAATTATACCTAAGGTTTGTCCAAACCTTCACCAAAAGTTCTCAATCACCACAAAACTTGTAAACTTAAGGTCAGAGGCTTAATTTAACTCCCCAAGACCTTAAATAAACTAATGGGTTCAGTTTAAACCCAAGCAAACAAAAATCAAAGCTTTCATTACCCTACCAACCTAGATTTTTGCATAAAAGAGGGAGAAGAGGGAATGTAAAACTTACCCAATAGTAATTCAAGCTCCAAATGCTTCTAAAGTAGCCTAGAAATTGTGCCCTAATAGACTAAGAGCTCCTTTATGTTGCTCTCTCATTTTTCCTTCTTTCTCTCTTCTATTTTTGATCTAGTTTGGCGAACTGATAAGTGATAATTTTGCACTTGCATTACGCCACATGGACATGCTTGCCGTGATGCATGGCACAGAAAGTCCCACAAAATTTTTAAACTCCCTTCCGTGTCATGGCCCACTTTAACATAGCCTTGGCCCTCTTCTAAGACTATCAAAAGATCTAAAAACTATATTAGTCTCCCATAAATCTCATTAATTAATAATTTAACTAAATTGACTAATGTACCTTTGAAAACACTGATAATTACTAATTGAAAAACATAAGATGTTGCAGAGAAGGCTTGTGGATTTGCCAATGCATTACTTTATTTGTGATTTGGAGGCATTTTGAGCTTGCTACACCTTGGGGTAAGTTTCCTATCCTTCCTTCTTTCTCTCTACGTGAATTTCTAAATGTTTAGGTAATTTAGAGCTTTATTTTAATTTTTTTTAGTCTTAACCAAACCCACTAGTTTAGCTAAAGTTGTACAGAGTTAAATTAAATTTCTAAACTTAGGTTTATGGATTGTGTTATGATTTAGAGTTTTTAGTTAGAGTTTAGATGAACCCTAAGTGGAATTTTGATGTTTAACAGTAATGTGGGTAGAGAATCGATGCTAATAGCATGTTTAGGTGTTAAATGGAATTTATGAAAAACATTAAAATATTAAGGGTGTTAAAGTGAGGTTTTGAGTATAGTGGGTACATAAAATCATGCAAAAAAGGGGTTAATTAGAGTAAGAATTGATAATTAAATGTTTGATTATATAGATTAAATATTGATTGGGTATTGGTACCCTAGTGAACACTTATAGAGCTAAGTTTTGACTAGGGTAAGCCTTTTAATGACAAAAGAGTTAAGGTAACCAAATTATTTAAACTCTCTATTTGTGTGTTTGGATGGTTGTGTAGTAATTATTAAAGCTACTACTGTTATTTTGTACTAGTGTAGTATTAATATGAAATGACTATGATTTAGACACTTTATATGAAGTAGAATGGAAAATCATATTTTGAATATTATAGTTTTGAAAAATAAATCCTATGTTCAAGTATAAGTATGTGTATAATGAAAATTATATGTTATAGTTATGTGTAGAATTGTTAAGCATATGTTTGGCGTGATCATTGTGAGAGAGTAGGAGTTCATTTTAGTATAGTATTGGGGATATTGTTTGAAAATTCATATGGTACATTGGTACCATGAAGGCCTTAGTACACAATTCTATATTTGTTTAGAAGTCCTAATACTATGTGAGATGGATTAGGCATCGACACTCTAAGTATTCATGGAAAGGGAGAATCTGTGGTCCATAATAGATGAAGGTGCCTTTAGCTGGGGCTACCTCTCATGATTTGTGAGCTTGAGCTAATTCCATCACATGAATTTAGTTCTATCGAATTGTTAGCCCACAAACTTAGTCAGAAGAAATAAGAAGCATATAAGTTGATGTGTTGATCATGCATATTTCTATTAAATAGCCATGTGTGTACGTGCATATATTTGTCATATATGAAACATTTCAAATACTACTTAACATACTCAATAACTATTCTCACACATAAGCAGCCTGTTTAGATTATTTGGTTACTAAGTCTTGACTCACCATGTGGTTACATTTGACAAATGAAGGCTTTGATAGGGGCAAAGAAAAGGAAGGTGCTATGGAGAATTGAGGCACTTGAAATTGTATAGTTCTTCCTCTATCTTTTGGTTTGCAATGAATTAATTATGCTTATGCTAACTTAGGACCATAAAGCCATTTTGTTGTCACTTGCATAAATTTTATTGTAAACTATAGGTATTTTGACTTGGAATGTTGTAATTATGATGTAATAATTGTGAGAGGTCAAGATATAGTATAAGTGTTATTTATGTGTTGAGTATGTGTTTGAATGGCTAGAAGCATGATTATTGTGAATTGTTGTTACCCTTTAGAATTATGTTGAATTTGGGGTTTTGATGGCTAAATCTTATGTGGAATGCTATTATTGTGATTTAACTATGCAATCAGGTTACTTGTGATCCATTTAAGTTAGTTCAAGTGGTTTTAAAGTTATTGGCACTAGTTTTATGGGTTTGGACACCCTTGTTGTTGTTTTGAAAGAAAAATAGACCAATTTAGGTTCAGTTGTTCAAGTTTTAAATGATTAAGTGTTTGAGTGTGAGACCGATGCCAATAGCTAAGTGGCTCAAAGAGCTACATTTGAAAGCTTGAATCGCTTAAATTAAACATCAGATGTCAAAACGGTGCACTCTGAAAGTTAGTCTTGGAGTGTTGTCATGACAGTTATTAGTTGTCATTCAATGAAACAAAGTAGTCATTGCTTTAACAATTAGAGTCATTTAGCTTAAGGGATCAATAAATTTTAGTCATCGAGATTTGATACCTAGATACTTGATCTTTAACAAGTGATTAGTTGTCAAAGATTTGAAAGGCACTAACTAGCATAAAAGGTTATAGGATTCATTTTTTAAATATAGATAGTATAGTAATTTTCAAAATAATTATGCCAAAGAAAGGGTAACACCTTACTTTTCAAAACCATGTTTAAAACACAAACTACCATAATAGAAAAATAAAAATCATGAAAACCTTTACTATAACATTCTGAAAATTAATTAGACTAATTAAGAGCAAATTGGTAGTTAGCATAGGTAAAATTATAGTGTGGGGATGACCTTTAGATCTATTACATCCTATGTGGAATATAGGATGAACTATTATTGATATTGGCACACTTTGCGCCCAACATTATGGACTCGAGTTGAGGCTTTCACCTCTATGCTATTTGCCATAACAGATGCATTATGCGTTTTGAGGGATATGTTGGGAATTTAAATTCTAGACGTGAGTTTGAGTTTAAAAACTAGAAAGTTTGAAAGGGAGTTCCAATAGGTGATAGAGGAGCTATGCTAAGGTTTACTTAGGTTGACCATTAGAGCATATTTGGACCTATAAAATAATTAGGTTAGCTTCTAATCTTTTCCTCCTACCCTTTTATGCCTTTTTTATTCATTATTCTTGAGCATAGATGGGTGTTATCCAAAAATGGTGATGATCCTACCTAGTTTCTAACTTCTTTTGTGTTAATAGAAGTATATTTGAGTGTCTAACCTATTAAGCCATTAATGATGGTTTAATAATGAGTTTAAGGCAAACCCTAGAAGTGACTAGTGAAGCTAATATCACTATAAGTAGTTAATGGCGTTTGTTAGACTAGTACGAGTCTAAACAATAAAAGATAGATATTTGAATAATTATGATTAATGGCCCCAATGTAAGTGTGGGCTTAATACTTTGATTAGTAGTAGTTAACAATAATTAGCCATTAAAAGCGATTAATGTGTTTGCCTGTAAATTGACACTATATTGGTGCTTAAGAGCTTAATGGAGGCTTGATTGGTTTGATATGAGTACTCTTGGATTAGTAAAATCAAGGGTTAAGGTAATTAGGAGTTAAATTCTTATATATGTTTTATTGCTTGCAATTATAAGTTATGTATGTTATTGTATGAAATTATGTGAAGCTATTTGAAAATTGAAATGAAATGGTTTTTGAACTATATATTTCTTTAAGAAATTGATTAAATTGTTTACAAAATCTCAAGCATGTTGATATGTTATGGTCATTGTTTACAAAATTAGACTGGACTGACCAATGGAGTTGGGGACTTGGCGACCCGACCGTGTGTCCGATCTAGTCATGTTATTTGAAGTGGATACAACTGACTCGGGTTAACCTAGATGACTTAGGATTAACCCCAATTAACTTGCTTAACCCCATGGGTTAATTAGGTTAAGCGGGTTGGATTTTTTTTATTTCTAACCCTAAAACAATATTGTTTTGAGGGTTAGAAAATAAAAAAAAAAGGACAAAAGCCCTAGTGTGCAATCATTAGGTCCTTCTCTTTCCTCTTCCTCCTTTATGGCTTTACTTCTCATCTCTAGTTCTCCACTCGCTCTCAAATCTTGGCTGAGCTGTCTCTATTCCTCAACATTCCTCAGTGTCTATCGTAGGCCTCACCTTTTTCACTACTCCCTTAGCATTGCTCAAGTGCTTGATGTTGTTGCTATGTGCGTTCTCTTTCTTTAAGGTTTAAGTAAAGATGAAGAAAGAAGAAAGAAGAGATGAAGAATGAAAAAGGAAGAAGATAAAGATCCTAATGCATGAAGGAAAGTTTAGAAAAGGTGAGGTGATTTTTTGACACATTGAAAATAAAGGGATGGTGATATTTGTTAAGCTATAAATACGTAGGAAGAAAAAATTTCTATATATTATAAATTTTATATATTTGTATTATTTTTAACCAAACATCTATTATTTATGATGACTAGTCCAACTCTAATTTGACCCTGATTAAACCTTTGACCCCTAACCCTTTACCTTATTCAATTCAATGCTCGGTCCAATTTTTAGTATATTGGTTATTATTTTATGGAATATGAGATTGCATGAGAATATATCATATAAACATGAATAGAATTTTCATGATTATGGGTGGGTGGGAGTTCACATGAGTAAGAAGGGAGGTTTGTGAAATCCATATAGTGTAACCTCTACCTAGATTTGCACATGAAAGCTACAACAACACAATATGATAAAAATTCAAGAACAACACAATCTAATTAAAATTCAACAGGCAGAAAAAACAAACAAGGAAAAACATCAAGTAATTGCAACAAGAATGTTTCTGTTGTAACAAGATGAAATCTCAAAAGAAAAGCTAATGGTTTTTTAGTAATATAAGCTTAGAACAACTAAAAGCCTAAAACACCCAACACAAGGCTCAACACTGATTAAGTTTTCAATATTATCACTTCTTGCTCATATAGATCCTACATGATGAAAAAAGAAATTAATAATAGAGATATATTCCAATATTTGTCTAAAACAACTATTAAAAAAAGTAATGAGGTCAAAGTTCTTACCTTTTGTTTTATCTTCAACTTATATTTATTAGAAAGCCAATCTTTGCCATAAATGAGATTTTCAACAAATTCTTCATTCAATTTAGCACCATATTCATCAATTATCCTACTTGTAATACTAAATATAGATTCTGATGCCACAGTTGAAATAGAAACAACTAGTATATCATATGTCATCATTGATAAAACTTTAAATTTGGAACTATTTCTCTTCCACTAATCCAAGACATAAAAAGAAGCAGTAGAATCAATAGGGGAAATATAAGGATCATTCTCAAGATAAATTTTCAATGTTGATCTAGTAGGAGGAACTGAATGTCTTTGATGCACTATTGACAACATTCATTGCATTCTTATATTATTTCTTTCTTTATTCAAAAACTTGTGAAGTGAAAATGCCATCAACATTCATTCATCTAACATTTAAGGATAGGTCTTCTTTATACTGCTCCATATATTCATAACACAAATCCTGCAATACATTTTTCTTACCTTCCCAACATTTTTCTTAGCCTTACTTTTTGGCTTATATATCAATGAAAAGCTTATCTCAATAGCATCTAATTTTATCCTTAAATCTAGAACAGTTGTAATAGCCATCAACAAATTGCGTTTTCCCTAATATTGTCAAATTTTTCTCTCATAGGTTGTGCCATTTCTCTAATAAATAAATTTAAATCTTCTGATTGATGCATTATCAATCATTTGTTTTAGTCTATAGACTTCAGCAAGATATAAGTTAGAGCTAGGATATTCACTAGTTGAGATGATATTTGTGGCTTAATTGAACAATTTTAAAAGCTGACAAATTTACTCAATTTTCATTCGATTCTCATTTTCAAGTACATAAATAAAATGTAAATTTTTTTATGATAATCTGTAAAGGTGTGTTTAAATTTCATGGTAGTTGTCAACATTAAGAACATATAATTTCATCTTGTAAGGCAATTAAGAATGAGTTTTCTTTCTTTCAAGCCCTTCAACTCAACAACTTCCTAAAATGATTTTAACCTTACATAAGAGGTATTAATAAACTTGACATTTTCTCAAACTTTGTCAATGATGCCCTTAATATATTTAAGGCCATCTTATACTAACAAATTTAATATATAAGCATTGCATCTAATATAAAATAGTTGTCTACTAAACACCAACTTATTGTTCAATGATATATTTTCTTTCAAATTTTGAATGCATGAGTTATCATAAGAAGCATTATCAACAAAAAAAGAGAATACCTTGTTTTCAATACCTTATGCTCTTAAGCATTTCAAAATTGTAATAGCGACATCCACGCCTTTCTTCAAAGCTGACATTTTGATAATATTTAGTACTATTTTTTGAAAATTTCAATCTGCATCAACATAATGGCTGATAACAACCATGTATTCAGCTACCTGGTAACTTGACTTCCACATATTTGTGTTATGCTAACTTTCCTCATACTCTTCAAATTGTTCTTTAAGACATTTTTCTCAGCCTTATATAACACCAAACAATCATTTCTAGTTTTTTTACAAAAGACTTTATTAAAATTTTGATTTGCATATTCAAAGGCCTAGCATAAAACTTTATCTTCCACCATACTAGAAGGACACTCTTGCATTATAATAGTAGTAGCTAAGATTTCTCTCATTTTTCATTAGAATATTTCAAATTAAGTATAATGAATGGATTACTAGCAACCTTACTAGAGGGATGAAATGGGATGGTGGATTGTTTACTTAGCTAGGATGCCACCAACTTCTTTTGCAGGAAACCTTGCAAATGTCTTCTAAAATGGCTAGTGCTAGGCCATTTCCCATATATAGCAAATTTCTCCTTGCAATGTATGTGTTTTGCTTTCTTTACTCTATCAGCAAGTTCAAGTTCTTCAAAATCTTTATAAACATTTAAAATTCTTCACCTCTTCATGACCATAGAAGTCATCATCTCCTCTATTATCTTTATGTTTAGTAGTTGTATGTTTCACAATATTCATAATAGTGTCCTTTTGACAACTAGATTCAATTGTAGCATGATCATTAATTTGTAGAGCCAGAATCAACATTGTTCTTATTATAATTACTTGCCATCTACCTAGTCTAAAAGCGAGGAAAAACTTTAATCTAAAATTAAAGCATGCATAATTGGTGAACATTAAATAAAGCTAAAATGATGAAACTCATGATAAAACATGAATGAAATAGAAAAAGAAATAAAATAAAGAATTAAACTTTTTAACCGATAAGAAAAATATTACAACAAAAATATACACAGGTTGGATATCTTATGGCTGCTTGTTCAAATATTGCAATCCAAGAGTACAATGATAGAATATATCTATATAACTCAATCTCAAAGCCATCTTTTGACCTTTTGATTACTACCACATCATAGAGTTTTTGTCTTTTTTTTTTTTGCTTTTACACTTATTCTAGTGTCTTCTGTTATGCATTGTATTTCATTCACTAATTTGTATTTCTCTTTCTATATGTATGTATGTATGTATGTATGTATGTAGGTGAACAGTGTACATATACAACCAAGCAATCAATGAACAAATATTATTATGCTATTTTCATTTTTGCTATCATACAATGCAGGCACAACAACTTCCCCCATGTATTTCATTAAAAAAAAATCCCCAATTATGACCTAGAAAATAAAGGCATAGCGTGGGGATTTGACATTAGAATTAGAAATATCCTAATTTGTTGAAACATTTTAGATCTAGTACTAGAATGAGCATGTAATTAGTTAAAAATAAGGCACTAGACTTGTAAAAAGAGAGAAGAAAGAGAATGAAATATCATTACTTTCATAACAATCAAAAAGCACTCATTGGAGATGATTACCTTAGAGATGAAGATTAAAGCTTGATTTGTGATTCGTGAAGGTGGAACTTGAGAGTCATTAGAATGAGGATAGGGATGTGGACTGTGGTCTGTAGAGTAAGATTAGGTTGACATTGAACTATATTCAAGAATGCAAGAAGACGTTAGCTAGTCTTTAGTCTTTATGTCAAGAAGCAAAGAGACACAATTTATATTTTTAATTAATAAATTATAAATTATATATAGTATACAACATGTGTATATGTAATGTGTAATATATATAATACACAATTGATATATAATATATTATAATATCTAATTACATATTATTTATATATAGATATATATTATATATAATAATTTATATGTTTAATGGCCAGCTCAAAAGCTTGAGCTTGAGCCTGACCCAGGCCTCTTCAATAAAAAGGCTAGGCCAGGCTTGAAGTAGGTCAGGGCATAGGCCCTTGTTAATAGCTTGGCCTGTTTCTACCCTTAATGACATGTAAGGGGTGGAATATAGGCTAGGCCGAGTTACACTTTGGCTAAATAGGCCTAAGCAGGTATGGTGAAACAGAATCTTGAACTTGCCTTGAAACCTGTATAAGGCTTTTCTTACAACTTAGGCTTGAGCCTATTTAAAGCTAGATTGGCTTGGCCTAAAAGCTTATTTAAAAGTATACTTTTAAGTAAGCCTTTTAAATAAGCTTGTGTATTAATTTTAAACACCTTAAATATACTTTAGAACTATTAGTATAAATATATAACTTGATTTATCAATTACAATATATAATAATTAAAATGACTTATTAACTACAATACAATAATAAAGTAATAATATTAAAATAAGTTCAATCTAATTGAAAACATAATTAAAAATAAAAATAATAGATTGATTAAAAATCAAATGGTGAAATTGGTGTGTGATATATTACATAATGTGTGCATGTGTGTGTAAATAGGTCGACCTGTTGGGCTCGTAAACTGAAATACATCCCTTACCCAAACACATTTTATACTTAAATCTACAGTAATCTTTGGATTAACCTAATCAGGTTACCAAGTTTGAATTTGTAGAAAATAGAATCCCAAGTTTTTATAGTTTAAAAATTACTTAAAATTGTTTAATAAACTTTTAATTAGAGTAAAATATTATTTCAGAAGTATGGGATATCTCGCATAAGTGAAAAGACTTAAAAATAGTTGAAAATTAATAAGGAATGAAAAGTAGAGGATTACGCCATGACCTTGCACCTACGTGCTCCTTTTCTGTGCTACAAGCCGCGACATAGGCGCCATGCGCTACTATGTGTTGCACGTTTTCAGATAGCAATTCTACTATCATTTGATAGCAAACTTGGGCAACTTTAGACGTGCCTCATTTCTCTGTCTGACATCTGAATGAGGTGATCTAGATGTTTATAAAAAGTTATTTTTGTAAACTAGCTAATGATATGGGTTATACTTTCAAATTAAGTCATATAAGGAAGTTGAACATCCAAACATATTTTTACAACTTTTCACAATTTAAGGGTATCCAAAACCCAACACATGTGCCAACTGCAATTCCTAACACCCAAAATATGCTCAAAAAACATGACTACCTGTACAATGCACCATATGCACACAATTTCAATCATATCAAAATTTCATTCATCAACCCCTTTAATATCAAAAATATAGGGGGAGGTTTCATCATTATATGTTACAACCATATTTATAGTTATGATCCAATTAACATTCATATACTTGTACTAGTATTTTGACCCTATCAATATTTACAAATCTCATAAACAACATTTCAAGCCCAAGATACTTCCAACAATCATAAACTTTAATAAGTGCAAGTATATGCAAAACATAACATAATTGGCAATATACTTATATATTACACAAAATAAATGAAGTAAGGAGGCATTATAATAGGAATACTTAAATTCCTAAGCCTCTGAAATTTTTTCCCTTTCTACATCAGAGCTAAAGCTTGTAAAATATTAAAAGAGAGGAGTGAATCTAGCCACTCAGTAACTAAAGTAAATATATCCTATGTAGTTGTATATCAATTGATTTAAACACATAAAAGGGGAGTTAATCACTCAAAATATGAGATCATGCATAATACAAGTTGTAATTTCAAAATAAACTCAATTTTCATGTTTGTCATTTAGAGTAAATTGCCACAATACACTCAAACATGTGATAATAACCTAATAGATCAATCAATGCATAATATTACATACAGACACCATGTGACAATGACACATTCACTACCACAACTTACAACAAACTTAATAACCATGTGACATGCTGGATATACACATATGCATGATTAGTTTCTCTTTATATCCTCCTTATTTCCTCCAACTGGACTATCTAAGCTCACCAATTGTGAGGTGTGACCTAGCTAAAGATCATCGTACTTTCTCTCAGACTACAGCTTTCCCCACTTTTGAATATTTGGGGTGTTGTATCCCCTAAGCTAATATCCTCGATAAATAGGTGGAGATAACTAGATTCTAGTTTCTTGACAAATTATAGGGACAGTCCCTTGACAAATAATAGGACAAGGCTATGATTTTATGCACTAGAAGGCAGCCATAAATATCATATGAATTTTATCTACTCCTCTCCCTAGGTGAACTCTCGCCAAATGATCATACAATGCTTATGCTCACTCATTTCCCAATTTACTTAATATCAACACATTAGGCTTATGATAATGTGCTACCTAAGTGAGCATCAATGTCATATCCACAAACATTCTCCTTTCAATTCTAAGTTCTATAACGCATTTCAAATTTTCATTTAGTCACATATATAATATTCACATGTTAACGCAAGCCTACTAGCATCACATCACCTATCATGTCTTGCTTTTAAGCTTGATTTCTCAACATATGGTGTCCGAATGATTAATTTACAATTAATTAAGTTCGAATTCATCAATATTGTTAAATACATGCCTCCAAGTCTAATCTTCTAAATTCCAAAACACTCAAAGCTCTCATTTCTCATAATTAAGCTTACCCATTGAGTGTTTTAAATCTTCATAGCTCCCATTAACATCATTATTTATTTCTAATGTCATTCCTCATAAATCCAAATTAGAAGCCCATTTTGGACATGAATGAGGCTCATCAATCAAAAATGTCAAAGCCCATTAACTCTATTTAAGTCACCCATAACCTATATGGACTGAAGATAATCTCTCATTATCAAAACATAACAAAAAATTTTAAGAAAATGGGGTGGGAAGGGAGAAGAATATGTTAGGAAACTTACTCTTAGGATTTGAAAGCTTTAAAATGCCTT
This sequence comes from Prosopis cineraria, assembly GCF_029017545.1. Classification (NCBI taxonomy): domain Eukaryota; kingdom Viridiplantae; phylum Streptophyta; class Magnoliopsida; order Fabales; family Fabaceae; genus Prosopis; species Prosopis cineraria. The sequence goes on from NW_026555343.1 coordinate 32,501,005, forward strand.
TAACCTTCTTAAGAATGAAGCCTTAACAGAGCTCTCTTCATCCTCTTCATTTCCTCTATCTCTTCTCTCTATTTCTTGCATCAGTTTGGGTCTTATTTTTGCATAAAATGTATCGTGCGTTGCGGCGCTTGTCCCTACACATTGTGGCATGTGGTATAGAGAAGGCTATTTCATGTTCTAATGGCCCATGTGCCGCAGCATGCCATGCATGCACCACGACATGTGGTACAAAGCCATTTTTCCTTGTTTTTCTTACTTTTTCATGTTGGGGTGGCCTAACTTCACTTTGGATTCAATCCTAAAGTTGAAAACACAACCTAAAATACTCGTTAGCTCTTTGTAACCACACACCATGTAAATTTACTTGATTACCCTCATTCACTCAACTAATTGAAGGTCTTCTAGATGTTACATAGAGGCCTGGCCTATTTAACTTGATAGATCTAATTAAAAAGGTCTAAATTTAGCTTGAACCTATTTAATAAATAGCTAAGCTGAGCCTAGAATAGGCTAGGGTGTAGGCCTCTAATAGGAGCCTAACATATTCCTACCCTTAATGATAGGAACACCATGGCAAATGGCTATATTAACTGCAGTGCATGATATGAAGAGTGTTAGTAGTGGCAGATGGTTTTATTAGTCACAGGAGATGCTCTGTATACAACGAGTTGTAGTGGGCATGCTATTAGTCATGATGGATGTTATGGTTTTTACTAAAATGACTCTTTTGACCCCATTTTCATTTATTTTCAATCGTAAATAGTTTTCATGCTTCTAAATTACTTTTTACTCTAATTTTCATAGATTAAATGGCCTCTATGTTTGATTTCAAATTTAATTTTGTTTTGGAATCCCATTTCTATAAGTATTTCTTACTTAGCCTTAATGTGATTTAAATGAGTCAATGTTGATCTTAGTAACTTGCCATGGTATCTTTGTTATTGTTTTTTTGGTTTAGAATACCATGGTTATTCATTTTTAACCTGTCTAGATTTCAATTTATATTTGGCAAAAGTACACTTAGAGAATCCAACTCTTTATTTAACTTGGCAAAAGCTTATCCCAAATATGGTTTGAATGTTACCCAAATTGGCCTTAAGTGTATTAAGTAATGTGGTTAAAGGTTGGAAATATTACATTAACAATGATAAAGAAAAAGGTTTTAAACTTGATTAAAAGTGCATTTTTTTAATATTATATTTTTATTGATCGATTTGGATAACATCATCAATTTTTTTCCAACTTAAATAATCTAAACCTATTTTCGATTATTCAAATCATGCGTGTGGTTGCCAGAAAAAAGCACCCGTGGGCCATGGATATTCACATGGAACGGATAATTTATTTTTCCTCATTATCATTTTTTCCTCCGAATGACTGGCTGCGGAGAAAGATGCCACTATTGAAAATGGATAAACGGGGGAAAAACAATGTTAACAAAAGGAAACTAAAACGTCTACATGGAGCCACCGGAGCCACCTATCTTTGCGGGCAAGATTCTTCTTGCCTAATTTTGTGGCTCAAATCTCGTCTCTTCCAACCTATCCTTCCTCTTCATGTCTTCACGCTCGAGTAAAGTACAGATACCAGTGGCATTTTTTAGTTTCTGTACGGAACAAGTTGAAACAAAATTCGTTGTAGTTTCACATAATCGCCACTTTAAGTACTTGCGACGCACATACATTCATAGATATTCATAGATACTATTTTTAAATTCAGGCCCTCTGGATGCTAACTGCTAAATCATGAGCTCCATATCGTCGGCGACTACAGCTAGTTCCAGTTTCAGCAGTAACAGTGTTTACCGCCTCTCAAAATGTAGGCTTTCTTCGGATCTTCTTGGTTCCATTTCCTTTCCTAGAATCAAATGGGATCATAGTTTTCGCCGGTGTCACACTTCGTCGGAGCTGAAGTCTCGGTTCCTGCTAGCTCCCAGGGCTGCTGCTCCAGATACTAGCAAGGAAAGCAAGAGTGAAAATGCCCAAGATGGTGATGACGGTGGTGATGAAATTCAACAGACACAGAAGCAGCAATCGCCGCCGCCGCCCGTATCGATTAGGCTGGACGACGTGAACCCGGTAGGTCTGGGTCGAAAATCACGCCAATTGTTTGATGAGGTTTGGAGGAAGTTCTCTGGATTGGGTCAGATATCTCGGACAATCCGCGCTGATGATAAGGACGCCCTTGATGCCCTTCTCATCCGAGAAGGGCCCATGTGCGAGTTCGCAATCCCTGGCGCTCAGAATACTGTTGTGCTTGTTGTTGGTGCCACCAGTCGCATTGGTCGGATTGTCGTTCGCAAGCTCATGCTGAGGGGCTACACTGTGAAGGTGCCTCGCCTTTTTTCCACGACTCCATGCTTTTTAATTCTACTAGATGTCGTTCTTCACCAGCGTTTACTCGCAACTGCGTCGAACCATTCTATATCACTATGCAATTGAAAGTCGTTATTGAATATTTTAGAAGGTTACACCAGAAATTGATGTTCTTCAATAGTGTTTTTTTTTTGGGCCAGTATTGTTCTGCTGCGGCTGTCCGCACATGGTCTCTTTTGTGGGTTCTCTTGTGAATTGTTAAGAACTGGTTGAGTTCATTTTTTGTTTTATTGTACGGGAGAGGAAAAGCAGAAAGAACTCAAGAAGGGTAATAAGAAATGACAGAATGTGCTGTGAAGGTGATTGTTTCATTGACAAATGAAATAACGGAGTCTGAGATGGTATCCCTGCTAACTGGAAAATGAATTGAATGGTTGAAATTCATTCTAAAACTGATGGTTGGGGAGGATATTTTCCGCATGAGCTGTTTACAAACGGTTCAGAGTTGAATGGGGTTATTTTGTAAATTTCTTTGCTAAAGCAACACTTTTCAATGATTGTTTATTTTATTTTTAAGGATCGTGCGTTGCTCTGTAAAGGATTTTGAAACATGATTGGTTACCCTTTAAAAGCTGCAAAATTAAATATATGCAGGTCATTGCATAAAAGCATCATTCTACGTAGAAGTGGTTTAAATATATTAACGACTACTTGTGACTCCATTGAATGGTTTCTTTCTTTCTTTCTTTCTTTTTTTTTTTTTTTTTTTTTGGGGGGGGGGGGGCGCTGAAGGCTTTGGTGAGGAATGCTGATCCAGAGGTAGTGGACATGCTTCCAAGGTCAGTAGAGATAGTAACTGGGGATGTTGGTGACCCCAGCACACTCCAGGCTGCTGTGGAAGGTTGTAACAAAATAATATATTGCGCAACTGCTCGCTCTCCTATCACTGCTGATCTGTTTAGGGTTGATTACCGAGGAGTTTATAACCTTGCCAAAGCATTTCAGGTCTGTCTCTGTTATTTGAAGTTTTTAAGATCTGCCCTCTTTTGTATGTTGGTGCCATTGTTAAGGGCAAAAGTCAATATGCCTTACCGAGGAGGAAAATTACCAATTGAAATCCAGATGAATCGTTTTACTTTATTAAATTCTACAAAGATAACGTATCATTGCATGATAATTGAAAGTCTAAACATAAGGCTTGATGACAACTGTGCATTTCAGGATTATAATAATAAATTGGCACAATTACGGGCTGGTAAAAGCAGTAAGAGCAAGCTCTTGATAGCCAAATTTAAATCTCCAGATTCATTGAATGGATGGGAAGTTCATCAAGGAACCTACTTCCAAGATGTAATTGCCACGAAATATGATGGAGGGATGGATTCAAAATTCGAGTTCACTGAGACTGGAGAAGCTGTTTTCTCGGGTACATGAAGTGAATGTTAATACCAATAAGGGAAAACTCACGTTTCTTAATTTTTTTCTGGTCAAGAACTCTGTTTATCCTTATTTGATCCCCTTTTACTATTAATTCTAGGGTATGTTTTCACGAGAGGAGGTTATGTTGAACTTTCAAAAAAGCTTTCTCTGCCTTTAGGCCGCACTCTTGACAGGTACCAGATGATAGATATATGATGTCTGTTGGTGAGATTGTTATCTAGAATTGTCTTGTGGTGTGCTTTTTATATAAACTCTTAATACATCTTGAGTCAAAATCTGCCATGTTAGGTATGAGGGCCTGGTCCTCTCAGTTGGTGGCAATGGGAGATCTTATGTTTTAATTCTAGAAGCTGGTCCTTCTGCAGATCTAAGTCAGAGCAAATTGTATTTTGCAAGAATTAGCACAAAAGTGGGATTTTGTAGGGTAATAATTATTTCCTTTAAAGAAAGCAATTGTTTTGCTTTGACACTCTGTTTTCATCGTAGCAAAGATCCTGGCATCACTTTAATGACTTTTATATTAACTGTTGGTATTAATATGTCAGGTTAGAGTGCCCTTTTCGTCATTCCGCCCAGTAAAACCAGATGATCCGCCATTGGACCCTTTTCTTGTACATACATTAACAATACGTTTTGAGCCAAGAAGACAGGTTTTTTCCCCATTACCTTATTTCTATACTATGTTGTGATGGTAGAGATTGTAACCTTTACACTTGTGGAAATTGCATTGTACAAAAGCCATGGCAGAAAGTGGGAGAGACAAGAGACAACATCGGTTTTCTCATGTTGACTGCCACATATTTCTTGCTTTCCATGCCAATTGTGTGAGTTTCTTGCTGTGAATTGCATATAGCCCATTATTTGACTGCCTCAAGCAAGAAATTCTAACAAAGTAATTATTACATGATTATAGAAGCCTGTTTCTCACCCTTCACTTGGTCATGGATCTAAAACAAGTTATGCACAAACTACCTTAGAAAAATTTTAGTTGTTGCGGCATTGTAGCCGGTTGGTGTTTTATGGTTCATGCTAGCTAGAATGCATCGCTGCTCTTCACATTAATTTTCTAATGCTGCTAATCAGATGCAACGAATATGTTTCCGGCTTGGAATTTTCTTACAAGTGTAACTCTGATTTTTTTAGATATCTTACTATTTTTATCTAATTGTAGTTAACTAGATACTGTGGGATTTGCGTCTTTTGATCTTTAGTAGTTTTCGCTTACCAAGACATGCTTACAACTGTTTTTGTATTACTTCTAGTATGTGATTGAGCTTGTCTGATACCACCTGGCCCACATTAGAGTGATTTGTGTTGTTACTAGTTGAAACTGTAGCAACTATAGTATTTCAAGTTCTTGCCTGTCCATTCCAATGGCTTGCTTGCATCTTATTTATTTACTTTAGCACTCCTAAGTACTGAATAAACATTGATAACTCATTAAAATTATGGATAACTTTCCTTCTGCATATTACCCTTTATAACATACTTTGATACTCACTTAAAACCATGTAAACACTTCTTTCTATTAGCTCTGTCATAGTCAAATTTAAATGAAGCCTAGTCTGATGCCTTTTGGGTTCACTATCATAAAAAGGAATGCAAAGGTCTACAAACAATTAATTAAAACTAGAATTGTCTTTGGGAGTTTGTCTCTAAGGAAGTCTTGCCTTGATACTCAAATGACTAGATAGTAGATACAACCTGGCCTCATGTCTAGGAACCCTCCAAAATAGGGGCCTTTACTCTATTATCCTTTTCATTGCATTTCCTTTGTCAAAGTGTATAGCACTTGTTTTCACTTACAATCTTTTGTGGTCTTAATACATTATTTAATAGCTGACATAGCATATTTCTGCTTTTTAAAAAAATATTATTTTTTCAATAAAATAATTATTGATATCTTTTCGATGGTAATTTTCCTTCTCACAAATATTCAGAGTGTGATGATGCTGTATTTGCTGCTGTTGCAGAGGCCCGTTGACGTACCTACAGCTAAGAGTCAAGATTTGAGAAGCTTTAAGCTTATAATGGAGTATATAAAAGCCTTGCCTGTAGGTGCTCTTCTGCAGATTCCTTTAATAAGGCATAAACAGCCAAAATGTTGATAATATGTTTGTTAGGTAGTCATGTACGAAATTGCAAAATCATCTAGTTCATATGTCCATGCTAATGGCAGAGCTAATTCATGCCAGTTGAACTTTTGAAGTTGAGATGATTAAAATAACTATATATGAACTACCATTACCTTAGTTTTTCATGAGATGATGATGACTATGTGCAAAGATGCCAATATGGTTATTGGTGTTGGAGCTTTAAATGACAAGGGTGTGGTTTCTCCGTTAACATATATATATATATATATATATTTTATGGGATGATATGTCTTACAAAGTGTGATTGTTTTGGGCATCTTGAAGTCATTTATTATCATATCATGTTATATTATGTTGTTTAATTCCATCTAAAATTGACTTGCTCTTCCTCCATTTATTTTTCTCATTCATACAAATGATATTTTTTGCATTCGAATGTCTGTATGTATCCCATTTTGTTCCCTAAAGGAAGATGACACCAGTTTAAAGGCCGAAAAGTGGTCAAAGTTTCTCTCCACCTTGTGAAGTAGCTGCAGACAAATTTATATTTGTTACTCTATAGCAGTTGACTCTCCCACTCCGCCAACAATCTTTAATCAAGCCTCTCCTGCATGTTGAGCTATATGTATACTTTAGTGCAAGTCCATGATTGGATTATATCATGGTTATCATGAGTTAAAAGTTCTGGCGGTGGTTTTATCTTTTATGGTGTTGCTTTGTGAGTTTGAGTTGTCCTTTATGGCATACATTCTATCATCGTTAGCATGCTGATAAACATTTCTTGCTCTGTTTGATGCCCATCGAAAAAATTCAAAACAGTAAGAGGGAAAAAAAGAAGCAAAGTGACTCTGCTTGTTGATGCATCTGGATGATTAATATTCTGAACTACATGTTTTTATGTTAATGAAACTAATTAGCATGGTATGATGTTTACCTGCGAGTGTACCTGTAGACTGGGCAAGAAACAGATTTTGTTCTAGTATCATGTTCAGGAATGGGAATTGAAAGTTCAAGAAGGGAGCAAGTTCTTAAAGCCAAGCAGGTTTGACCCATTACTTCTTTTTTGTTTCTTTAATTTTGCTGGGAGATGTTTAATTTTTGACCTGTATGATGATGTCAATTTTCGGGGTTTATTCAGGCTGGGGAAGATTCATTGAGAAGATCTGGCCTTGGATACACAATAGTTCGTCCTGGCCCCCTAAAGGTAAAGTTTCAGTTGCAGAATATGGAACTTTAATTGACAATTATATGCTAGGAGGCAGGGATTCTAATATAGACCCTCCACAAGACAGTGACGCGGGGTTGCATGGTTGGTTAGTTAGAATTAGTATTTCACAATATGTTAATCATGTCAGTGAACTTTTAATTGCATCTGTTGAAATCTTGTTATTATGGGATCATTATGAACTCATTTGTTTATTTTTATTGTCCCTTGTTTATCACATGGGATTTTAGCATCTTAGTTGATTTGTTTCTTTCTGTTTCTATTTTCATCATGCATTTTGCCATCTTTATTATGTATTCTTCCCTTGTTTCTTCCTTGTTTGATGAGATTGGTCGATTGATTTCTAGTCTTGACTATCTCCTTTATAAGTACGTATATTTCCAAAAAAGATAAATTAGAATAAACTTTTGAATTCTAAAAAATAAAATGGTACATGGTATCAGAGCTAATGATTTCTACCCTTTGATGATTGAAAATTTGGCCAGGCAAAATTTCTCATGAATTTGTTGCATCGAACAAAAAATTCATTTTCCCGACCTTTTAGAAGCTATACCTCCTTTCTGAAGTAACAGACAAGAAAAGAGGCACACAGCCACACACTCAATGTACTCAATGCCACAATCATCCAGAGCCCGAAATTCAGCAGCCATCTGCGCTGCCACTTGCTGCCATGTTCTGTTGAAGTCCATCAAATGTGCCAGCGCATGAGAGTGCGTGGCTCACCTTCATCTTCCTTTGTTCACCCAGAAATGTCCAACTCAGCCACCTCGAAGCATTTGTGGTGTCTGCTCACCCTAATATGATAGATTAAGTTCGAAAAATAATGAATAGGTTGATGGTTTAATTTAACCAAGGTTGGTGGCTAATGAAAACCATTTATTTTTGTATACACAAAACCGTTCTTTGTGTGGTGGGTAATTTTTCTAAACGAGGAGGATGTTGTAAATAATTAGTGTTCTCTTGACTTACCATCAGCTTTTGAAACGCTTTCAGGAAGAACCTGGTGGTCAGCGTGCTTTAATATTTGATCAAGGAAATAGAATATCTCAGGTTTGCTGTTTCTATTTTTTAATTATGTACTGTGGAAGCAAATTGTTTCCCTTACATTCATGCATTCATGTATTTGAAAAGATATTAACATAAGAGTATGGTTGTTTATATGACCCATACATTTGTTTGCCCACTTTGTTTATATCTCTTTGAGGGCCCTGTTGACATTTATTTTTGTGAATGTGGAGCATACAAATTAGATCTGTTACATTCATGCATTTTGAGAGACTCATAAATACTTCTCTAATTCTATTTATAAGTTATTTTCAACGTGTTTCACTAATACAAAAAAAAATCCTTAAAACTTATTAACTGTGTCTTAAAATTTAATAAGTTTTCAACTTTACCCCTATTAAATGTACATACTTTAATAAATATTTTTTCTCTTCAACATTCAATGGAGGGTAAAAGAAAAAATTTGTGATGAAAATTTAAGGATGTGACTTATAAATAAAACAAAAAATAATTTTCTTTCTCTGCCCTATAAATAGGACTAGAGGGAGTATATAACTTCCAAAGTCTTTATCCCAAATTAAGAATCATGATCACTGACATGTGCATAAGCCATGCCTGTGGAAATTCTAACTGAGCAAAACATAGGTAAAACAGCAGTGTTGCTTTCCAATGATGCATATAATATTTATATGGTCAACGAAAATCCTAGGCTCGGTTTAGAAAAGGAAGAAAAATGAGAAATAAATCCATTAATTCTACATAATAGCCCAGGCAAAACTATTTAGATCGGATTCAGATCTGACCATTAGGAAAAACTAAGAAAAGAAGAATCTCTGAAAGTGAATAAGTGATACTTCAACCGTAACAAAACATAATGGTAACTGTCACATAACGTCTAGTAAGTCTTTGATGCGTCTTATGCATGGAGTCATGGAGACGGTTTCTTTTATCTAATGGCTGGGATTGATCAAACTAAAATGATTTTTATCAGATATAAGTTCTTTTTCAATCTTTTTATTCATTGAACCATGTACCCAGATTGTTAATAATAAAACTCATTGATTTGACTAATGGCAAATGTTTTTTGTTTTTATTAGGAAATCAGCTGTGCTGATGTGGCTGATATATGTGTGAAGGCACTACATGATTTAACCGCAAGAAACAAAAGCTTTGACGTGAGAAAATCATGCTTGATTATTAATATTGTACTGAGTTTTAACTAGAAGAAACTAAAACCTTTCAAAATTTCAGGTTTGTTATGAATATGTTGCGGAAGAAGGGAGGGAGCTTTACGAGCTGGTACGTAGACAAAAATTTACAGCAGTTCTATAGAAGAAAGGAAAAAAAAAAAAATGCAGTTCGTGATGATCTAGTCTGCATGCTTGGAAACTGAAATGCTGCATTTGAATTGCCCAGGTTGCACACTTGCCTGACAAGGCAAATAACTACTTGACCCCAGCACTGTCTGTCTTAGAGAAGAATACCTGATCGTTCCCTATTCAGTATCAATTGTATCTGACGCAGCTCTTCCTATAGGTGAGATTCCATCTAATGGCTGTGGCCAATTTGGCCCAATGGCTGTTTCAAGTAGATAATGTAATCGATAGGTTTACCGGTACAATCAAAAATTGTACAAATATATACTATTATAATTATAATGGGTTTAATTTGGTTGCAAAAAAAGAAAAAAAGAAAAGAAAATCGTGTATAGATATGAAAGTGGGGGAGGGGGGCTTGGAATTACTCGTTTTTAACAATGCTCTCATAAAGTGATCTCAATTTGATCCAACGTGTTGTGACTTGTACACATCAAGAATTTGATCTCGTGTGTGTGTCTCTCTCCCTCTCAGGGAGGGAGGGAGAGAGGAGGGTTCAATGTGTTAATAAATTAGAAGTCTTTTGAAATAATGTTGTATTGTCTGTGAAACATCAAAATTGATAACGAATTAATGTTGTCATGATCAAACCGGGCATTAAATCGTCATTGGCATTAAATCAGCTAAGATGTTGGTTCACTGTAGTGTGATCAAATTGTGATTCAACCAGTCTCAATTAAAATAATAAAATTTAAAGATTATGTATGAAAAGTAAAAATATTTTAGCCAATATTTAACTTCATCTTTGTCATATATATATAGTTAATTCTACCAACATTATAATAAAATTATTTATTATTTATTACAAATAATCAAAATCATCAAGTAATCCTTCACTCTAAATCCTAGATTGATTGGAGAAAGGGGATAGATCTTTATTATTATTATTATTTTTGGCCAATGGATAGATCTTTATGAAAGTTGACTTTATCACAGGTCTTTTAAGTAATCCTTCAGTCATCTTCTCCTATTTTGCCTATTTAATAATGAATTGTATTTCTTATGACCTCACCTGATAAGATAAGCGTCATTATTGTTGAATAATGAATTGCATTCATGACTTTTCCAGATTTATTATTTAGTAATTCATTCACTTCTTCAATCTCGTGATGTGCTTCACCCATTCTTTGGTCCACGTATTCTCTAAGTTGTAGCAAATTACTCAAGGTTAGGGTATTGTGGATGCTTTTGGATGCTTTTGGGTAGTGGTAGTTGTAAACTTAATAAGCTCGTGGGTTAATGAGGATAACCAAAGAGGTTTTGTCTGAAAAATGTTGACTTGGACATTCAATTTCATAAAAAGTGGAGGGTCATAGGCTGTGTTCGGTGGTAGAGAGCCCCTGACTAGAGTTGAGAATAAGGGTCGGGTTTAACGGACTACTCGTTTAAACCCGTTTTAATAAAGGTTCAAGTTTGAAAATTTGATATTTTTTTAGGATAATTGGGCTTCGAAACTCGACCCTTTTAAGTCCTAAAAAAAAGGGCTCGAGTCTAGGCGGCCCGTGAAGTTTGTTTTACTTTTTTTTTTTGTATTGTAGGTGATAATGATGAAGAAGCATGTAAAGCCCTAAAATTTGGTATTGTAGGTGATGATGATAAAGAAGCTACAGAGATAGTTGATATTGAGGCTCCATCTCTATCTTCCACGAGTGAACCTACATTAAGGGTTTCAATATTTTATTTGTGGATGATGATGATAGGGATCTTGATTAGGATTGATAATGATGTTTGCCTTCATCTTATTTGAACTTTTAAATTTTTTGTTTATTTTTTAAATTATGTGAGATTTTTGGTTGGGTGTATGTTGAATTTTAAAATATTCTAAATAAATTTTAATGTTGAATTTTATTTTATTTTATTTTATTCCTTTCAGGGCCTATGGGCTCGGCTGTGAGCCCTTTGAATAAGGGCCAAGCTTTAATTTTAGAGTAAAATTAGGATAATCGGGCTTTAGAGCCTAAGCCTATAAGAGCCGGGCCCATAAGGGTCGAGCCCATATGGGTTAGGCTCGCCCGTTTACTAACTTAGGGGGGACCGTAGGGGCCACGACCCCTCTAACTTTTTAATTTTTTTCTTAATAAAACATTGGTGTTATATATTTTCAATTTTCATAAGTTAGCGCATTATAGAAGTTATGAAACACTAGATGGAATTCTTATTTTAATTCTATATATAATCTTTTACATATGTATAAAGTAACTATTTCAGTAGTCTGAATATATAATTGTCATAAGATTTATTCATTTTCAACAAAATAATGTTATACGTACTCTTAAAATATTGGTATTTTTTTTTTTGCTTTCATTTTATATTTAATGATAGAAATTATGAGAATTATTATTAATAAACTTTGTTAAGCATTGCAGCAAAAAATTTCAAGTTATATTGAATGCTACGTGCTTGATATTTATCATAAAATCACTTATTCAGAAGCTAAGAGGTTTGGTGAAGATATTCTTCTAAAAAAAATTACTTTTTTAAAATAATCAAGCTATTAAAATTTATGATATAAATAGTTTTTAGTCTAATATAGTTCAATTTCATTGACATAAAGATTTTATGACAATTGAGTGTTATTAATGTGTTAATATATTTATTTACTATGATTATAAATTGAAAGAATTAAATAATAGATTTAATAAGCAAATAATAGAGTTCATTACATTGAACAACAATTTAGATTTTAATGATGTATTTAAATCATTTAATACTTATAGAAATGATAAAATTTTCACTAATTTAATGTAATTTATATTGAGAAGGAAATTACCAAAATACTTATCGTAAATATAGTAACTAATGATTTTTATTTCATGAAAAATTGATGAGCAAAACTTAATGTGTGTGTGTTGTTATATATGTGCAAAATTGAATAAAAATGTATATTTTGAAATATTTATATTATGTCGATAATATATATACATATAATTTTTAATTATCATATATATTTTATTATCTTGGCTCTCCTTAATAAAAATTTTTGGCTCTGCCCCTGGCTGTGTCAAATATGAAAAAAAAAAATCCAGAATAACCCAAGAGTTTTCTTTTTAGGATGGTTAACTTGGACATTTGACTTGGTGTAGCAGAAATTTTTCAGAGAAATGGTTAACATTTTAAAAATAATTTTTGTCAATTAGTTGTCCTAATATCAGCACCACTTTCTTTAATTGAAAGAAGTCCTAGATTAGAACCAGGCCCGTCGATAACATATTTGTGTCTTGGATTAAGGGTAAAATTTATTTAAAAAAAATGATTTTGACTTCGCTTGGGTCACCTTAACACTAAGCTCCCATGTCATGTTTTTAATTTTTAATTTTTAATTTTTAATAATACTTTTGTACTTAGTCTTATGAAAAAATTATATATATCCTATGAAGTAAACTTATTTACAAATAAGTCTTAGAAAAATATAGAAACCACAACTAGATTCATTGGGACTTGAGTGTAATTTGAAATTGAAATAAAAAGATAATAATGCTCCTATAAACATATATATACACATTACATCAGTCAAATAATTTATTACTTCATCAATAATTTACAACTATAATTTTATCTTTTTACAAGTGCAACTTTATATATTTAATAATTAAATTGATTAGTTTAACTATTGAATATGTAAAGTTATAGTTATGAAAAGTTAAAGTTATAATTGTAAATTACTAATCACTAATGAAATAGTTGTAATAATTAATGTTAAAATTTATTAGTAACATATGATTATTTCACTATTAGCTATAAAAGGTTACAGTCGTAAAAAATTAAAATTAAAATTGTAAATTACTAATAAAATAGTTATAATTTAATTATTTGATTGATATAATGTATGTTTATTAGGAGTATTTTTATAACCTAATTTTAAATTATACTTTAGTTTCAAGAGACTTGGATGTAGTTTTCAAATTTCATGAGTGCTCGAGGAGACTTATATGTAATTTTTTTAGTCTTATTTACTTAATATGTTTATATTTAGTTAAATCATGAAAAGTATATTAATATCTTAATGTGTTAATAAAATTAATAACAATAATTTATTGTAGAATAAATAATTTATAAAAGATGATTTAATTTTTTTTGCCAAAATATATTTTTTATAATTGTAATTTATAAAATATATTTTAATTTAATTAAAAAAAACATATTATTTTTATAAAGCTAAGTATATAAAATTTTTAATTTAATATTTGAAAAAAAAAACAATCTTCATTAGTTTCGTCAAATTTTATTTTTAATTCTTATAATTTTTTAATATTTTAAATTTTTATCAAAATTAAAAATATTAAAAAAATGAAATTATAGAGTTTTGCAAAACAAATATCCTCTAATCTTTTTAAAATCAAATAGATTAAAAACACTAGAAAAAGTTATAAGAATTAAAAAAAATTAATAAAATTATAAGCACTAATAATTGTATTTTTTTTAACTTTTAGGAGAAGGGTTTTTCTATTTTTTTTTTCATTTTTTTTATTTCTTCAATCCTTACTATTTAAATTATTTTATTAAATAATTTTTTTAAATAATAAAATTAATATAATAAGGATAGAAAAAATAGAGGAAAAAAAAGTGAAGAGACTCGATTCTTTTTTTATATTTGTATTTCGTTTCTTATTTTAATATAATTTGTCTGTTCATAATAATATCTGCGTTATTTTTATGGTTTTCCGCTTTTTAGTTTTTTTTTTTTTAACATTTTCTTATTTTTCGAGTGTTCAGTACGGTTGCTCATCTTATCGAATCGTCTCTCTCAAATGGTCGCCATTCAGCCGCGCGGGGTTCGGCCGTCTCTCCCCAATCATCTCTCCCTCTCCCTCTCTAATTTCTGACTCTCACTCAGACTCAATATCTCCCTAATCTACTAGACTCTCGGGTCTATCTTCACTAATGTGTTTCAGAAGGAGGGACCCATCGAATCTTTGCTTCTAGAGGTTCTAATCCGAATATCGGCGGCAGTGCACTTTCGCGGGATACACAAGTTAAAGCTTAAAGGGGTATGATTTAGCATCTGTGCAAACCTTTTTGTTTTGATGTCATCTCCCGTCGCTGTACATTGATGTCCTCTGAACAAAATGAAGTTATGCATGTCCAATTTTAGAGCATCACTTATAGCACTTTTTAAATAATTTTTGTTTTAATTTGTAACGATATATCTCATTAACTTAGAGCATCACTTAACGCAATAACAACATCATTCTTGTTATAAATAAATTGTTGCCTTGGACAGTACCGGTGTCACGCTAGTTAATTTCAAGTAGGGAATCAAATCATTGAATTAAATAAGTGGGGAAAAAAAATGCTAAATGCACTTTTTCCCATGTAAATGGATTTTTGCATCTACGTTTGTGGGTAGGACGAACCTTGTTCACCTTCTCATCTGAGAGGCTTGTAAGCTGAAGCATCAATTGCCTACATTATCTCGTAGGCCTGGTTTGATTCTTTGCCTTTGGGCTATTCTACTGTGAATTGGGTATGAAAGTGGTATGCCTTTCGTGCACCCCACATACCCTTCTGTCGAGAACCTCAAATCCGAAGTTTGGCTCAAAAGAAGCTCTTCTCTTTCTTCAAAATTGTGCCAATTTGAAGCAGTTGAAGCAAATCCATGGGAAAATAATCCGTTTTGGTCACTCCCATGACCAATTACTTGCCAGAAAGCTCCTTCATCTCACTTTCTCTTATGGGCATACGGACTATGCCACTGTTGTATTTGATCAGATCAAAGCTCCAGATACCTTCACTTGCAATGTCATGATTAGGGCTTATACAATCCATGGTTCCCATGAGCAGGCCCTTCATATTTTCAAGCTTATGTTATGCCAAGGTCCTACACCTGATACGTTCACATTCCCTTTTGTCATAAATGTTTGCTTGGCTTCTTGTGCCCGTGATTTTGGCAAATTGGTTCATGCTCTTGCAATCAAAATGGGGTTTTCAAGTGATATATATTTGCAGAACACTCTAATGAATCTTTACCTTAAGTGTGAAAATATAGAGTGTGGGTGTAAGTTGTTTGATAAAATGCGTGTGCAAAGTGTGGTTTCATGGACAACCATGATCTCGGGGCTTGCAGCTTGTGGACAACTGGATGAAGCCCGGAGAATTTTCGAGCAAAAGCCGTCGAAGAATGTGGTTTCGTGGACAGCAATGATTGATGGCTATGTAAAAAACCAGCAACCAATAGAGGCTTTCAAGTTATTTCAAAGAATGCAGCTTGAAAATGTGATGCCAAATGAATTCACAGTGGTAAGCTTGATTAAAGCTTGTACAGAAATGGGAAGCCTAAAGCTAGGCAAATGGGTTCATGATTTTGCTCTCAAGAATGAGTTTGATCTTGGGATCTTCATGGGAACAGCTCTGATAGACATGTACAGTAAGTGTGGTAGTTTGGAAGACGCTATGAGAGTTTTCCATAAGATGCCAACTAAAGGACTGGCTACTTGGAATTCAATGATCACTAGCTTGGGTGTACATGGGATGGGAAATGAAGCTCTTGCCTTTTTCAGAGAGATGGAGAGCACAAATGTAGCTGCTGATGCTATCACTTTTGTGGGTGTTCTAAATGCATGTGTTCTATCAATGACTTGGAGAAAGCTGAGAAGTACTTCAATCTTATGACTTAACATTATGGTATAGCACCTGTGATGGAGCATTATGAGTGCATGATTGAACTTTATAGTTGTGCTAATAGGTTGGATGAAATTTACTCCCTAGTGAGGACAAATTGCATCATGGTTTCAGAATTGATCCAAGAGAGGAAGGCCTGTGACGACGTTGATTAAAAGAACTTGAGTTCACTTCGGGCATAATGGAGGCTTGAAATGCTGAAGATTATTTGCTGGTCATTCCTCCTCAGACTCATATTCTCAGCTTTAGTGCTTCCTGTGGAATGTATACTTTTTTGGTAAGGGGAATGTATACTTATATCAGTCAATATAGATGATTTGAGACTCATTGTCTTCTATCATATGCCAAGTTGATGCAATGATCTCTCTCTCTCAGAAGCCCCCCTCTCTTCTTTTCTTTTTTTTTAAAAACATTACAAGAATCATACGTTTCATTGAAGATACATGTAGTTGGATGCTTATAGTTATGTATGACATGTTTGTATGAGTTACATTGACCATATTCTTTGCCCTATAAAATCTGAAAAAAAAAAAAAAAACTTTGCAACCTTGGCAATCAATTCCTATGAAGTGGCTAATGCAAAATACTTTCTAAACTTGATAGATGTCCAATTCCTAATGGAATGCTTGGCCATTAGCTTCTGTGATGATCTCTTAATTTTCTGCCGTCACCCTATAATTTATATAACTGGGAAATGTTACAACATTAAAAAGATATCATGATACATTTATTATCATCAAATTATTATTTAGTAAAAGATAGATCTTATTAAAAGATATCATGATACATTTATTATCATCAAATTATTATTTAGTAAAAGATAGATCTTATTATAAATGGTAGTTGGTTCAAGTGGTGTGATGCTAGTTTTCCTTGAATAAGGTTTCGGATGAATTTTATGTATGACTAAAATTGATGTCATGAGAGATTTACTCCCTCTTGGTTCAACCTAGATTAATTTGGATTTGTTGCGGGTCCATGTGGCTTTTTGTAAACCTTACATGTTTTACCAACAGTTTCATTTTCATCCTCTTGATAGGAGAAGCTGATAACATGAGTGTTTGATCATAGGGATATTATCCCATCCATATGTTGATTGTATTAGCGCACACAACTTCATTGATTCGTTATTTAATATAGGTTAAGGTGTACATCTACCCATAAAATATTGTGAGTAGTTACTGGCATCATCTAGCCCTTTAGCCTATGATCAATGTTATTTAAGATGTTCAAGTGTGAATCGGATCTAATCATGTTTATGTAAAGACTATATTAGGTCTAAGACTTGTTTTCCTCTCTTTATACATTCTAATTAATCTAGTTAAATTCTCCGTTAGGCCCAAATAAATCGCAAGTTCTCCAAATCCCAATTCTATAGAGCTATGGCTTCAAGTTATCACAAATCCGACAGGGTATTATCCAAAACAAGTTCCCTAGAGCCTTTAGGATTATAAAACTACCCTAGATTCCACTCCTATTTTCCTATTCATTCCTAAGGCATTCCTATTCATCTAATAAAAAAATCACATCCCTAAATCATAGATTATGTAGAAAAATAGGGAGAATAGGGGTAGGAGGGAGTATAGGGACTTACCTTTAGCATTCCTAGGCCTCAAATCCTTCCCTAGACCTTAAATTCTTCAAACCCTAGTAGAGAGGATAGATTTTAACAAGAGGAGAGAATTGGAAATGAGTTAAAAACCCTAAAAATCTCATTAAAGGAGTTTATATAGTGACCTGTCACGATGATATCTACTTGCGGCCATCCTTATGCATTTCACGTTCACCAACGGTTGAATGTCAAATAGAGGTTGTTGCCTTTATCCACGGCTATGAATTGAATTGTCCACGATTGCTCACGAATCGCGATCATGAATTGAATTGTCCATGATCATTCATCATGAACAGAAAGCACATGCTCTCCTCTTGCATCCTCTAAAACCTTGCTTCCTCTCTCTCAAGCCTTTCTAAAGTGTTCTAACCCCTTCTAAAGCCTTCCTATAGTTCCCTAAACAAATTGAAGGACCCCTTTTAGGAGGAGGATGTTATAAACCATGCTATGACCATGTTGTTTTTGGCTCACCAAGACTCAATGTGCATCTATGACCGCCAGAAGATTTTCAGTGAGATACTTCCTGTAATGTCTTCCTTGAACAAACATCAAAATGTTGTGAGACCAATGAAGACAGTATTGTCTATTGAGACAATGAACAATCATGGTTTAGGAAAATGAATCTTTCCCCATACTCAACATCCCAAAGGGAGAGTTCGTGCTAGTATTTTTTGAACCCAGTCCTTTTGAGCCCTCTATGTTCAGCGTTTTAGAAGTTCCATCATTTGTATTGAAGACTTGCGACTAGTTTATCAAACCTGATTTGAATGCCACTGATCGCATGACCAAGGCTTTGATACCATGAAATAATTTGCATAAAGCAACTGTGATTCACATTCACATTGTGCAATTACACATATAGAATAGATAGAAGAAATTTAAATCTAAATAAATCACTTAAATTCCTCCTTTAATCCCGGAACCTTAAAAACAAATAATAACATAAGATAATCAGATGTGATCTTATACAAAATGTAATCATATTTGATATAGAAGATAATCATATCTAATGTGATACAGAAGATAATATGATCTAATCTAATATAGAATATAATCAGATCTAGTCTAACATAGAATATAATCAGATTTGATTTGATATAAGAGATAATGAAATCTAATCTAATCTAGGGAAATTAGGTTGGGGCTTTATGAGTGGTGGCCAGCCCACTTTTAACAATTAACAAGTTCAAATATTTGATAGGGTTTGATTGTAGGAAGGGATAGGTGTAAGACCTATTTCAACAAACAATCATTCATTAATTAATAAATATTTGTGTACATTTAACAAGCAATTATTTATTAACTAATAAGTTCAAAAATCTAACAGGGCTTGGTTGTGTAAAGGGACAAATGTAAGACCTATTTCAATAAGCAATTATATGTTAATTAACAAGTATCATGTGCATTTAACAAGTGGCCATATAACTTTCATTATACTCAAAAAAGAAAAGTCCTAGAGTGAGAAGCTCCACCTTCTCTCTAGTTTTCTAGAGAGAAGGTTTATCTTCTTTCTATCTGCTTCTATCATCACTGGAGAGAAGGTTTATCTTCTTTCTATCTACTTCTATCATCTTCTTTTGTGCTTTCTCATGAACTCCCAACTCAAGTTTGATCCCAATTTCATCTTCTTTGCCTCCACTTTTCATGAGAATAACATGAATCCACCTGCATTTAAAGAAGAGCTTGGCTTGATCAATAGGAATAATACAAAGCTAGATGAAGTAATGATTGACAAAGGCCCAGATCCACACTTGATACAAGAAGCTCAACACGGACATAACAAAGCAACCCAAATGCATTGCAAGGCCAAGATTAATCTAGAAAACCATTAGTCAAGCCAAATACTTGCAATCTGGAAACCAATGCACATCCAAACAAAGCACCAATGATTCAAGGAATTCAAGCTCCTATCTCATATAAACAACCACTGATTGGGTACAACGGATGCTATGGAATCAACACATAAAATAATGCCCAGCATATAAATGAAAGCTTCGCTAAAGAACTAGAGCAAGAATGGTCTCCAACAGAAAGAACCAAAAAACTAATGGATTTATATCCATCTGTCCAGATTTCTAATGAGGAATGGAAGAAGATTTGCTTACCCCAAATAGATGCTATATTTATCAACACTCTGGGATTACATATAAATCCCAAATCTCTCAAACCAAGGCTAGCAAAGATGTGGCAACTCAAAGACTTTGAATTAATTGATCTCGTCAACAGTTATTACATTATTAGAACCAACAATCAAACTACTATGACAGCATACTCAATGGAGGTCCTTGGACAATATTCAATCATTGTATCCTTGTCTAGTAATGGTTTGCAAGTTTCGATCCCAACTCAAATACATTAGGCAAAATTGCTTTATGGGTTAGACTCACTAACGTTCCTGTTCAATGCTACGACAGAGAGATTCTTTAGAGAAAAGGCAATTGCATAGGAAAACCTCTTAAAGTGGATGCCAACTCCCTTGTAAGGGCTACCGTGTCATTTTGGACGTGTACGTCTAAAGAGGTTAGTCCATGAGAGCAAAATTAGATTTGGTACTTAGAATGTTAGAACATTGAATTATAAATCTGTAGAGGTTGTAGGGGTTATGATTCAAAGAAAAATCAATATCCTTTTCTTGCAAGAAACAAAATGGTGTAGAGAAGAAGCTAAGGATATTCAAGGTCTTAAATTTTGATGTACAAGAAAAGTAAGTGCACGCAATGGAGTAGGCATCATTGTGAATAAGGAGTGTAAGAAGACGTTGTAGAAGTTAGTAGAATTGAAGATAAAATTATTTCCTTAAAAATGATAATTGGACGTGAGACTGTTAATATTGTTAGCGCTTATGTGCCTCAAGTCGAAACAGAAGCCAGTCTTAAGGAATTATTTTAGGAGGATCTGGAGGGGTTGATTCAACACATACCACAGAGTGAAAAGATTTTTATTGGAGGAGACTTTAATGGGCATGTCGGGAGGGAGGTTAGTCAGTATGCGAGGGTGCATGGTGGTTTTGTTTTTGGAGAGCTAAACAATGAAGGACAAACTCTTCTTGATTTCTTATTGGCATATGATTTTAAAATTGCCAACACTTGTTTCAAGAAGAGAGATGAGCATCTCATCACTTACAAAAGTGGAGCCTCAAGGTCATAGATTGATTTTCTTTTGGTTAGGAACACAGATAGAAGACTCTGTAAAAATTACAAGGTGATTCCCGGGGATGCTGTAACGACACAATATAGGGTCCTAGTCCTTAATGTGTGTATTATGAGTAAAATTTAAAAACGTTGACAAGTAGTAGTACCAAGGATTAAGTAGTGGCAATTAAAAGGTGAAAAGCAATATATTTTCAAGTGGAATCTTTTGGACAAGGAAATTTAAAAATCTCAAGGAAGTGCTAACATCATGTAGGAGGATATAGCTAAAAAGTTACAGGAGGTTGCAAAAGTAGTTTTGGGAGAATCAAAAAGTTTTGGTCCGAGAGATAAGGAGTCTTGGTAATGAAAAATAGTGTATAGGACAAAATCAAGCATAAGAAGAACTATTTTAAAGCCATACATTTGTGTAATAATGAGAAAAATTGGGAGAGGTACCGTATGGCTAAGAAGAAAACTAAGAGAGCTGTGGGTGAAGCTCATTCTAAAGCTTTTGAAAAATTTTATAAGAGCTTAAGACGAAGGAAGGAGAACGAAACATTTATAAGATTACTAAGAATAGGGAAAGAAAATTAAAAGATCTAGAATAGGTAAGGTGTATAAAGGATGAAGAGGGAAGAATTTTAGTTACAGATGATAAAATTAAAAATAGATGGGAGACTTACTTTTTCAAACTTTTCAATGATGGAGAGGGTTCATCTAGTAACTTGGAGGATTGAGTAACTAGTGAAGGAGAACAAAATTTGTCATTCTATCGAATAATACATGATAAGGAGGCAAAGGAAACTCTTAAGAAAATGGCAAATGGTAGAGCCAACGGACTTGATTGTATATCTATTGAAATGTGAAAATGTTTAGGTAAAGAAGGGGTGAGATGGTTAACTAAGTTATTTAATGTGATTTTATGGTTCAAGAAAATGCCTGATGAGTGGAGGAGAAGTACATTAATTCCTATTTATAAAAATAAAAGGGATATTCAGAATTGTACTAATTATAGAGGGATTAAACTCATGAGCCACACAATGAAATTGTAGGAGAAAGTAATTAAGCACAGGTTGAGATTAGAGACAAGTATTTTTGAGAATCAGTTTGGTTTTATACCAGGTAGATTCACCACAGAGGTGATTTATCTACTAATAGGTTAATGAAAAAGTATCATTATAAAGATAAAGATTTGCAAATGATTTTTCTTGATTTGGAAAAAACTTATGATCGTATGCCAAGAGAAGTGCTTTAGAAAGCCTTAAAAAAAAGGAAGTACGGATTGCTTATATTAAAGTCATACAGGATATATATGAGGGGGTAAAAACTAGTATAAGAATGTCTAGTGGTCAAACAAAGGATTTTTTTATAACGATTAGACTACATCAAGGATCATCTTTGAGTCCTTATCTATTTAACTTGATCCTAAATGTTTTGACGGAACGTATTCTAGGGGAAATTCTCAAATATATGCTCTTTGCAGATGATATAGTTCTTATAGCAGAGACGAGAGAAGATGTTAATTACAAACTTAAGTTATAGAGGAAGACATTGGAGTCGAAAGGTTTTCGTCTGAGTAGAAGTAAGACGGAATATTTATATTGTAAATTTGGTAAGGGACTATTCGACAATAAGTTAGAAGTGAAATTGGGAGACCAAATTATACCTCAAGTAGAAAAGTTTAGATATTTGGGAGCCATTATTCAAAGTGATGGTGAAATTAGTGGGGATATTTCACATAGGATTTAAGCTGGGTGATTTAATTGGAGAAAAGAAAAAGGAGTTATTTGTGACCATAAGGTGCCTAATAAACTTAAAGGAAAGTTTTATCGTACTGCTATCAAACCAGTCATGTTATATAGTAGTGAATGCTGGGCTCTAACGGGACAGCAAGAGCATAAAGTTAGAGTAGCAGAAATGAGAATGTTACAATGGATGTGCGGACATACACATAAAGATAAAATTCAAAATGAGCACGTACGTGAAAAAGTGAGAGTTGCACCTATTGAGGAAGAAATGGTAGAAAATCGGTTGAGATAGTTTGGGCATGTATAAAGAAGATCATGAGAGGCACCAGTGAGAAGAGTAGAACATATAACTTTGAGCCCGATTAAGAGGGGTACTTTGGAATAATGATACTATACATGTTAATTATATTTATTCTAATATTCAATTGTTGCATTGTAGGATTAATTTTCTATCTAATAATATATCTTACTTGCTCTCTTGTGTTTATGGTGATCTTAATTCTTATAATCGTGAACTTCTTTAGGAATCTATTATCTCTCTAGCACATAATACCTATGAACCTTGGCTCATCATTGGAGATTTTAATTCTTACCTTCATGTGATGACAAGTTTGGTGGTAATAGATTCTAATCTTCTCGAGTTAAATTTCCATAGTGATAAATTTACTTGGGAAAAAGGCAACCTTAAGGAACGCGTGGATTGGGCTTTCTGCAACATGGAATGGAGGCTTAAATTCCACCAAGCTAGTTCTTTTCACCTCCTTAAATATGGATCTGATCATCATCCTATTAAAATCTAAGTTGATAATAGAGAACATCTTTCTAATCATCAAAAGCCCTTTCGCCACCACACTGCTTGAATGCTTGAGAAATATTTGCAACCTCTTGTCAAAGATGCTTGGCTTAATAATAATTGGAAAGATGGAGCTACAAAATTTGCCAACTCTGCCTCTACTTGGAATAGGGACAATATTAGTAGTACATCGTCCAAAAAGAAAAGGATTTTGAGATGCTTGGAAGGAATTGACAAACATAGAAATCAAAGAGATAGCTACTTCTTAAGAAAATTAGAAAAGTCTCTTTGGGAAGATTACAACAAAGCCCTCATAAGGAAGAGTTAATCTGGTTTCAAAAGTCTAGATGTAAATGTTTAAAATGGGGAGATTGAAGTATCAAATTCTTTCATGCTACCACTATCATTAAGAGGAAAAGAAACTAGATCTTCACACTCAAAGTAGATGACAATACCTGGATACAAGAGCAAAACATTCTGGAAAATGTGGCTGCCTCTTATTTTGAAGAGCTTTTCAAGGAGGATGTTAATGCCAAGCCTAAGCTTATTACTAAAAGAAGCTTCCCTTCCCTCACTCACATTCAACTTTAATCTTTACATAAAGAGGTAACTGAAGATGAAATTAAAAATGCTGCCTTTGATATTGGAGCTTTCAAAGCTCTTGGCGTTGATGGTATTAATGCTGGATTCATCCATGCTTATTGGGATGAACTTAAAAAGAGCATTTTCAAACTTGTTACCAAAGTCTTTAGGGATCTTGATTCTATTAGTGAGATAAATGACACCTTCATCACCTTGATCCTCAAGACTAATCGTCCGGCTTGCATGAAAGATTTTTGACCCATCTCCCTTTGCAATGTGAGCTATAAAATCATTACAAAAATTCTCTCCAACCATATCCGAAATTGTATGAATCACTTAATTGAGACAACTAATCTAGTTTCATACAAGGACGTTAGAGTTGTCACGACATTATCATTGCTCAAGAAATCATCCACTCCATGAGAACCAAATCTAGTAAGAAAGGATTTATGGTAATCAAGGTATATCTTGAGAAGGCCTTTGATAGATTGTCCTGGGACTTCATTAATGATACTCTCAATTCCATCGGTCTCAATAGTCACTTTACAAAATTGATTTGGGTGGCTATTTCCACTACACGAATGAGAGTACTCTAGAATGGAAAGCTTACAAAAGAGTTCACACCAACTTGTGGTATTAGATAGGGAGACCCACATTCTCCCTACCTTTTTATCCTTCGTATCGAACATTTAAGTCATTGCATTCTAAATAATATTGATAAAAATGAATGAAAACCCATTAGATTGACAACTAATGGGCCTCTAATTTCTCTCTTATTTTTTGCTAATGATTTATTGCTTTTTATAGAATCATCCCTTTCTCAAGCGATGATCATTCAGTAATGTCTTTTTGATTTCTATAATGCCTCAGGATAGAAAATTAATATTACCAAATCTAAACTTTTCTGCTCTAAGAATGTTAATATTAATAGAGCTTCTCAAATTAGTATTGAATTGGGAATTCCTATCACTAAAAATCTTAACAAATATCTTGAGATCCCTCTTATTCACGAGAAGGCTTCTAAGCTTACATTCGCACCCTTAATTGATAAGACACACTCTCGCTTAGCGAACTGGAAAAGTAAATATCTAAACGTAGCAGGGAAAATTGTTCTCTTCAATTTTGTTCTTTCAGCCCTTCCTCCCAACTATGCTATGCAAACTATGCTCTTATCTGACAACGTTCTAGTAGAATTAGAAAATATTACAAGGAACTTCCTTTGGGATTCTTTTGATCTAGGGATTGCATCACTTTAGACAAAAAAGAAGGAGGTCTTAGTCTCAAGAGGCTCAAAAATCAAAATATTGCCTACATCATGAAGCTCTGTTAGGACCTTATTAATAAACCAAACAGTTTGTGGGTAAGGATCTTATGGGATAAATACAAATGTGACATGCTTACTATCCCTATGGTTTATAAACCCAACTCTTGTTTATATACTTGGTATAGCATGTATAAAGTTTGGGATAAATTTATGGCTTAAGTTGGCTGGAAAGTTCGTAAAGGAAATGATATATCTTTTTGGTATGACAAATGGTCTCCTCTACCAGACCCCCTTGTTAAGCATGCTTTCGCAAATGCTGATTCTATTCTTCATGCAAGGGTCTCTAACTTTCGTGCACTAACTGGAGGATGGAATTTTGATCTTTTAAGCTGCTACCTATACTCTAATGTTATTAACCATATTGCTCTGGTTCAACCCCCAAACCCTCAGGGTGGTACTGATGTTATTTACTGGAGGCATTCCTTTAACGGTAACTTCTCCATTAAAACTGCTTACAAAGCTTTAAGAAACTAAAAGGACTATAAACACTCTAAAATTTGGTCAAAATTTAGAAATGGCCTACTTACAAAAAAAAAAATTGAGTACTTTCTTTGGAAAGCTACTTGAGATCTCTTACAAACCCACTATGTGAATAACAATGAAAACTCTCCTCAACAATGTATATGCCCTTTTGGTTGCAACTCCTATGATAACTCTATCCACATCTTACGGGACTGCAAAGAAGCACAAGAGGTTTAGAAAAAATTAGTTAACCCTACAAAGCTTAATACTTTCTTTTCTTTTTATGTCTAATAATAGATAATTTAGAATGCAAAGAATGAAGTAGGCAGCCTAAACACAAGAAGAATGCCTTGGAAAAAAACTTTTTGCTCATGCATGTTAGAACATATGGAAGAAAAGATGTAGGAAAATCTACTCTGAAGACAACATCCAAGATAATGACATTGCCTTCTCCAGCACTCAATGTATAATCAACGATGTTAAGCTCCTATCTAAAATCAACCACATCAGTCAAGGTGATGCCAAACATGAAGCCAAATGGAGCCCCCTGGCGGGATGGGTTAGACTCGATATTGACGGCTCTGTAAATGTCAGAGGAGTAGCCACTTATGGAGGTATAATTAGAGATGATAAGAACAATTAGATTAAGGGCTTCACCAAATATCTAGGATACTATCCTAGCATGGAAGTCGAGCTCATGGGAATTATAGAAGGACTCAAACTCTGTTGGAATGCTAAACTCCAAAAAGTCAATGTCTATTCAGATTCTATGGAAGCATTATCTCTCATTGAGTATGAATTCTCTAAAAGACATCCATTTTCTAACATCATCAAGAACATCAGAGAGCTAATTATGAAGGATTAGGTGATCACTTTTGATCATATATATAGAGAAGCCAATAGATGTGTTGATTTGTTAGCCCGTCAACCATCTTCAGACAACTTAGACATCATGATTCTTGATAATCCATTGCCTAATTGTAGAAACCTATTGGTTCTTTACATGACCTGACTTTTGTTTTTCTTGCATGGCTTTGTCGTGGCCTTTTATCCTAAAAAAAACAAGTGGCCATATATTAGTTAAAAAGTTAAAAATCTAACAGGGTTTGGTTGTATGGAGGGACAAGCATAGAACTATTTCAACAAGTAGTCATTTATTAATTAACAAGTATTCATATACATTTAACAAGCAGTGTTTCATTAAGGGAAAAAAACTCACGTACTTAATCTTATATATTTAAAATGCTTGTTTCTAATTAATCAAGACATGTATCTCTTCTATAGATTATTTATTCTATAACAAATTCTTATTATTAATATTATCAACATATTAAAATTCATATGTCTTTATCTGATTGGATAAAAATATATTAAGCATGTAAGACTAAATACATAAATCTTGCTGTTTCATTAATTAACGAGTTCAAAAATTTGACAGGGCTTGGCTATAGAAAGGGACAAGTGTAGGACCTGTTTCAACAAGTAGACATTCATTAATTAATAAGTATCTATGTGCATTTTGTAATATCCTTGATTTTCACATACAGTTCTTCAAAATAATTTAACAAACAAAACCCCTTTTCAATAATTTCATGGTAATTTTTTCTCAAAACCTGTCAAATAAACAAGGAAAAACAAGATAATTATTCCAACTCGGTTAGGGCATATTTTTACCTGAATTCAGTTAGGGCATTTAAATCCCAACAACTATTCCCTAATGGCTCACATGTCACATCAAACTCCTTCAAGTGAAATGAGGTTGGATGAGAGATTATTTGAAGGATCATGGACATTAATTTACTTGAATGACCTTGAATTATTTTTTAGGAGACTCTCACTATAGGATCAAAAAGGTGGAAGTTTATTTCAAATCAATCCCAAATAATTTAAAAATTACACTGCAAAACCAAGAGAATATGTTGAAATTATGTTTTGTAGGGTAAATGACCAAGAATGCCTTTCAATTTTTTTTTTAAATAGTCACTGGAACTCCAATAGCTAGACCATTTGCAACATAATTAAGAACATGCCTAGTTACAAAACAAAGTGACATAAAGTAAAAGTAAAACGATATGACTAAAAACAAACTATTTTGTCTAAAGTCAAAAGTAACTTTTGACAAAGTAGTTACAAACAAACTTTTATAAAAGACTTGATAAGCCCAATCTAATTTTGTGGGCTCAATAAAGCCTTGCTTAAGTAAAGTTAAACATTCTTCTCTCGTTAAGGCAAGATCTTCTAGGTTCATCTTAAGATTAGATGCCTTTGTTGATCTTAACTTTCCAAATGCAACCAAAGATGCTTTGTACATAGTTGCAGATAATCTTGGAGATTTATCTAATCCAAGACCCCTTGGTGCACCAAAAACATAATAACCACTAAGCAAATAATGCTTCTTAATTATATAATGCCAAATACAATGTATAATATAACCCGAATCTCTAAACCAAGACTAAGTAAACTTGCAAACAATATTACTTGTCATTTCATTGATGTTACTTATTAATTCAATAGAAAAATTTGTTGACAATACCATCTCTATATATATTCAATTATGATAACTTATCAAAACTCTAACTTCACTTGTTAATCTAATAGCAAAACTTGTTGACAGTACCCTCTCTATATTCAATTTTGAAAATTTGTTAAAACCTTAAATTAACTTATTATTTTATTAATGCTCCTTGTTAATTCACTAATATCACTTGTTAATTCACTTGTGAAATTTGTTGACAATATTCTCTACATATTCAATCATGGTGACTTTTTAAATTAACAAGTAACATTAATGAATTAACAAATTAAGTTAGGGTTTCAACAAATCACTAAGATTAAATATAAAGAAGGTATTGTCAACAAGTTTTAGTAGTCCATTAATAAGTATCATTTGTCACATAATAATTTAAATTATGATTTTAATAAGTCATCATAATTAAATATGTAGAGTTTATTATGAACAAGATTTGCTATTGAATTAAAGAGTAATATTAGTAAGTTAACAATTGAAGTTAGGATTTTAACAAATAACTTACATAATAATTTAAGTTATGGATTGAATATGTAGGGTTTAGGTAGCAAAGTTTATTTAGTCTTGGTTTGAAAATTTGGGTTATGTAAAGTGTTATATTTGGCATTATATAATAAAGAAGCATCATTGACTCAGTGTTTGCTATACTTTTGGTGCACCAAGTAGTTTTGGATTCAAACACCCTTTGCTACCTTGGAGGAATTAATTCTGTCGGTAGTGATCTGGTCGCCAAAGCTCTAATGGTGGATGAATTTAAAAAAAAAAAAAAGGACATTTTAATTATTTATAAATATAATTTTAATTTAATTCTTTAATCTTGCAATATAATTTCAGAATTATTTAACACTGATTTGAAATAAACTTCCTCATGTGGTCCTATCGTAGCATTCTCCCGGCGCCCCCCCCCCCCCAAAAAAAAAAAATTCAGGATAACTTTATCATATGATTCTCGTTGGCAATTTCCTCTTAAATATATTTTTTGTTAAAGAAAAAAAAGGTATACATATAATTCGTCTCATCTCATTCGGCGATCTCTGCAACGTGGGCCACTCAATTTGTGAAGAAAGTTGGAGGCACACGTGGTGTGGAGGGAAGGAGAGGGGATAAGGAACTGAAACGGGGAAGACGAGACGATGATATACGCAAAACAGTTAAATTAAATCTGGTCAAGTAGAAGATAATGGTAATCCATGGGGCAAAAGTGTGGTTGCCTTTAATGCCTGCCGTTAAATGTAATAGTTGCTCCAACAAGGTGGTCTTGGCAGTGAGCGGCAGAAGAATCAGTATTGTGAGTATGGTGAGCTCAGCCGTCGCCGCTGCCATAGCTTGTGCTTGTGCTTGTGCTCAGGAACCGCCTCAACCGGAGACTCTTTCCAACATACCTCAGACGCTTTCCGGTGAATGTCCGTCGCCCGGAGACTGCCGGAAACCCAAAATCCAGAGACCTAAGTCCAGAAAAGCGGAATCCTGCACAGGCAAGTGCGTCACCACTTGCATCCAAGGTGGCGACGGCTCTCCTGGCGAAGGCCCTCTTAATGTCAGAAGGTACGAATCTGGATTTCTGAAATTAGGAAAATCGAATGTGATTGGAATAAAAATAACTGGATGCACACTAGTTGGTCAATTCGCATGAGAAATGATTTGAATCTAGTCTGCTTTGCAGTGAGGCTGAGTGTTCTTTTCCTTTTGGATCTAACAGAACAATTTCCTAATTAAAAACTGCACAAAGTATGGACATAGACATATCTTTGAAAACAAAGACTTTGGAAAATCTCAAAATTTTTTGATAAACATTGAATATCAGATTGTGGCATTTGAAAATTTATTGAAAAATTCGTACTGTGTCAACATGTGACAATATACCGGGTTAGTCATTGACGAATGAATTGCGTATATGACGGGCCACAAGGTACAAGTCTGAGTCTTAGGTCGAAGTTGATGGGATTAAGTATAACTAGATGCAAACTCATTCGCTTTAGAAATAATTCAATTCTAGTCTACTTTTGCGGCAATACATGGTGCTTTAATTTAGGTGTCTTTAGTATAGTATTGAAAATTGGGTTGATCTCTGTCAATTGAACCATAAATCCTTGAAGCAATGCTTTGACTAGTTTAATGAAATACTTTGTTTATAACTGATCTAAACATGATTCAGCTGCATTTTTTACCATTAATTCTTAAATAAACACCTTAACCAATTCAATGATTGGCCTGGTTTTTAGCCCCTTATATTCTTAGAGAATATTTGGAGTTTATCCCCTCATGACAAAAACAATTGGCATTACAAAGTATGGATGGAGTGGGAATAAGTAAAAGAATGCCTGCGTTTACTTTCATTTGTACTGAACCGAAATTTGAGCTTTTGAGTAGCTCTACAAGAAGTTTTAGAGTACAAAACAGGGGAAACATTGCATCTTTTGTGCTGCTTATCAAGATGTTGATAACTATTTTGTTTTGCAAAATATTTGTAGCACTTAGAGCTTCAGTTTTATAGAAAAGAATGACAGTCATGTCATATTCACACCAGCCACATACATTGAGGTAGGTATAGGAAAAACTTGTGACTTTTATATGATAAGTTTGCAATGTCTAGTTATATATATATATATATATATATAACCCCCTTAATATTTGACTTCTCTTTAGATCTTGCCTGGAAATTTGTATGAAAGTTAATTGAAGAGGCATTTTGACATTGATGTATCTCACTCCAATATTGAAGTAATTGTAAATATCTACATCTACATTAAAAGTTTAGGAAGATTCATTCGTTAAATTTTGATGGGAAGGAAATTATCTACAGATAGTTCGAAGTTAAAAAAAGTTTTACACAATCTGGATTTTTTTTTTATTGATTATCATGTAATTTACCTTAGCTTGAGATTGCGGATCATTTCATTAGGGACTAACACAATTGAACATATCAAGTGAAAAAAGAAAGGAATAAAAGGATAACTTAGTTTTGTATGATCATTGGTCATTTCAGTTATATGAGTTCATATTTTTTAATTGTTTTTTTTTTTTATATGCAGGTGTCTTTATTATCTGTTTAAACTTGGCTTTGACTAATCTTTTTTATATTTCCAACAATAACTTTTTTAAATTAACATTTTTATTGAGTTTTATAATGTTTAACATCCAATTTAAATTTGAAGTATGGCTCAAACATATAATTCGCTTCACTTAGATTGAGTAGAATTTTCATTTGATATGTAGTATATAAATTAAAGTTTGCTCTAGTTAAGATGGAAAATGCATGTTGCCTAAAACCAATAGCAATTTGTATGAATCAAAACTGAATAACTATAAGGATCAATGTCTTATAGTTAACTTCTGAATTTTTCAGACCTCTGGTAGTTTTCAAGCAAGGGTTTCGAACTCGTCAATACTGGTAATTGCTTTAACTATTTGTTGCCATTTAATTATATTTTTCATTGGCAAAACATCAAGCATTGTTTGGTAATTAGGAAGTTGCGATTAAATAGAACTATCAATCTAAAGTGGTTTTCACTGCTCGGTTCTTATTCTTCAGTTATGTAAGGTCCACAAGAGGTGGTTTGAGCTATGATTTTCACTCAACATTCTTTAGAAATTGTGGAGGGCTTTATTTTGTTTTTCGTACCAATGTTTTTCCCCCATTTATCTTTGATCACAAATTGATCTTTTTGTCTTGTTAGAGTAATAATTATTGAATTAATGATAAACGTAGTATCTTACGCAAGGAAAAACAGAACTATAGAGTTTTTCATCGCATCTAATTTAAACATTCCAGACGTAATTTTTGACTGAGTAAATTACAAAGTAAATATGGCTTGCTTAATTATTATTTTGATGTGTCTCATTCCAACAAAGAAAGGACTTATTATTGAGTCTAACTAATTTTTATCTCCAGCTAAATACGTTCTCATACATTAGAGTTTGATAAATAAGTTATAGTCCTTCCGTTCAAAAATGTAAAGAATTTTAATTGAATATCACTCTCAAATAAAGTAGTTACTTACTTTTAAATTAATAATATCTTTTTATATTTATCCCTGTTAAATATCCTACAATAAATATAAAGTCATTCATCAATAAGAGTATTTTTGAAAAAAAAAAGAGAGAGAGCAATGATTACATCTCAAAAGACTAAAATTTCTTACAATTTTTAATATATAACTCTTTAAAAAATGTTTTATATTTTTAAACAGAGAGAATGTTATTATTCATTGTATAGACTAAGTTTACTATAAATTTTAGGGAAAATAGCAACTAGGTCCTTTGTTTGGAAATTAATGATATGCAACTAGGTCTTAAGTTTATTTAATGACTAAATTTGCAAAGCCAGTCTGTAACAAGATGCCTTTACTCAATCAATAATGCTTGTGTAAGGTATTTTTGAATGAGCTGAATTGTCATTTTTATTGTTTTAAGATGTAATTAATGTGCTTTTTTTTTTTTTTTTAAATGCTCTTAATAAATAAATTAATTTATATTTATTTTTAAGTGAAACACTCTATTAAATAAAAGTAAATATAAAAAGATAGTGTTAATTTAAAAATAGTTAATTAATTTATTAATGATGAGATTCAGTTAAAAATATATTATATTTTTAAATAGATAAAGTGACAGGTGTAAAGATGAGTTGTAAGTTCTTAATAGATTTAGTTATAAATCATGTAAGATGAGTTGTAAATTATTTCGAAACCTATTTTTAAGATATGATGTCAATTTAATTTTCGGCTAATACAATTTAATCTTGCATCATATATGAAAATTGATTGTTGGGTAATTTATAAATCAAATATTTAGTATTCGCAATTTACCTTTTTAGATTTGCATCCATGTTACGTTACTAACCAAGGGCACTTTTGTCCATCAAACATATTTTAATATATCAATCAACGACCTTCAGACTTATACCGTTTCACAAATTTAAGATACTTGTGTCTTTAATTTCTAAATGAGGGACGTGCTTGTCAGTTTTTCCTATATATTGACTTTGATAATTTGAGACACACCAACACACAGTGATTCTATCATGTAACTTGTGATTATTATGATAGGTTGACTGGATATAAACTATTTTTAAAATTAATTATAAGATAACTTTTCCGTGATTCATCTAATTTATACTTTGCTCACTGTGCAGCTTGGTGGAGTGTACAGATATTTGTAATTTGATAGGTGATGGTGACGATGGACCTTGAATTGTTTGTTTTTTTTTTTTGTTCATAGCACCAGCTATTTAAAAATTAAATATCGTTTGTCCTGCTTTTAAATTCTGGGCAAAGTGTTCTTTTATTTTTTATTTTTATTGGAAAAAAAATTCAAAACCTTTGCCTTTTTTTTTGGGCAAAGAAAAAAAAAAGGCTAGGTGGAAAAATAAAAGTTAGGTGGCAAAAAGATTGAATTAATGATAAATAGGTTTCTGATAAAAAATTTTAAAAAAATAAATTTAAACTATTAACTCAGACAATTATAAATTTAAAAAGTTCAATTGTAGATAAGACATTCAATCTAAAAAAATTAATAGATAAGACATTAAATGTTATTATTTGTAATTATTTGACTCAATATTTATAATTTATTCTTAAAAAAATTATTGAGGATTTAATGGTAATTAATTCGAGTTTTGAATCTAACTACTTGGCTTGAAGACTTCCTTCTCATCACCTGTAAAATAATTCATATATTTTATTCATTGTTTTGAAATTTGATCGGATTGGTTAATCCGGTAGTATTGCCATTGTCGATCCATTTAAAGTCAAAATCTGCCTCCTAATAGTTGGATTTCATTTTTGCAATGGAAATTAGATATTAAAAGTTCATTTTCTAAACCCAAATTCAAAGATTATATGTTTAATAAGGGTAAATTAAAAAAAAAATTTCGTTTTCAGACAGTATCAAGTATCAACAATTTAATTATCTTCTATTGATTTTTATGAGTTAATTAAACGTAACTTATATTACATCAAATCTTTAGTATAAGACTTCTTTAATTTGGAATTGATGAAAGATAGTTAAATTATTAATTTTATTTAAAAATATAATAAACTTTTAATTTTAACTATATTTAACTAAGAAATTTTAAATTTGTATTATATTTTCTTTCATAATTAGTGAGAGTTTGAATAGGGATACTATTAAAAAAATATAATTAAAACCCAACTAAGTGTTTTATATTAAGTATTAATTTATTTTTTTTAAAAAAAAGCATCCGGGACCAAAAAGAATATATAAGATCAGAGGTAATAGCTTTCAGCAAATTTCAATTTAGTTTGACTTCGTCAAATGTTTGTTTTGCAAGCTTTGCACTAACTGCACGCTAAACTAGTCAAAGGCTAATGCAATCTATTAATAATCCTTACAACGAAGGAGAATAGATACATCATTTTTCTTTTTAGGAAAAATAAAAATCAAGTCTCAAAGGATCAATTTTATATCAATTAAGTCTCAAGTAATTGTAAAAGACCAATAAAGTTCTAGAGTCTTTAAGTGCTATTTCGGTGTCACAGAAAAAGACTGAAACACCCTTCTTCAAGTAATTCTAAAATACTCGTTTTCTTTTCTGCCTTCCGAACAAGTTCCCTGTGTGCGACGAGCTCTCTTCTCTAGCTTACCCTTCTTGAAGTAACTCTAAAATGCTCATTTTCTTCTCTACCTTGCTAATGAGTTCTCGTGTGTGAGATGAGCTATCTTCGCTGCCCTAGCGACGAGCTCTCTTCTGATCTTCTCTGCCCTAGCGAGGAGCTATTTTGATTGATTGACCAAAGGAAAGCTTCTCTGCCTTAGCGTGAGCTTTTTCGATTGACTGACCAGAGAAAAGCTTCTCTGCCTTAATGTGAGCTCTTTCAATTGATTTGTCGGAGGAAAGCTCTCTGTCCCTTCTTTGCCCTAACAGCCACTAGCGACGTACATTGCTTCTCACCTGTATCTATTCTCATCTTCTCATCTTTATACACTGCTCCTCTCTCTTCTCTTGTCTTCTCTCTATCCTTTCTTGAAGGTTTATATCTTGTTCATATGCTTTTGTCTTCTTGCATAAGATATGGTTTTCTATTGATTTCACATAACCTTCATATCTATTACTGTTTATGTTGTGTCTGACTGTTCTTAAGCTGCTTGCATATTTTGGCTTCGAAATGAGATCTCCAAGTTGGAAGAAGTATGTGTATGAATCTTTCAACAGGAAAATTTTCTTAGTTTCTGTCTTTTCTATATTGGAATTGAGCTTTGGGATATTTGATTTGACTAGTGGACTTTAATTCTATGTCATATTTGGATTTTGGGGAATTTGCTAATGAAAGATGATCTAGTAATTTTGTGCTATTTTGAAACTAGTTTGTGTTATGAACTCATTTTAGTTAATGTGAGTGACTTTATCCAATGCTAATTAGCATTTGATCCTGTTGTTTTGTGTTTTATTAACTTTAAAGGTCTATATCAAGGTGTAGACTGGTCAATTCATCAGCTTTGCAATGTTTTTATGTGAATAGTTGTTTAGTGTAGGCTTACACTTTAAGAATTGTAATAATCATGAGTGCAAACATCGGAATGGTCAAAGGCTGATAATGCAGAAATAAAATGCTGCTTAAAATGCAAGAACAATGAATATTTACTGACTTAGACTAATTGGAGTGATCATTTTGATTTTGTTTAAGTTAAACTGTCAATTTGGTTAAACATTTGAGTAAACTCATTTGTTTTATGATAAACCAATTTAAATTGTGGGAATATTCATAGGAGATTTTGTAAAATACTTCTATTTAGGTGTTAATTTTTGTAATAGAATATGGCATATCAATACGGTGTTTCCAATTCGAGTAGCATTTTGTCAGACCCGGTTCTTGTTCATATCTTTTATGCAGTCTTCTATGTTTGTTTTGCTTCCTCTTATGTGAGGTTTTAAGTTTGTTGCACCAAGAGATAATGTGTGCATCAGTACCCTACCCATTTATGATTATAGTACCCAAATTATGATGAAATACATTGAAATATGAAGAATCTTTATATTCATTCTTTAGTTTTGCCAAGCACTTGAAACCTATTAATAAGATGTTTGGATGTAGCAATTTTGAAAAATTTAAAACTTAAGTGTTGTATATATCCCAACAATATACTATTTTGTAATTTTGTATATCTCATGATCTATTCATTCATATTATATATATATATATAGAGGTTTTAGAGTCCTTAATAATTAGGATGCCTACATGCCAAAAGCTACCTAAATGTCTCTCTTCTGTTTAGACATTTTTTTTAATTAGAACATAGACTTGAAGCAGGGGGAGTGCTTTCTAACTCTAGTTCTAATGACATTTAAATAACCTTGGGATAAGAGATAGGGCTATGTTTTAAGCTAAAGTGAAAATATGGTATTTATGAATTTAATTTTCAAAAGTTAGCTCTGTGTGTTTATATTATGTCTATGTGTGTGTTTTTCAGAGGATTCCTAGCATTTGTATTATGATGATATTTGTAATGATGTGGCTTGGGACTATAATCACTGCGTATACATGTTTTTTAGGTTTAGCTTATCTGTAACCACAGTGGCTTGATGTTTTCAAAAATGACCACTATTAGCTTGCTAAAATTGAGCATGCATCTAACTTTGGTTGCAGCATCAGGTGTGATAAACTACTTGCAATTTATGCTATCCCTTTTCTCCTTTCTCATATTTGCCAAAGTTTTAATTAATCCAATAAAAGCTGCCACCCTGCATGTTCACTATTCCATAATAGTGTTTATGTCTGTGGCGTGTTTTGGGGTGTAACATTTAGCTGAATCTATTTCATTTGCTTGTTGCAGACCAGAAAAAAGTAACTTGCAACTGAGACAAAAAAATTATGGACAATAAGAAAACTACAACAAAAAAGAAGTCTAGATATGACAACTTCAAGGAAGAGTTTCTAAAAAAAATGAAGGAAAATTCAGTGATCTTATAAAAGCCAATAATTTAATGAGAGAAAGTTGGTGAAAATTATCAAATGCTAAACAAGAAAGATATAAAAACATGGCTTCATTAGATGGATGAGGCCAGGAATCAACATCTTGTTCCACTATAACGGAATCACTCACTTGTATTTATTTGAAATTAATGAGTCTTTTTTGAATATGATTATTATGCATTGTATGGTGTTATATTATTCCTCTTGGTTTATAGGTTCCATTTAATACGGGTTGCTCTCCTAGCCAATTCAAGGAAGTTGTAGAATACATATCCAAATATAAAAGGTTATGTACTAAGGTCAAGAAAATATGGTTTCAATCTCTCTTGGATTTTAAATTTAATAAACTATTAGGGATTTATGTGAACGAATAATTACTACTTTTGACACACCGACCTCAACACTTGGAATTAGAGGGGTGTGCCTTATGGTGGGAAACCTGTCTCTTTAGACGATGACAGCGAAGCATCTAAAGCATTAAAGAAGAATTATCTTGGCAAACTCTTCACTGAGTTGAAGAGTATGATAATATCTGGCAAGGATGAAAACGGTGTTTTTATTATTTACTCTTAGAACATTTCTTTATCCCACAACAAGTACAACTGTTAGTATGAGGAGTATTAAAAGTTTGAGTGGGAAGAAAAATGTTCAAGAATATGACTGGTCATCTTTTGTGTTGTTAGAGCTTATTAGAAAGATTTCAACTTATGAGATAGCATCAAGGAGTGGACGAAGGAAGAAGAATGTAGGAGGATGCTTATTTTTCTTATTGGTATAGACTATTTATAATCCTTCTATATTTTGTTCCAATTTATTTGTTATTGGTTAGATTATAATTATCTGTTTAGTGCAGATATTTTACATGCACATTTCCATTGGGCCTAACACCATTAGTAGATGGCGGAATGCCTGTGATGTATTTGTGGAACCAATACATGGTGTAAAAATGGGTTAAGTTGGAAAAAGAAAGTATCCACAATATTCTTTATGGTGGTAAGTCTAATGAAGTGTCTGAAGTTTTACTTTCACTTGCAGCGATAACTCACCCGGTATATATATGTCCATAATTTATTGTGTATATCCTGATTTTTTATTTGCTTAATAAGCTTGGTGTTGAAACTTGATTAGGGTGTAAGGGAGATATATGAAGACTTTTGCAATATGCTAATACCTTTGCAAGTAAAGTGCTAAAGTTACAACAAAGTCTTAACCAGCTTCAAATATCTGATAGTAAAGCTATTGTGAGGGTTGACGAACCAAGCGAAGAAGAAGTGGAGGAAGAGGAATGTGGAGATGAAGATGAAGCTGATGACGATGATGATGAAGATGGAGACAAAGGCAAAGATAAAGCTAAAGATGCACATAATAATGGAGATAGGGATGAAGATGAAGACGATGGTGGTTATGAAGCTGCAGCTAGAGCTGGATCTAAAGAAAATGAGGATGAAGGCTTCGATAGTAAGGAAGAAACTATAGAACTTTTGCCTATTCAAGAAAGTGATGAAAGACAAGATGGCAAGAAGAGGAGGAGAACAGATGAAAGCATAATGATTTGAAGGTCTGAAAGGAAAAAGGTTGAGGTAAATTGGTCACCTTTTCTGAAGGAACTAATACAAGGGAGACTTATCAAAGAATAATAAATATATAAATATTGCACCAGGCGGACCAATGAAGCAGAGGGTGAAGAGTAAGTAATGTGATATTACTTTTTGATAATTATGGTGCATTATATTTGATATAATAACACTTTTTTTGGTAGTTATGTTATTGAGATGTACGATTACTACCTAACTAGGGTCGAATGCTGAAGTCTTAGTCCTAAAAAATGGATAAGTACAACGGTATGTCTGAAAGTTTTAATTAATTAATTGTTTAATTGGATAGTACATTGAGTATTGGATGTGGTTTTTGTAGGTCATAAGCATGGTCGCAAAAGTGATGGTTGGTGAGTAACTTCATGAAGGGGAGGTATGGATGTACATATTTG
This sequence comes from Prosopis cineraria, assembly GCF_029017545.1. Taxonomy (NCBI): domain Eukaryota; kingdom Viridiplantae; phylum Streptophyta; class Magnoliopsida; order Fabales; family Fabaceae; genus Prosopis; species Prosopis cineraria. The sequence continues at coordinate 32,540,176 of NW_026555343.1, forward strand.
ATTCAGAATTTATGGCCAACCTAAGGGATAAAAAGTTAAGATGGTCTATTTTTGACGATGCAAGGATGCTCATGCCTGATAAACTTAGATATAACCTTGAAAATTGTTATTATCTCTTCTTGGCCATACTTGTGTTCAATCACTGGTTTTGTTATTGTGCTGATCTAAAGAATGAAAAATTTTTCATCCTTGATTCATTGGCTGGGAAGTTATTTAGAGAGAAGAAGATGATAGTTGGATTTATGGTATGCTTTGTTAATGCTTTTGCATAACTACTTGAGGTTACTTAAATTTTTAGATGGGAATAGTTATCTAAGATTAGGAACTATTTATAGAGAACTCGCATAATTAAATTGTTACAAGCATGTGACCCAGAGAAATATGTAGAGGATTTTCAGACAGAGATGATATTTGAAGAACTTCTCAAACAAAGTAATGTGTAAATAACTAACTACGGAAAGAACTACCTTTTTATGTATTCATTTCAAGTAGACATTTTGCCTTATCTTAATTGCTCATATTTGTAAAAATGATTGTGGGGTATATGTAATAAAGTACTGTGCAGAATGGGATAGTAGAAGAAGAAAAGGAGGACTGACCATGGAGGACTTTTCAAATGTATGTATATGTGATCCACAATCTTTCTAATTTTTTTCTTCCAATTATCAATGTTAAACTTAAAACTTGTTTATGCTTTTTTTTAGGAACAATTGAAACATTTTAGGGTGGATATGATATGGTGGTTGGTAAATCACATGAGAAATGAAGTGAGAAATGAAGTTTTTGCCTCTATCTCAATAGCTAACCGACCAAAGAGGGCAGGAAAGAAGTCTAAATGAATTTTTAACCTGTGACCTGTTTTGATCATTAATCTTTGATGGGTGTGATGTATTTGCCTCGCTGAAGAGCTTGCTCTTCATCAATGTTTACCATTTTGATTTTGTAGAAATTGCCTCTTCTTCAATTTTTTTTTTCCTTGAGTGTCTTAGTTAAAGGTGAAGTATATAGTTTGTGCAAGTGAGGATATGCTCAATTGAATTTGAGGTTGTAACTAAATTATAGGGCTTATAAGAATAGGATTTTTGGCTATAAAATTAAGCTAGCCTTTGTGGGATATGCTTGACTAATTTTGTATTCAAAACATATTATTTGATCAGAACTTTATCACATGCATGCATTTTAGCTAACTAAATTATGATTTTGTGTGAACAAGATTGCCAACACCTCTATTCGGATTTTATAAAGTAGATACTAATTAATACTTATTGTTTTCAACAAATTAAAATAATGTGTATTTCTGCCAATTGATATAGCTGAGCCATTACTTATATTACTTTAATCAAATGGTGATCAATTCAATGTAACAAATTAATCATGAAATTTTCTAATTTTATTATTATTTTAGGATAATTGAAGCGATATAAAACATTCTTTGTGATTATCAAGCAAGTTGAACAAGCAACCAAATTAATTATATATAGCCAATGTCGCAACCGTTTGTCAAAATTTTAGGCGGGGTAACTATTAAATTCTTAAGTTATTATTCTAGAACAGAGCTCTAGTAATTTGCAATTGAGTCACCAAAATTTGCAACACTTTTTTAGAAAAATTTTGCAACTGACACTCAAAATTTGGATGAAAGAACTATTAAATTCCTACAAGATTTATTTTTTTAGGACAATGTTTTAGTGATTTGCAACTAAGACACCAAAATTTACAATTTCTTAGGAACAATTTGCAACTCTTACTAGAAATTTTAGATTGAAGAACTATCAAATAAGAGTTATTCTTTTAGGATAACGTTCTAGTAATTTGGAATTGAGACACCAAAATTTGCAACTTTCTTAGGAAAAATTTGCAACTCGTACTCAAAATTTTGGATCAAAGAACTATTTATTTCTTGAACTTGCAAACTTACTAAATTAATTTTGAACATGTCTTCAGTAATTTACAACTGACATACCAAATTTTGCAACTGCCTTACGAATAATTTTAAGACGACACACTTTTAGCAATCACAGAAGATATGAACTGTACATGTAAGAAACATGTATTATTCATCTAATGCATCTGCACATATTACCTGTCCACATACACAAAAGCATGAACTTAGATTTACAAATGAGGGGATGCTATGTACCAAAAAAAATTCCCTAATACTACCAATATATATCTACATAAACCTATATATGTCAACCAAGTCCAAGTTGATCTATCTTATGTTATAGAAATATCAACTTGGATTTACAAAAAAAGGGCTGCTATATGCCAAAAAACCCCCTAAAACTACCTATATGTGTGTCACCTAAATCCAAGTTCATGTGATAACCCATTTACAGTAACATCAACTTGGATTTGGATTTCTACACCTCTTCCGCATATGACTTGCTTCATAGTAGTAAGAATAATTATAAACCTTCTTTTGTTGATGTTGAGACTCAATCCTTACATGATAAGGTTTGCCAGCTTGTTGAAATGTTCTAGGAGCAGCAAAAAGATTTGGTTCATGAGCCCAGACACTGTAAATGCATTTAGCTTTGGCATCGTGGTCTCAACAGGATGTATAGTGCTATTGTATATTTTCTCTTATGAGCTATAAAGATAACATTCCTCGACGTAGTTATACACATTACCATGTACTTCTTTAATGGCTACACAAGCATAGGGGCAAGGAATGCCAGACATTTGCCAAACTTTACGTATGTATTCCCTAGTATCAAATTCACACATAAATCTTCATATGGTATCCGAACTAATGGAATATGTGAGCCATGCAGCTGAATATCATAACTTCTACCTTAAAAATATTTTCCTTCAACTTTGCTTTAACATTTGGACCAACTATGCTTTTTCACTTACTTATGGCTACCTTACTTGCAAAAAAATTTCTTACTTAACTTGTCCTTACGCTCATGTATAAGAACACATATATTATGCCTCCTCTCCTCAAGAATCTAAGCATTGAATGATTCGATCAAGTTAGTTGTTATCTTATCCCATCTTTAAAATAGGAATAGTGATAGTGCCCACCTAACAACATCGCTTTAATTTTTAACCCATCTTGCTAATTATGAAAAGAACATCCTCAAATTTTCCATGGCTAGACTAAATTCATGGTCATGCCTTGCATAGGTAATGTGATTAAGCATGCCTCATGCTTGTTGTTCCTTCCCATTCCCCTATAAACTTTGTTAAACTCAAAGCTAAAATTCTCCTTGACATGTCGATAGCAAAATGCATATCTATCGCCACCAAATATAGCTCTAACAGTACCAATTATAGCATTATTTCTATCACAAACATAGTTACCTATAGTAAACCAATGATATCTTTAATATTTTGCAGAAACTAGGTCCAATCGTCGTAAGCTTCACTACCAACTATTGCAAAGCTAATGAAAACAACTCATTATCAGCATCGTATGTTGAAGCTGCTAGTAAGATGCCCTAATAAGGACCATTGAGGAAACATCCATCCACATATAAAATAGGCCTAGCCCCAAGCAAGAATCCTTTAATGAAACAACCATATGCAATAAATAATTGTTCAAATATATTATTCTCAAAAGCCACCCATTTTGCTACAGTATCAGTATCAGTCTCCATTAGTCTATTACACAACTAAGGAACAAGCATATATGATTGGTTAGGAAGCCCATATATTTCCACCAATGCCCTCTCTTTCATTCTTAAAGCTTGACGATAAGTTAGACCTGTGCCATAGTTTATATATATGTCAGCTTTGATTTCATTAGGCCTCTTTTCCACATTAGACCTTATTACATCATCAATTATAGACAAAGTTAGTGTGCACCTTGTACTGTAAGAAACTTCAAGGTCTTCTTAGGTAGAATGTAAGTGCTCATTCTTGAAAGTTGTTACGTGAAGTAAGGGTATTAACTTCCTTAATGAATATACTGTTATCTTCCATTGACATCCTTTTACCTTGCAAACTATAATTATTTTATTTGTATTATTCTTCATAAATTTATATTCAAACCTGTGTGCAATACTATACTTGTAGATTGCTTGTCTACAATTATCAGCACTCGCAAAAATATGCTCAGGTCCTACTAGCAAATCCTTCCACTTTGTTGCATTTAGCTCAGGCATTGGTGTTGGGATACTTTGTATTGCATATAGTAGAACTTCAAGATCTTGTGTAGCATGTGAATTCCTAGCTGAACATCCTGCTCTACATTCCATTTAAATCATATTTATTACTACCATTCATATTCATATTACCATAATATTAATCATGTAACTATTAAAAAAACTTACTCATCAATTGAATCTCTTGTTGCCTATGTACTTTATTGTATCTTCCCAATGATGTACAACATGAGCAAAATTATCATTCAATTTCATTAATTGATTTGTCCCTTCATCATCTTTAAGGTCTAAAAAGAGCATTACGATCAAACTTTACTATGTACTTTAATTTTATTCCATTCAAATCACAATTCAAGCATGATAAAATTAATCTAACAAGTCCTTCAAGAGACAATTCTTCTTTGATCATTCTTTCGTTACAACTCCCCCATCATAATGCATTGTCCCATGCATATCTTTTACAACATCTCTACCAAAATGAAAATAACAAAAAAATTTTTTTT
>NW_026555343.1:32544890-32639553 GCF_029017545.1 Prosopis cineraria
TGATCATAAATTTGCTCATCACTATATTCCAAGCACCTTGTATCCTCATATTACTACAAAATATATTAAAAATGATGTCATAAGCAACTAAAAATGATAAAATTTAAATTGAGTTAAATTTCATACCTTAAATGGGATAGAAGTTTGACCATGAATGATCAATCTTTCATGAATTTCATAATATAATAACCACAATCATTGTTATTTGGTTGGAAAGGGCACTAAAAAATTCACCAAAATATAATGTAAATTTATGAACAAAATTGAAGAATGGTCTAATTTAATAATTTATACCATAATTTTGTCCATTGATAACTTTTAGAGAATTCTTTACTTCTGAAAAAGGAGAGCTCTTTGTGACTTTGAAAATGTTCAATGCCCTAATAAAATAAAAAAAAATTAATCAATACCAATTGATGCAAATGTATATAAAAATGTGTAAAATAATTCTTATAAGTATAAATACTTACTTATTAAATAACCTTAACATATTAAGCTGATCTGTTGGCATACCTTTAGATAGAGGATCTAAATAATAAATTAAAGGCAAAGGAACAGCCACAAGATTGATAAGAATCAAAATTCAATGTTTTGTAAAAATTTTAAACTTTTGTTATGTCTTAATAAACTTGAGGTATCATACACAAAAGAAAAAAATAATCAATAAACTACTTACCCTGCATTATAAGGAATTAAAATAACATATGTTTTTCAACTTCTGCCTTCTCTATGAACATTTCTTTTATAAGATTTACTTGCTCATATGGACCCAATGTCGATCCATCACTAATATCATAAGGACTAATAAATGCAAATCTATTCATTTTCTTCGTGTCTTTCAGAAAAGAAATGTACAAATACTTTAATAAATACCAAAAACTTGTATTAAAACAATCATAACAAATGATAAAAAAATCAATATCAAAGGATATTGTAAAACAAATAAATATTAATATTTAAAATATCAAATATAAATTATTAATATTTTAGTAAGACATTATTAAAAAATATATATTTTTGAATTCTTTATCAGTATTGGTGTCAATAATGGTGATTCAATAATCACTAAATAGCTAGTTAAGTGATTGGTCAAAATTGAATTTTAATATTTCACATGTAACAAAAATAACATTTATCTTTAGGCATTTATTTTAATTCAAGAACTTAATCTATATTCTTTTCATATGGTACTTATTTATAATTTTTGGTTCTTTTACATAATTTTTTTTTTTGTAATTGTCTACTCAAGTTATAGTGAACATTAATTTTTCTTAATTGTAGGGGTAACAATGGCTTTCAAATGTTGAAGGAAAATATTGTATGATTTTTTTTTTTCAAAGCCTTAGACACTTCTAAACCTATAATTTTAGGCCAAAATTTCCTTTTAACTTTAAATTCAAAAATACAATATTTAGTCATTTGACTATTTCAGAGAGATGAAGAAAGTAATTGTATAAATGATGAATTTGATAAATAAATTACTAATAAATGTATTAAACAAGAGTGAATAGATGATAATGATTGGCTCAATAAGTAAGCGTGGCTCAATACTTGTTAAAGATATTCATTGGCATGAACATTAGTCTGCAATTCAATGATAATACAACTTATATGCTTTCTATTTATAAGCTTAGGTTCACAACTCGCATCTCATAAAGAATATACTAATTAATGATAATAAGAGATATTGAAATATATGATGAGATAATGAACATCTCTACAATATTTTTAATATTCATAACAATTATAGTTTAATTTATTTATCAAATTATGTGTAATACTTAGGAAAAAGAAAAGTCTTATTAGCTTTTTTTTTTTGGGTTTGGGCTTTCTGTACTTTAAGGCCATGGTCCTAAGAGGATCTACTAGGCAGACAACATTGATAATAACCCATCAGATGTTAATGAATAAGTATTGGTTCTATTTTTTTTTTAAAAAAAAAGCCATAACTACTTGAGCACATCTCTGGAGTTTAAGTTTATGTAAATTCAAAAAAATATTTTTTAAAGCAAGGTTAATGAGAATTATAAACCCTACATTATTGCGTAGATGGCATCATGAACTTTAAACTCTTAAAATATACAAAAAAACTTCTCAACTTCTAAATTTTGAGCACATGAAACCTTATTAGTAAGTTGGAAAATAATTTCATTACTTTTATAGTTATGAGGCCCAGTCATACGCTAGTGTGGCACTCATTTTGACTTTTAAAAATAATGGACATTTTTTCCAACTTAATAGTGAGATGTTAGGCACTTGAATTTTAGAAATTAAGAAGAATTTTTACATATTTTAAGAGTTTAAAATTTAAAATTCTTTTTCCACTGTAATTTAGAATTTAAATTCTCATTAATTATCTTTAATTAAGCTTGACAATGTTTTAATATGACTTAATTAGATAGCCACATATTAAAAAGAAGGAAAAAATGACAATCAAGTCTTAAAGGATCAATTTTATATCAATTAAATCCCAAGTAATTGTAAAAGGCCAATAAAGTCTATGCTATTTTTCACAAATCAGAGTTATGATAGAAATGATGAAAATGCCCCTATGATTAAATATAACATGTACACTCATCAGCTCCAGCATTTCCCTCTCGATGTGTCTCTTTCCTGCCATTAATAAGAGCTGTATGTAAGTGGTAGAGCTACACATTGAAGAACATCCATTCCTAAAACAAAGTTGCGCTTGGAAAAGGTGGAGTTGTCTTAATTATTGACTCAAGGAAGCTCTTATTCTCTACTGAGTTTGTTTGGCTAGTGCGTTTAGACTGGTTTTTTTTTTTTTGTAAATCTCTGCATTTGAACAAAAAGGTTGACTCCATTAAAGTTTGATTTCTTACAAAATGGCTCTTGTAAGGAAAAAGATAGAATGCTTTTTTGCAACTGAATATGAAAGATTCTTTTTATATTTCACATTTCTAAAGATTTAGCATGAAGATTTGACATTTACAACTGAAAGTGTAAGAATTTATCATTGAGTGTTCATATTTTAAGATGGAATGTTATCACTGTGTCACTAATGCAAAAATTACTTATGTCAAAAGTAACTTGTTTCTAAGTGATATCTTAGTACATTTTATTTTGTTTATTATAGGTTGATATTATTGGGTACAATGAAAAGTAGTTGTTTAAAAAAATTTTTTGTTATTTTTCATTTTGGTAGAGATGTTGTAAAAGATATGCATGGGACAATGCATTATGATGGGGGAGTTGTAACGAAAGAATGATCAAAGAAGAATTGTCTCTTGAAGGACTTGTTAGATTAATTTTATCATGCTTGAATTGTGATTTGAATGGAATAAAATTAAAGTACATAGTAAAGTTTGATCGTAATGCTCTTTTAGACCTTAAAGATGATGAAGGGATAAATCAATTAATGAAATTGAATGATAATTTTTCTCATGTGTACATCATTGGGAAGATACAATAAAGTACATAGGCAACAAGAGATTCAATTGATGAGTAAGTTTTTTTAATAGTTACATGATTAATATTATGGTAATATGAATATGAATGGTAGTAATAAATATGATTTAAATGGAATGTAGAGCAGGATGTTCAGCTAGGAATTCACATGCTACACAAGATCTTGAAGTTCTACTATATGCAATACAAAGTATCCCAACACCAATGCCTGAGCTAAATGCAACAAAGTGGAAGGATTTGCTAGTAGGACCTGAGCATATTTTTGCGAGTGCTGATAATTGTAGACAAGCAATCTACAAGTATAGTATTGCACACAGGTTTGAATATAAATTTATGAAGAATAATACAAATAAAATAATTATAGTTTGCAAGGTAAAAGGATGTCAATGGAAGATAACAGTATATTCATTAAGGAAGTTAATACCCTTACTTCACGTAAACAACTTTCAAGAATGAGCACTTACATTCTACCTAAGAAGACCTTGAAGTTTCTACAGTACAAGGTGCACACTAACTTTGTCTATAATTGATGATGTAATAAGGTCTAATGTGGAAAAGAGGCCTAATGAAATCAAAGCTGACATATATATAAACTATGGCACAGGTCTAATTATCGTCAAGCTTTAAGAATGAAAGAGAGGGCATTGGTGGAAATATATAGGCTTCCTAACCAATCATATATGCTTGTTCCTTAGTTGTGTAATAGACTAATGGAGACTGATACTGATACTGTAGCAAAATAGTGGCTTTTGAGAATAATATATTTGAACAATTATTTATTGCATATGGTTGTTTCATTAAAGGATTCTTGCTTGGGGCTAGGCCTATTTTATATGTGGATGGATGTTTCCTCAATGGTCCTTATTAGGGCATCTTACTAGCAGCTTCAACATACGATGCTGATAAGAGTTGTTTTCATTAGCTTTTGCAATAGTTGGTAGTGAAGCTTACGACGATGGACCTAGTTTCTGCAAACTATTAAAGATATCATTGGTTTACTATAGGTAACTATTGTTTGTGATAGAAATAATGCTATCATTGGTACTGTTAGAGCTATTTGGTGGCGATAGATATGCATTTTGCTATCGACATGTCAAGGAGAATTTTAGCTTTGAGTTTAACAAAGTTTATAGGGGAATTGGAAGGAACAACAAGCATGAGGCATGCTTAATCACATTACCTATGCAAGGCATGACCATGAATTTAGTCTAGCCATGGAAAATTTGAGGATGTTCTTTTCATAATTAGCAAGAGGGTTAAAAATTAAAGCGATGTTGTTAGTGGGCACTATCATTATTCCTATTTTAAAGATGGGATAAGATAACAACTAACTTGATCGAATCATTCAATGCTTAGATTCTTGAGGAGAGGAGGCATAATATATGTGTTCTTATATATGAGCGTAAGGACAAGTTAAGTAAGAAATTTTTTTGCAAGTAAGGTAGCCATAAGTAAGTGAAAAAGCTAGTTGGTCCAAATGTTAAAGCAAAGTTGAAGGAAAATATTTTAAGGTAGAAGTTATGATAATTCAGCTGCATGGCTCACATATTCCATTAGTTCGGATACCATATGAGATTTATGTGTGAATTTGATACTAAGGGAATACATACGTAAAGTTTGGCAAATGTCTGGCATTCCTTGCCCCTATGCTTGTGTAGCCATTTAAAGAAGTACATGGTAATGTGTATAACTACGTTGAGGAATGTTATCTTTATAGCTCATAAGAGAAAATATACAATAGCACTATACATCCTGTTGAGACCCACGATATGCCAAAGCTAAATGCATTTACAGTGTCTGGGCTCATGAACCAAATCTTTTTGCTGCCTCCTAGAACATTTCAACAAGCTGGCAAACCTTATCATGTAAGGATTGAGTCTCAACATCAACAAAAGAAGGTTTATAATTATTCTTACTACTATGAAGCAAGTCATATGCGAAAGAGGTGTAGAAATCCAAATCCAAGTTGATGTTACTGTAAATGGGTTATCACATGAACTTGGATTTAGGTGACACACATATAGGTAGTTTTAGGGGGTTTTTTGGCATATAGCAGCCCTTTTTTTGTAAATCCAAGTTGATATTTCTATAACATAAGATAGATCAACTTGGACTTGGTTGACATATATAGGTTTATGTAGATATATATTGGTAGTATTAGGGAATTTTTTTTGTACATAGCACCAGCTATTTGTAAATCTAAGTTCATGCGTTTGTCCTGTATTTTACAATTCTAGGGCAAAGTGTTCTTTTATTTTTTCTTTTTTATTGGAAAAAAAATCCAAAACCTTTGCCTATTTTTTTTGGGGCAAAGAAAAAAAAAAGGCTAGGTGGAAAAATAAAAGTTAGGTGGCAAAAAAAGATTGAATTAATGATAAATAGGTTTCTGATAAAAAATTTTATTTTAAAAAACCTAAATTAAACTATTAACTCAGACAATTATAATTTAAAAAGTTCAATTGTAGATAAGACATTCAATCTAAAAAAATTAATAGATAAGACATTAAATGTTATTATTTGTAATTATTTGACTCCCCATATTTATAATTTATTCTTAAAAAATTATTGAGGATTTAATGGTAATTAATTCGAGTTTTGAATCTAACTACTTGCTTGAAGACTTCCTTCTCATCACCTGTAAAATAATTCATATATTTTATTATTGTTTTGAAATTTGATCGGATTGGTTAATCCGGTAGTATTGCCCATTGTCGATCCATTTAAAGTCAAAATCTGCCTCCTAATAGTTGGATTTCATTTTGCAATGGAAATTAGATATTAAAAGTTCATTTTCTAAACCCAAATTCAAAGATATATGTTTAATAAGGGTAAATTAAAAAAAACATTTCGTTTTCAGACAGTATCAAGTATCAACAATTTAATATCTTCTATTGATTTTTATGAGTTAATTAAACGTAACTTATATTACATCAAATCTTTAGTATAAGACTTCTTAATTGGAATTGATGAAAGATAGTTAAATTATTAATTTTATTTTAAAAATATAATAAACTTTAATTTAACTATATTTAACTAAGAAATTTAAATTTGATTATACTTTCTTTCATAAATAATTAGTGAGAGTTTGAATAGGATACTATTAAAAAAATATAATTAAAAACCCAACTAAGGTTTTATATTAAGTATTAATTATTTTTTTTTAAAAAAAACCATCCGGGACCACAAAGAATATATAAGATCAGAGGTAATAGCTTTCAGCAAATTTCAATTTAGTTTGACTTCGTCAAATGTTTGTTTTGCAAGCTTTGCAACTAACTGCACGCTAAACTAGTCAAAGACTAATGCAATCTATTAATAATCCTTACAACGAAGGAGAAAGATACATCATTTTCTTTTTAGGAAAAATAAAATCAAGTCTCAAAGGATCAATTTTATATATCAATTAAGTCTCAAGTAATTGTAAAGACCAATAAAGTTCTAGAGTCTTTAAGTGCTATTTCGGTGTCACAGAGAAAAGACTGAAACACCCTTCTTCAAGTAATTCTAAAAATACTCGTTTTCTTTTCTGCCTTGCAAAACAAGTTCCCTGTGTGCGACGAGCTCTCTTCTCTAGCTTACCCTTCTTGAAGTAACTTAAAAATGCTCATTTTCTTCTCTACCTTGCTAATGAGTTCTCGTGTGTGAGATGAGCTATCTTCTCTGCCCTAGCGACGAGCTCTTTCTGATCTTCTCTGCCCTAGCGAGGAGCTATTTTGATTGATTGACCAAGGAAAGCTTCTCTGCCTTAGCGTGAGCTTTTTCGATTGACTGACCAGAGAAAAGCTTCTCTGCCTTAATGTGAGCTCTTTCAATTGATTTGTCGGAGGAAAGCTCTCTGTCCCTTCTTTGCCCTAACAGCCACTAGCGACGTACATTGCTTCTCACCTATCTATTCTCATCTTCTCATCTTTATAACACTGCTTCCTCGTCTCTTCTTTGTCTTCTCTCTATCCTTTCTTGAAGGTTTATATCTTGTTCATATGCTTTTGTCTTCTTGCATACGATATGGTTTTCTATTGATTTCACATAACCTTCATATCTATTACTGTTTATGTTGTGTCTGACTGTTCTTAAGCTGCTTGCATATTTTGGCTTCGAAATGAGATCTCCAAGTTGGAAGAAGTATGTGTATGAATCTTTCAACAGGAAAATTTTCTTAGTTTTCTGTCTTTCTATATTGGAATTGAGCTTTGGGATATTTGATTTGACTAGTGGACTTTAATTCTATGTCATATTTGGATTTGGGGAATTTGCTAATGAAAGATGATCTAGTAATTTTGTGCTATTTTGAAACTAGTTTGTGTTATGAACTCATTTTAGTCATGTGAGTGACTTTATCCAATGCTAATTAGCATTTGATCCTGTTGTTTTGTGTTTTATTAACTTTAAAGGTCTATATCAAGGTGTAGACTGGTCAATTCATCAGCTTTGCAATTTTTTATGTGAATAGTTGTTTAGTGTAGGCTTACACTTTAAGAATTGTAATAATCATGAGTGCAAACATCGGAATGGTCAAAGGCTGATAATGCAGAAATAAAATGCTGCTTAAAATGCAAGAACAATGAATATTTATTGACTTAGACTAATTGGAGTGATCATTTTGATTTTGTTTAAGTTAAACTGTCAATTTGGTTAAACATTTGAGTAAACTCATTTGTTTTATGATAAACCAATTTAATTGTGGGAATATTCATAGGAGATTTTGTAAAATACTTCTATTTAGGTGTTAATTTTTGTAATAGAATATGGCATATCAATACGGTGTTTCCAATTCGAGTAGCATTTTGTCAGACCCGGTTCTTGTTCATATCTTTTATGCAGTCTTCTATGTTTGTTTTGCTTCCTCTTATGTGAGGTTCTAAGTTTGTTGCACCAAGAGATAATGTGTGCATCAGTACCCTACCCATTTATGATTATAGTACCCAAATTATGATGAAATACATTGAAATATGAAGAATCTTTATATTCATTCTTTAGTTTTGCCAAGCACTTGAAACCTATTAATAAGATGTTTGGATGTAGCAATTTTGAAAAATTTAAAACTTAAGTGTTGTATATATCCCAACAATATACTATTTTGTAATTTTGTATATCTCATGATCTATTCATTCATATTATATATATATATATAGAGGTTTTAGAGTCCTTAATAATTAGGATGCCTACATGCCAAAAGCTACCTAAATGTCTCTCTTCTGTTTAGACATTTTTTTTAATTAGAACATAGACTTGAAGCAGGGGAGTGCTTTCTAACTCTAGTTCTAATGACATTTAAATAACCTTCGGATAAGAGATAGGCTATGTTTTAAGCTAAAGTGAAAATATGGTATTTATGAATTTAATTTTCAAAAGTTAGCTCTGTGTGTTTATATTATGTCTATGTGTGTGTTTTTCAGAGGATTCCTAGCATTTGTATTATGATGATATTTGTAATGATGTGGCTTGGGACTATAATCACTGCGTATACATGTTTTTTAGGTTTAGCTTATCTGTAACCACAGTGGCTTGATGTTTTCAAAAATGACCACTATTAGCTTGCTAAAATTGAGCATGCATCTAACTTTGGTTGCAGCATCAGGTGTGATAAACTACTTGCAATTTATGCTATCCCTTTTCTCCTTTCTCATATTTGCCAAAGTTTTAATTAATCCAATAAAAGCTGCCACCCTGCATGTTCACTATTCCATAATAGTGTTTATGTCTGTGGCGTGTTTTGGGGTGTAACATTTAGCTGAATCTATTTCATTTGCTTGTTGCAGACCAGAAAAAAAAGTAACTTGCAACTGAGACACAAAAAATTATGGACAATAAGAAAACTACAACAAAAAAGAAGTCTAGATATGACAACTTCAAGGAAGAGTTTCTAAAAAAAATGAAGGAAAATTCAGTGATCTTATAAAAGCCAATAATTAATGAGAGAAAGTTGGTGAAAATTATCAAATGCTAAACAAGAAAGATATAAAAACATGGCTTCATTAGATGGATGAGGCCAGGAATCAACATCTTGTTCCACTATAACGGAATCACTCACTTGTATTTATTTGAAATTAATGAGTCTTTTTTGAATATGATTATTATGCATTGTATGGTGTTATATTATTCCTCTTGGTTTATAGGTTCCATTTAATACGGGTTGCTCTCCTAGCCAATTCAAGGAAGTTGTAGAATACATATCCAAATATAAAAGGTTATGTACTAAGGTCAAGAAAATATGGTTTCAATCTCTCTTGGATTTTAATTTAATAAACTATTTAGGGATTTATGTGAACGAATAATTACTACTTTTGACACACCGACCTCAACACTTGGAATTAGAGGGGTGTGCCTTATGGTGGGAAACCTGTCTCTTTAGACGATGACAGCGAAGCATCTAAAGCATTAAAGAAGAATTATCTTGGCAAACTCTTCACTGAGTTGAAGAGTATGATAATATCTGGCAAGGATGAAAACGGTGTTTTTATTATTTACTCTTAGAACATTTCTTTATCCCACAACAAGTACAACTGTTAGTATGAGGAGTATTAAAAGTTTGAGTGGGAAGAAAAATGTTCAAGAATATGACTGGTCATCTTTTGTGTTGTTAGAGCTTATTAGAAAGATTTCAACTTATGAGATAGCATCAAGGAGTGGACAAGGAAGAAGAATGTAGGAGGATGCTTATTTTTCTTATTGGTATAGACTATTTATAATCCTTCTATATTTTGTTCCAATTTATTTGTTATTGGTTAGATTATAATTATCTGTTTAGTGCAGATATTTTACATGCACCATTTTCCATTGGGCCTAACACCATTAGTAGATGGCGGAATGCCTGTGATGTATTTGTGGAACCAATACATGGTGTAAAAATGGGTTAAGTTGGAAAAAGAAAGTATCCACAATATTCTTTATGGTGGTAAGTCTAATGAAGTGTCTGAAGTTTTACTTTCACTTGCAGCGATAACTCACCCGGTATATATATGTCCATAATTTATTGTGTATATCCTGATTTTTTATTTGCTTAATAAGCTTGGTGTTGAAACTTGATTAGGGTGTAGGGAGATATATGAAGACTTTTTGCAATATGCTAATACCTTTGCAAGTAAAGTGCTAAAGTTACAACAAAGTCTTAACCAGCTTCAAATATCTGATAGTAAAGCTATTGTGAGGGTTGACGAACCAAGCGAAGAAGAAGTGGAGGAAGAGGAATGTGGAGATGAAGATGAAGCTGATGACGATGATGATGAAGATGGAGACAAAGGCAAAGATAAAGCTAAAGATGCACATAATAATGGAGATAGGGATGAAGATGAAGACGATGGTGGTTATGAAGCTGCAGCTAGAGCTGGATCTAAAGAAAATGAGGATGAAGGCTTCGATAGTAAGGAAGAAACTATAGAACTTTTGCCTATTCAAGAAAGTGATGAAAGACAAGATGGCAAGAAGAGGAGGAGAACAGATGAAAGCATAATGATTTGAAGGTCTGAAAGGAAAAAGGTTGAGGTAAATTGGTCACCTTTTCTGAAGGAACTAATACAAGGGAGACTTATCAAAGAATAATAAATATATAAATATTGCACCAGGCGGACCAATGAAGCAGAGGGTGAAGAGTAAGTAATGTGATATTACTTTTTGATAATTATGGTGCATTATATTTGATATAATAACACTTTTTTTGGTAGTTATGTTATTGAGATGTACGATTACTACCTAACTAGGGTCGAATGCCGAAGTCTTAGTCCTAAAAAATGGATAAGTACAACGGTATGTCTGAAAGTTTTAATTAATTAATTGTTTAATTGGATAGTACATTGAGTATTGGATGTGGTTTTTGTAGGTCATAAGCATGGTCGCAAAAGTGATGGTTGGTGAGTAACTTCATGAAGGGGAGGTATGGATGTACATATTTGATTCAGAATTTATGGCCAACCTAAGGGATAAAAAGTTAAGATGGTCTATTTTTGACGATGCAAGGATGCTCATGCCTGATAAACTTAGATATAACCTTGAAAATTGTTATTATCTCTTCTTGGCCATACTTGTGTTCAATCACTGGTTTTGTTATTGTGCTGATCTAAAGAATGAAAAATTTTTCATCCTTGATTCATTGGCTGGGAAGTTATTTAGAGAGAAGAAGATGATAGTTGGATTATGGTATGCTTTGTTAATGCTTTTGCATAACTACTTGAGGTTACTTAAATTTTTAGATGGGAATAGTTATCTAAGATTAGGAACTATTTATAGAGAACTCGCATAATTAAATTGTTACAAGCATGTGACCCAGAGAAATATGTAGAGGATTTTCAGACAGAGATGATATTTGAAGAACTTCTCAAACAAAGTAATGTGTAAATAACTAACTACGGAAAGAACTACCTTTTTATGTATTCATTTCAAGTAGACATTTAGCCTTATCTTAATTGCTCATATTTGTAAAAATGATTGTGGGGTATATGTAATAAAGTACTGTGCAGAATGGGATAGTAGAAGAAGAAAAGGAGGACTGACCATGGAGGACTTTTCAAATGTATGTATATGTGATCCACAATCTTTCTAATTTTTTTCTTCCAATTATCAATGTTAAACTTAAAACTTGTTTATGCTTTTTTTAGGAACAATTGAAACATTTTAGGGTGGATATGATATGGTGGTTGGTAAATCACACGAGAAATGAAGTGAGAAATGAAGTTTTTGCCTCTATCTCAATAGCTAACCGACCAAAGAGGGCAGGAAAGAAGTCTAAATGAATTTTTAACCTGTGACCTGTTTTGATCATTAATCTTTGATGGGTGTGATGTATTTGCCTCGCTGAAGAGCTTGCTCTTCATCAATGTTTACCATTTTGATTTTGTAGAAATTGCCTCTTCTTCAATTTTTTTTTTCCTTGAGTGTCTTAGTTAAAGGTGAAGTATATAGTTTGTGCAAGTGAGGATATGCTCAATTGAATTTGAGGTTGTAACTAAATTACAGGGCTTATAAGAATAGGATTTTTGGCTATAAAATTAAGCTAGCCTTTGTGGGATATGCTTGACTAATTTTGTATTCAAAACATATTATTTGATCAGAACTTTATCACATGCATGCATTTTAGCTAACTAAATTATGATTTTGTGTGAACAAGATTGCCAACACCTCTATTCGGATTTTATAAAGTAGATACTAATTAATACTTATTGTTTTCAACAAATTAAAATAATGTGTATTTCTTGCCAATTGATATAGCTGAGCCATTACTTATATTACTTTAATCAAATGGTGATCCAATTCAATGTAACAAATTAATCATGAAATTTTCTAATTTTATTATTATTTTAGGATAATTGAAGCGATATAAAACATTCTTTGTGATTATCAAGCAAGTTGAACAAGCAACCAAATTAATTATATATAGCCAATGTCGCAACCGTTTGTCAAAATTTTAGGCGGGGTAACTATTAAATTCTTAAGTTATTATTCTAGAACAGAGCTCTAGTAATTTGCAATTGAGTCACCAAAATTTGCAACACTTTTTTAGAAAAATTTTGCAACTGACACTCAAAATTTTGGATGAAAGAACTATTAAATTCCTACAAGATTTATTTTTTTAGGACAATGTTTTAGTGATTTGCAACTAAGACACCAAAATTTACAATTTCTTAGGAACAATTTGCAACTCTTACTAGAAATTTTAGATTGAAGAACTATCAAATAAGAGTTATTCTTTTAGGATAACGTTCTAGTAATTTGGAATTGAGACACCAAAATTTGCAACTTTCTTAGGAAAAATTTGCAACTCGTACTCAAAATTTTGGATCAAAGAACTATTTATTTCTTGAACTTGCAAACTTACTAAATTAATTTTGGACATGTCTTCAGTAATTTACAACTGACATACCAAATTTTGCAACTGCCTTACGAATAATTTTAAGACGACACACTTTTAGCAATCACAGAAGATATGAACTGTACATGTAAGAAACATGTATTATTCATCTAATGCATCTGCACATATTACCTGTCCACATACACAAAAGCATGAACTTAGATTTACAAATGAGGGGATGCTATGTACCAAAAAAAATTCCCTAATACTACCAATATATATCTACATAAACCTATATATGTCAACCAAGTCCAAGTTGATCTATCTTATGTTATAGAAATATCAACTTGGATTTACAAAAAAAGGGCTGCTATATGCCAAAAAACCCCTAAAACTACCTATATGTGTGTCACCTAAATCCAAGTTCATGTGATAACCCATTTACAGTAACATCAACTTGGATTTGGATTTCTACACCTCTTCCGCATATGACTTGCTTCATAGTAGTAAGAATAATTATAAACCTTCTTTTGTTGATGTTGAGACTCAATCCTTACATGATAAGGTTTGCCAGCTTGTTGAAATGTTCTAGGAGGCAGCAAAAAGATTTGGTTCATGAGCCCAGACACTGTAAATGCATTTAGCTTTGGCATGTCGTGGGTCTCAACAGGATGTATAGTGCTATTGTATATTTTCTCTTATGAGCTATAAAGATAACATTCCTCGACGTAGTTATACACATTACCATGTACTTCTTTAATGGCTACACAAGCATAGGGGCAAGGAATGCCAGACATTTGCCAAACTTTACGTATGTATTCCCTTAGTATCAAATTCACACATAAATCTTCATATGGTATCCGAACTAATGGAATATGTGAGCCATGCAGCTGAATTATCATAACTTCTACCTTAAAAATATTTTCCTTCAACTTTGCTTTAACATTTGGACCAACTATGCTTTTTCACTTACTTATGGCTACCTTACTTGCAAAAAAATTTCTTACTTAACTTGTCCTTACGCTCATGTATAAGAACACATATATTATGCCTCCTCTCCTCAAGAATCTAAGCATTGAATGATTCGATCAAGTTAGTTGTTATCTTATCCCATCTTTAAAATAGGAATAGTGATAGTGCCCACCTAACAACATCGTTTTAATTTTTAACCCATCTTGCTAATTATGAAAAGAACATCCTCAAATTTTCCATGGCTATACTAAATTCATGGTCATGCCTTGCATAGGTAATGTGATTAAGCATGCCTCATGCTTGTTGTTCCTTCCCATTCCCCTATAAACTTTGTTAAACTCAAAGCTAAAATTCTCCTTGACATGTCGATAGCAAAATGCATATCTATCGCCACCAAATATAGCTCTAACAGTACCAATTATAGCATTATTTCTATCACAAACAATAGTTACCTATAGTAAACCAATGATATCTTTAATATTTTGCAGAAACTAGGTCCAATCGTCGTAAGCTTCACTACCAACTATTGCAAAAGCTAATGAAAACAACTCATTATCAGCATCGTATGTTGAAGCTGCTAGTAAGATGCCCTAATAAGGGCCATTGAGGAAACATCCATCCACATATAAAATAGGCCTAGCCCCAAGCAAGAATCCTTTAATGAAACAACCATATGCAATAAATAATTGTTCAAATATATTATTCTCAAAAGCCACCCATTTTGCTACAGTATCAGTATCAGTCTCCATTAGTCTATTACACAACTAAGGAACAAGCATATATGATTGGTTAGGAAGCCCATATATTTCCACCAATGCCCTCTCTTTCATTCTTAAAGCTTGACGATAAGTTAGACCTGTGCCATAGTTTATATATATGTCAGCTTTGATTTCATTAGGCCTCTTTTCCACATTAGACCTTATTACATCATCAATTATAGACAAAGTTAGTGTGCACCTTGTACTGTAAGAAACTTCAAGGTCTTCTTAGGTAGAATGTAAGTGCTCATTCTTGAAAGTTGTTACGTGAAGTAAGGGTATTAACTTCCTTAATGAATATACTGTTATCTTCCATTGACATCCTTTTACCTTGCAAACTATAATTATTTTATTTGTATTATTCTTCATAAATTTATATTCAAACCTGTGTGCAATACTATACTTGTAGATTGCTTGTCTACAATTATCAGCACTCACAAAAATATGCTCAGGTCCTACTAGCAAATCCTTCCACTTTGTTGCATTTAGCTCAGGCATTGGTGTTGGGATACTTTGTATTGCATATAGTAGAACTTCAAGATCTTGTGTAGCATGTGAATTCCTAGCTGAACATCCTGCTCTACATTCCATTTAAATCATATTTATTACTACCATTCATATTCATATTACCATAATATTAATCATGTAACTATTAAAAAACTTACTCATCAATTGAATCTCTTGTTGCCTATGTACTTTATTGTATCTTCCCAATGATGTACACATGAGCAAAATTATCATTCAATTTCATTAATTGATTTGTCCCTTCATCATCTTTAAGGTCTAAAAGAGCATTACGATCAAACTTTACTATGTACTTTAATTTTATTCCATTCAAATCACAATTCAAGCATGATAAAATTAATCTAACAAGTCCTTCAAGAGACAATTCTTCTTTGATCATTCTTTCGTTACAACTCCCCCATCATAATGCATTGTCCCATGCATATCTTTTACAACATCTCTACCAAAATGAAAATAACAAAAAATTTTCTTTAAACAACTACTTTTCATCGTACCCAATAATATCAACCTATAATAAACAAAATAAAATGTACTAAGATATCACTTAGAAACAAGTTACTTTTGACATAAGTAATTTTTGCATTAGTGACACAGTGATAACATTCCATCTTAAAATATGAACACTCAATGATAAATTCTTACACTTTCAGTTGTAAATGTCAAATCTTCATGCCAAATCTTTAGAAATGTGAAATATAAAAAGAATCTTTCATATTCAGTTGCAAAAAAGCATTCTATCTTTTTCCTTACAAGAGCCATTTTGTAAGAAATCAAACTTTAATGGAGTCAACCTTTTTGTTCAGATGCAGAGATTTACAAAAAAAAAAAAACCAGTCTAAACACACTAGCCAAACAAACTCAGTAGAGAATAAGAGCTTCCTTGAGTCAATAATTAAGACAACTCCACCTTTTCCAAGCGCAACTTTGTTTTAGGAATGGATGTTCTTCAATGTGTAGCTCTACCACTTACATACAGCTCTTATTAATGGCAGGAAAGAGACACATCGAGAGGGAAATGCTGGAGCTGATGAGTGTACATGTTATATTTAATCATAGGGGCATTTTCATCATTTCTATCATAACTCTGATTTGTGAAAAATAGCATAAGACTTTATTGGCCTTTTACAATTACTTGGGATTTAATTGATATAAAATTGATCCTTTAAGACTTGATTGTCATTTTTCCTTCTTTTTAATATGTGGCTATCTAATTAAGTCATATTAAAACATTGTCAAGCTTAATTAAAGATAATTAATGAGAATTTAAATTCTAAATTACAGTGGAAAAAGAATTTTAAATTTTAAACTCTTAAAATATGTAAAAATTCTTCTTAATTTCTAAAATTCAAGTGCCTAACATCTCACTATTAAGTTGGAAAAAATGTCCATTATTTTTAAAAGTCAAAATGAGTGCCACACTAGCGTATGACTGGGCCTCATAACTATAAAAGTAATGAAATTATTTTCCAACTTACTAATAAGGTTTCATGTGCTCAAAATTTAGAAGTTGAGAAGTTTTTTTGTATATTTTAAGAGTTTAAAGTTCATGATGCCATCTACGCAATAATGTAAGGTTTATAATTCTCATTAACCTTGCTTTAAAAAATATTTTTTTGAATTTACATAAACTTAAACTCCAGAGATGTGCTCAAGTAGTTATGGCTTTTTTTTTTTTAAAAAAAAATAGAACCAATACTTATTCATTAACATCTGATGGGTTATTATCAATGTTGTCTGCCTAGTAATATCCTCTTAGGACCATGGCCTTAAAGTACAGAAAGCCCAAACCCAAAAAAAAAAAAAGCTAATAAGACTTTTCTTTTTCCTAAGTATTACACATAATTTGATAAATAAATTAAACTATAATTGTTATGAATATTAAAAATATTGTAGAGATGTTCATTATCTCATCATATATTTCAATATCTCTTATTATCATTAATTAGTATATTCTTTATGAGATGCGAGTTGTGAACCTAAGCTTATAAATAGAAAGCATATAAGTTGTATTATCATTGAATTGCAGACTAATGTTCATGCCAATGAATATCTTTAACAAGTATTGAGCCACGCTTACTTATTGAGCCAATCATTATCATCTATTCACTCTTGTTTAATACATTTATTAGTAATTTATTTATCAAATTCATCATTTATACAATTACTTTCTTCATCTCTCTGAAATAGTCAAATGACTAAATATTGTATTTTTGAATTTAAAGTTAAAAGGAAATTTTGGCCTAAAATTATAGGTTTAGAAGTGTCTAAGGCTTTGAAAAAAAAAATCATACAATATTTTCCTTCAACATTTGAAAGCCATTGTTACCCCTACAATTAAGAAAAATTAATGTTCACTATAACTTGAGTAGACAATTAAAAAAAAAATTATGTAAAAGAACCAAAAATTATAAATAAGTACCATATGAAAAAGAATATAGATTAAGTTCTTGAATTAAAATAAATGCCTAAAGATAAATGTTATTTTTGTTACATGTGAAATATTAAAATTCAATTTTGACCAATCACTTAACTAGCTATTTAGTGATTATTGAATCACCATTATTGACACCAATACTGATAAAGAATTCAAAAATAATATATTTTTTAATAATGTCTTACTAAAATATTAATAATTTATATTTGATATTTTAAATATTAATATTTATAAATATTCCTCTAAAATTTATATTTTTTCTTTTAAACATCTCAACTAATGTATCCAAGATTTATAAATGAATGTTTTTTGATAACTCAACTATTATTATTTGTTAAAAAAATCACATTCACTTGTAAATCACACATATACTAGTTAAGTTGTAAATTTTAAAATTTAATTTGTAAATTGTGTGCGAATATTTATAAATAATAAAAATATTTAAATTATTGTATACTAAATTATTAATATTTTAATAACATATTATTAAAATAAATATAATAAGTTTAGTTACTTTGCATTATTTTTGCTAGTAATGGTGATATCTAGTAGCCAGTTAGAGTGGCTAATTAAAATGATATTTTTGATTTTTTTTTATGAAAAAATTTTAGGTGAGTTGGGTCTGAAGGTTTACCAAGGCCAAGAGATAACATCTCGAATTTAATCCTTTGTTTATTAATGAGATAATCAAGTTTAATTAAGTAAAATTGATGTAAAGAATGGTTAAAGAGGATTAAGAGACCATTTGGGCTTGGGAATAGGCTTAAGAAGGGGATCCAAGATCAAGTACAGGCTATGTAGACCTAAAATAGGGAGGAAAGTGATTTTGTACCATGTGTCATGGCATGTGCATGGTTTGCTGCGGCAGAATAAACTAAGAAAGAAAGGGAGAGCCTCTCTATACCATCCACCATGACGCATGACTATAAAATGGCATGGCTGGGGCACTCTGTGCCACACGCCACAGTGCACAGCCAAAATTCTACGAAAAAAGGGCAACATCAATTTTTAAAATTAGAAGAGGAAGTGTGAGAAAACTGAAGGAATATGACTTTACTCTATTAGAGCTTCAATTTTAAGAAAAGAGAAGGAACTTTAAAGCTATCAAACCTCAAGAGTAAGTCTCCTAACCTTTTCTGCTTCCTTCTTAGCCCATTTTCTTAAGTTTCATGTGAGGGTTTGCTAAAGGGAGATGCTTTTTGGTTCATGTAGGTTATAGATCTAAACTCATTAACTCAAATAGAGCTAATAGACATTATTTGAGGTAATTAAACTAATGATTGAGGATTTTACATGCTTTTAGTAGGTGATCTTCATTAATGTCCCAAAATAAGACATTAAATTTAAGGTAGGAGAATTGTTCTGTCATTAATGACCTTATGGGATTTAATTATTATTAATTAAGATTGATAGAAGCTAATAAACTTAAGAGGTAAGCTTAAATGTGAGAAATAAGGGCATTGAATATTTTAGATATTTAAGAAAGGAAGTTATAGGTGTGAATAAAGATGTTAATAATTGTGGGTTTGATTAATTGTAGATTAATCACTTTATACACAATATTTGGCTTGAAGAGCAAGCTTGGAAGAAAATTTATTGAGGGGTAAACCTTTGATCTCTCAAAGGTCTGAAGGTAATAGGGGGAATCTATTATATGTAATTGCTTGTTAATTGAATTATATTTTCAAAATGAATGATGTGATACAAATGAATACTTTGTCCGGTTATGTATATATATGCCAAACATGTGATGTGTAAGTTTGATATATTTGAAATACCACTATTATGTTTTAAAAGAAAAGTTGATTTTTGAATGTTTGTCATATATGATTATATGTTGAAATGAGATGTTGGTTAATGATTATGTGATATGGAGAATATGTGTTAGAGTTTTGAAATGAAGAGTAATTGAGAAATAAGTGAAGATGCATTAGGGTTAGTTTATTATCTAAATTGAATATGTTAATTGAATTGCAAATTCTAAAATAAGCGAGCATCATATGTTGCATGATCGTCTAGAGGGAGTTCACCTAAGGAGAGGAGTAAAAAATCTATATAGTACTTTATGGCCTCCTTTCAATGCACGAAGGCTAGCCTTGTCTTGCTATTTATTGAGGGATTATCCCATAATTTGTTAAGGGACTTGAACCTAGCTATCTGTACTTGTTTATCGAGGAGATTAGCTTAAGATTTAGACACCCCAGTGATTTGAGAATGAGAGAAGCTATAGTCCAAGAGTGAGTATAGTGATCTTTAGATGGGTCACTCCTTATAATTGATGAGCTTGGGTGGTCCAGTCACATGGAGAAAACTCTGATTTGATAATATAGCCCACCATTTCAATCAGAAGAAATAAGAAAGGTCTGAGGAGGAAATGATCATGCATATTTATCCATCGTGTTACACAGTTGCTAAGTTTATGGCAGTCATGATGGTTGATTATGCCATTGTTATATGTTTGTTAATATTGAGACAATGTGCATCATTATTGTAGATTGGGCCATTATCACATTGTAACATCCTAGAAATTTAAACTTGATTAACTAAGTTAATTAGGGTAATTAAGTTTATTGATATGGTGTCTGGTTAAAGGGGTTTAATTAGTATGGTTGATTATGCTTTCAATCTTAAATGTAGGTCTAAAGTAAAGCAAAGTTACTTGGATGTAGAAGAGGAATAAAATTTAAAGGATGAGGTCCTATGCCATATGCCATGTGGTTCATCTGTCATGCAATGTGTGTGCCAATAAGCCTAAGTAAGACCTCTTTATGCCATACATTGCGATGCATGATGTGTTGCCATGGCGCATGGTCACTTTTCTTTAGAAATAAGAGCATTTTGCAACTCACGAAATAGAGAAAGAAGGGAGGAAAATGAAGAGAAGCACGAGAAGCTTTGCTAGGGGTTGGAGAATTTGAGCATTTAAAGTATATTAGAGCTTCTAAGCACACGAGGTAAGGTTTCTAAGTTTCATTTTCTCTAGTTAGGGAGTTAGGATTTTGGTTGAAAAAGATTATTTCAATCTATAAAGAGTATGGGTCAGAACCTATTGACTTAAATGGAATTAATAAGAGTTGTTTAAGCTAGTTAAACCTAGAATTTATGATGTTGTGAGTTTTAGTGGGTATGGGGTAATAAATACCTAAAAATCCACCATTAATGAGGTGGTTAAAGAAATATGACTCTATTAATGGTTATTTAAGAGTTTAATGATGTTAATGGAAGTTAGAGAAAGTTTATAAATGTAAGGTCTCCTTTACTAATTCACAATTAACTCTATATTTGAGGCAATTATAGGAGTAACCTAAGCAAATTACCAAGTTTGTAAAATTTAAATAAATGAAATCTCAAGTTTTCAAAACTTAACATGGTAAAAAAATCATTTCACAAACAAAAAAGATGAGGAAAACATGTATACAGAAGCATGGATATCATATAAGGTAAAATAAGATAATATCAAATTAGGATCAAAAGAGCAAACATAGTGATTCTGGCATAATATGTTGCGGCATAAAATGCAAAAACCCATGACAGCAAAATGCTGTATGGTACATTTTCTAGCCGAATTTCCAACGTACCCTATTTCTTCGTCTAATATTTGATTGAGGTGATCTAGGTGTTAATAGAATGCTTTCTCTGAGATTTAGCTAATGACACTAGTTTTTCATTCAAAAGTTAGACACCAAAATTAAAGCTTATTCATTTATGCTTTCAAAACATAACTAGGGTGTCCAAAATCACAATCAAGTGCCACAAGTTCAAAACCACCCCTAGATCACACTCAATAGACTTAACTAGACCTATGTAACACATCATAACATTCTAGTAACATGTACAAAACTTTTTTAATGCTCATCTTAAAAATGATAGGGGGAGTCTCAATCATGTAATTCCATATCTAAATCACTATCACTCACAAATATATTTACTCCTTACTTGCACAAGTATTTTCACCCTATTTAGATTTCACATTTAATTCATATGCAACCTAGGGCCCAAAATACGCAACTTAAATCAAGAGTTAAATAATGAAAATAAGCAAAAACATGCAATTTCCTAGTTGGCATTGTCAAGATAAATTATATAACTTTAAAAAACAAGGCCTACAAATTTAAGATAGAAATCATAAGCCTCTAACTGTTTCCCTCAATTCTATCCCGATGAGTTGGTTCTTGTAATACTGAAGAGAGAAGTGTGAGTACAACCACTCAACATCCAAGATCAATCTAACCTATACAGTTGCATATCAATTAATTATAAATGTAAATTGCAATTAATAATTTCATAAATATTATATGCATATATTTTGAATATAGTCTCAGCTACAAAACTAACAACTATATAACCAAGCATAAACATATATCATCACATAATTTCAAAATACACATTATAGGATTGTAATAATAACAACCATATGCCCCTAATAGAAAACACGCCAGACCATAATAATAACAACCATGTGACCAAAAATAGAATACATGATCAATGCCAATTTTATACCCTTTTGATACCTCTGACATGAAACTGATTGCTATTCAGTGGCTACGTCCTCAACTCTGGCTAATCCAACCTTCAACTTATGAGGAGTTACTAAGCCAAGGTGAACTCACTTACTTATGATTAGCGATTTTTCCCAATACTAACAACAATGGGGTGTTAAATTCTTAACCTAACCTCCTCATCATGAATCGGTAGAGACTAGTCAGGTTTTAATCCCTCAAGGAACAAGTAAAATAGTCCCTAATCAACCATAGGATATGGCTACCTCTTAATTCCAATGGTTGGTGCTAAGGCAAACTTTTGATTCCAATGGTAGGCCGCTACTACCACATGGGTTTAATGCAACTACTCCTCTTCTTATAGGCATACTCCCACCTAAATGATTATGCCATGTACAAATTGACAATTTACATGCCATTTAGCGATATTAATCACATCATATTATATTCACACAATTTTCTTTGTCATTATACTCCACATGTCAATTATCACATATTCATCATTTTCATAATGATATGCTCTTAATCATCATCACTAATTACATATGTATAAACATGCAAATTGTTCTCAACAATCCAACACAATTTCACACACATAATCCATCACATTGCCAAAATTTGCATTATTGGGTCTTCAATTACCTAACAATTTCTAAATAATTTAATTTAACAAAATAATTAATGAAAAAATAACTATACAAACTTAATTTAATTTTTCTCTGGTTACCTCAAACTTTTGAGAGGTCAAAGGTTTACCCCTCAATAAAAGTTCTTCACAAGTTATGCCAAAACTTAAATGATGCACAAGATGATTAATCTATAATTAATCATACCAATCATCATAAATACTCTTCTAACTTCTATTAATCAACACTTTAATTACCTAAAATTTTAATCTCTTGTATTAAGCATAACCATTAGGTTTATTAACTTCCATTAACTCCATTTAGCTTCTATTAACTTAAATAATCACAAATATAACATCCAACAATCTAAAATCACACTTTAGAGGTCTAGGGTTCATCCAAAATGGATGACCTAAGCTTACAACCTTGTAAAAGCTTCTAAACTAAGTGTAGAATATTTAAACAACTTCCATTAGTCCCATTTAGATAAATGGGTTCAGACATATAGCCTTAAAATAAAAAATTATCATCTCTCCACCTTAAATCTTACTTCTAAAATGTTTAGAGAGAAGAAGAAGAGATAAAGAAGGCATACATAGTAAAATCAAGCTTCAAACACCTCTAAAATGCCCAAAAGTTGATGCTCTAGCAGAGAAAATACTCTCTTGGTCGCGCCCTCTCTATTTTTTGGTCTTTACCACTAGTTTGGACTATTTTAGCATTTTAAAAAAAAACTAATTTAGGAAATTATGTTGTAGTATAACACACAATGGGCTAAAAATTTAATTTTTCTCTACAATATGAGCCTGAATGACCTAATTTACTTTCAAACTCAATCCAAATGCCAAAGCCAAACTCAATAGTCATCTCTCACTATTTTCAAACCTAATCATACTTAAATTTACATAATTATCCTTCATTAGATTAATAAATCATGAAAAAAAATTTAGATGTTACAATAAAACTTATGGGTACTTTTATATGTGAAGAGATGAAATTTTAAGAGTGAAGAAGCACTGAAGTAAATAGTGAAAATTGTGTAAAAAGGAATATTGAATTATATTGTGATTAATTGTATGTGGAGTTTTATGATGTGTGTAAAATGTGGAGTTTCATGAAAATGAGAAAATTGAGAGTTTTATGGATGTTTATGATGTCGAGTTCAATGATGTGTTTTTTGTGAAGTTTTATGATTTATTGTGAACTGAGAAAATATAGAGTACAATGAAGTAAGTTAACTTATTAATGTGTGGAATATTTGCATTGTTATAGGAAATTGCATTTTCATGTACTGCATGATCATAAGTACTTTTAATTTTTTACTTACAGAGAGAAGTAGAAAATTAAATCCACATGGTAAGGCTTTCAACAGAGCTTATTGGTTAGCCTAAACTTATTTATAGTTATTGTCCCACTTGTTCAATTAGGGTTGTCCTATTGGTTTAACAAGAGACTCAAACCTAACTAGTTTTTTCACTTGTTCAACAAGAAAGCTAATTTAGGGAGAATGGCACCTCATAGTGTAAGAAATGGGAGAAACCATGACCCACAAGTTAGGAAACCTTGGCTGGGTAGCCTATCACACGTGGATGGCTAGGGTAGTCTCTCTTATCATGAACAATCTAAGTGAGTTATAGTCCACAATTTTATGTTAGAGGCATAACTAGGATATAAGAGAGATGTGATCATGCATATGGTGATAAATGGGCATATGATTATCTATAATGTGGCCTTAATGATGAAAAATCATGTGATTAGTCCCATCTTTATGTGAAATGGTGTTATCTAGTCATCACGTCATGTTTATATATTATTTGAAATGAGAAATGTGATTAGTGTCCTTTATCATGCTAAATGAAATGAGAATGATATCCTTGCTACTTGCATTTAAATTGATTGACATGTATTAGTATAAGTTAGATAGACCTTAATTATTGAGTAATTATACTCACTCCATTATCTTTAATATTATAGGAACTAGCTCATCGAGATACAAATGAGAGAAATAGATTGAGGTCTAGGATTGTGATCCTAAATTTAGTAGGTTTTATTTACTTTGACTTAGTTATGTGCATAATTTAAATGATGTTACCAACTAGGAAGAATTCATGTTGTGTCTTACTTACACTATGTGTTTTGTTAAACTATATTATATATTTTAGACCCTAGGGTGTCTATATACTGATTGTGAAATTTATAGTAAGGCCAAAATGCTAGTACAAGTAAGGGATAAGAATTTAGTATGATTGATGAATGACTTATGACATTGAGGCTCCCCATTCTATGTTCATGATTAAGGGGTTAAGCAATAAAAATGTGTTTTATGTGGCATGTTAGTGATGGGTTGTATTGCATATGTTCGTTTTAGTCTATTGAATGTGGTCTGAGTTATGTTTGTATTTTCTGACTTTTGGTGTGAGTTTTGGGCACTCAAGTTATGTAGAAATTATGAAAAGAAGTGAATTTTAAAATGAGTGTCTAACTTTTAACTAAGAAATAATTTGATTATGAAACCAAAACTATTAGTTAGAGTTAGGAGAAAGCTCTTTGTAAACACTTAGATCACCTCAATTTGACATCGGATGGAGAAATGAAGGTGTCAGAAGTTCACCCTAGTTGTTGTCACTTGATAGCAATAATGCTGTCAAAATTGTGCAATGTGCTACAGTATGTGGTGCCTGAGATGCAACGCATGGCATAGAGACATACATGTTATGGTGCATGCATGATAAGTCATAGTTCATGTATAATAAGCCATGGCGCATGTCTTCTCTTTTGTACAATTTTTATTATTTTCATATTTTATGCAAATGCTTTAAGTTGTTTGAAGATCTCATGCTTCTGCCTAAATTTATTCACTTTGATTTTGAAAGGTAAAGGTTTTAATGGTGTTTTGAACTTTGAAAACTTGAAATTCCATTTGTGTAATTTGAAAAATTTGGTAATTACATTGATATTTGGATTTTAGGGTGGATCAATAAGGGTGACCTTACTTGTCTAACCCAAAAATTTTACACATATGATTGTTTGTATTGTGGCAACATGCCTTGTGATTTGATTTGTTGAAAATGAGTATAAGATAAATTGTTAAATTATGATATGTGTTATGTATGACCAAAAATTCTTAAGTATTCAACTGTTATCTAAATGTTTTTGTCAATTAATATGCAACTATAAAGGATAGACGTACTTTAGTTACTAAGTGATTATACTCACCAATCTCTTTCAATATTTTACCGATTCTAGCTCATATGTGGAGAGTGAAAAGGCTCTAGAGGCTTAGAAATCTAGTATTCCTAGTACAAAGCCTCCTAACCTCATTTATGTTGTGTAATAGTAAGAATATTATCAATTAGGAAATGCATTTTTGTTGAACTTCCACTATGTGTTAAATTGTAATTAAATGGTTGTATTTTAAGCCTTAAGATTACTGTAAAAATATTTTGAATTATTTTAATAGGGCCAAAATACTAGTGTAAGTATAGGAAATGTTGACATGTTGTTGTATTTGAAATTAAAAGATTTGTGATTAAAACCTCCCCCTTTATTTTTGGTATTAAAGGGGTTAATGAGTGAAAATTAGGAATTATTGAGATTGTGTGTGTGTGGTGTGTTGTACAGGTGGTCCTAAATGCATTGAGTGTATTTTGAGTGTTAGTAATAGCTTTTGACACATGTGTGAGGTTTTGGACACCTTTGAGCTATAAAAAAATGTAAAAGGTTATAAAAATGTGTTTAGGTGTCCATTTTCCTTGTAATTTTTTTTTGGAAGGAAAACCCCTACCATTAGCTAGTTTATAAAGAGAGTTTTCTATATACATCAAGATCACTCCCTTCGGAAGTCGAATAGAAAAATGGGATGCATTGAAAGTTGCCTCTAGATGTTGTCAATGATAGTAGAATGTTGTCTAATAATGTGCAACATGTTGCAGTATGTGGCACAAAGAGGGATAGCCACAAGCATTACCCTATTTTTCATTCTTCAATATTTTTCATCTAATCTTGAGCCCTTTAACTCCCACGAGGTATCATGTGCTTCCGTAAAAATATTTTACTCTAATTTAATGTTTATTAAAGTTTGTTTAAAGTAATTTCCAAATTTGAAAACTTGGGATCCTAATTTTGCAAAATTACAAACTTGATAATCTTTAAATGTTTTGTGATTTCCATGACTTTGAGTTTAAGTGTGGATTAATAAGGAAAACCTTACATTTTTTTATTGAATGTTATATAAGGCATGTCTCCATACTCAAAGAGCACTTACAAAGGTCCATACAATGGCAACAAAATACTAAGCCTTGATATTACTATCAAGATGTGCCATACAACAACATGCAAACCACTTTAAACGTGGGAAAAAATACTAAAATGCAAAGGCATTGAACAAAAGCTAAAGATTGAAGAGCAACTACTTCTATTTGTTAGCTAGCTTACACAAATTATTCTCTGCTTGCTCACTAGCCACAAGTTGTAATCAATTATAAAAACCCTCTCAATAAAATGCTTTTCATTAACCTCTCTCTACATTTTATTATTATAAAAACAAAATAAAACTACAAAATGAAACAATGGTAATAATATGTAATCAATGGAAAAGAAAAAAAATAAAAGAATTAGGACTAAGATAAGATCTCATACACTAGATAAAAAATGCAAAATGTACTTATCATCACTATTCTAGACACCTGTATATTGTTTCAATAAAGAAAAATGCCAACAAATAATGAAAAATACATAATAAATTGTGCCATTGATATAAATGATCTCGACAATTCAATTCTTAAATAATGTCTTAATTGCTGTGAATTAGGGTTTTTTAAATTAGTGAAGACAAAGCAAAATGTTTATTTAGTTAGAAAATCATTAAAAACCATTTGCATGACTTTTTTTAATAAGAAAGACACCAACAAATTAAAAGCACAAATGTTATAGGGAATTATACAGTACCATCCAAGAGCAAGAATTATCTTTAAAATGGCAAAGTCTAAACTCTAGTTACAAAATTGAATATGGTGAATTAGTGTTATTTTTGAAAGTTGATGCTCTCTGAGCACTAGTAATTCATATGGGGTGGCCTTATTCAGGCTGGCTTGAATAGCCAAGCTTGGCCTCAATCTCTTTAGGCATTAAGCCTACTTGAATACCCAAATTGCTAGATTTTTTAAATTTTTTTAAAAAAATTTCAATTTTTATTTTAAAATTAATTACTTTTTATAGTAGAAAAAGTAAAATATATTTTTGGGATACTTAAAAATATAGAAAACTCAGTTTTTTAAGAAAAATTTTATGTGGGTCTTAAAGTTTAAACGTCAAGACTAAAATACATTTTACATATTTTTTGAGATATTTATGGATTAAAAATAATAAAAATATAATAAATTGATTATTTTTATTTTTTAAGAAAAAATATATAATAATGTACTGAAATATGTGGTCTTTTATTATAAAATGAATCAGATTTTCAAAGATTAAGTAATATGTAATATATTATACATACTTAAAAAAAATTATTCAAGTATTATGAATAAGCCTAAAGCTGATCGAGCTTAGTCAAAATTTTTTGGGCCTATTCGAGCTAACCCAAATAAGTTTGAACATTAAACATTGATGATTTTACTAAATTTGGCCTTCAATTTTTTTTTGGATGGGCTATTGGGCTTAGTTTAAATTACTGGCTCAATGCTCCTCCTAATTAGTTTTTGAATGAAATCTTCCTTACAAAATGTCAAACATGATAATTTAGTATTTTTTCCTAAAAGATGAAGCTAACACTGAAAGGTTCTTGAGTGGAATTCTCTTTAAATAGGGTGAGTCAAGTTTCTTCTCAACTGTTTAATATTGTAAATGTTAATGCATCTTAATTACATGCACCTTATATGAATTTTGTAATTTGAGATTTAAAATCATAAACTAAAAATTAAACATTCACGGATCTCAAAAATGTATTTTAAAATTAGTTTTCTATATTTGGTGTATACCCTTTCTCATCATGTTTACATGTATCTTTTAACTATCTCACCATACCTAAAGAGAGGGTAAATAAGTCATTTCATCAATCATTACATTTCACAGTACTTAATTGTCCCTTATGTAATATCTCCAAATTTAATTTAAAGATTAACTAAATTAATCAAAAAGGTTTAATTAATTAATTAAGGTAATTAGGCATTAAGTAGAAAGTTTGGATGACCATTTGAGTCTATTGAACACTATATAAGGCTTAAGAAGCTTTTGGATCACCTTAGGCCTAAGTCTATAGTAGGATTCTTGTTTTAAGCAATCCACCACAGTGAACGTGACATGATTTTAAATCCCGAATATGTGATTTGAGTAGTAGAGTAGCTAGAGATAGTTTGAGAGTGTAGGTGACAGAAGATGAAGGAAGGTCTGTTAGGGTTTACTTTACTCGAGTTTTAGAGGCCATTTAGGCCTGTAAACTCTTGGGTAAGTGTTCTTTCTCCTTCAACTTTCTTATCTATACTTTTCCATGGATGTTTTTAGGCTTGGGTAGTGCAATTCGAAATGGCAGCCTTATTCCTCTACTTTAATTTTTTTTTTAAATATAATGGGTGGCTGCCACATAACCATAATGGTTAACTTGACAGTAGGATGATATTGCACCCTTTTAAAAGTTTTAAGATAAAATTGCTCTAACAAAAATTTTAAGATACTAGGTGTCCCTAGAGAAAAAGTTTTAGGGTATTTTTTCCCTTTAACCCTATAAATATCAAAATGTAAAAAATAATTTCACAATACTAAAACAATCTAACAAGCAAATAAAAGTATTAGACCATCTAATTAACAAAAGGGTTATGATTTATACATTCTAGCTTCTACTTGCCCAAAGAGTATCCAAGCAATGATAATCTACATAATTAATCACCACTTTCAATCACCAACACTAATATACATACTCTAAGCTCTAATTAGCTATCCTAAATTTATAACTCCTATCTTTGGCATAACCACAACCTTAACAACCGTCCACTCATCCCATTTAACTTCTAATAAGTTAAATAATACAAATTAATGGTTCACATTGCTCTTAGAATCCTAATTTGAGCTTAAGGTTCATCCAAACCCTAGAGCCCAATCACAAAACACAGCACAACCACTTATACTAGGTTTAGAAACCTTAGATAACTCCTAAATAGGCCTAATAGGTTCAGACCATTCCACTTAAATAAGGAAATCATCATCATCTCTCTTTCTAAAATCAACAACAACTAATGAGTAAAGGAAGAGGGAAGATGAAGGGGAAGGTTTATCTTAGTGATTTCAGGCCTTAAACACCTCCTAATGCAATTCATGCAAGCCTTAGTAGCCCTAACAGTTAGCCTAAATTCAGTTCTTCTTAAATTAAATTTTGCATCATCTATTGTGGTACATGATGCATCCACTGCGACGGATGGTATAGCGTGCCCTAAATGTAATTTCTATCATCCACTTAGGCTTCATTGGCCCAATATCTATCCTAGCCCAATCCTAATGCTGTTTAACATGCCAATAAGTCTATTAGTAGTTTGGAAACATAATTAACTTAATTAATTCTCCAATTTACTAATTTATCCTCAATTACCTTGTAAATATTAGATTAAAATTTTAAGATGTATAACTAATGTCTCTAATTTATTTTATCAATCTACAAGTTTATTGACTCCTAGAATTGAATGACTATAATGGTTAAGGCCATGACTACTTTATTTCAATGAATGACAAAAAAAAAAAAGAAAGCTTAGCCAGTGAAAACTAATTTTTTAAAATTTATTTGACCAGTCTAAAAGTTTATTGACAATTGGAATTAGATGATTATAATGGTTAAGGCAATGACTATATTTTAACTAATAACAAAAAGTACTTAGCTAGTGAAGGCTAATTCTTCCAAATTTATTTTACTATTCTACAAGTTTATTGATCATTGGAGTTCAATTATTATAATGGTTAAGACAATGACTACTTTTAGTGAATGACAAAAAATACTTAGCTAGTGAAATTAATTTTTCCAAGTTAATTTTTTTTATCTATTTCTAAATTTATTTTATCAAAAAGAGTTTCAAGGCTTAATGAATCAATCAACCTACAAAGCCTAATGAGTTGAACCCACCATAAAAAAGAGGCATAACAAATGGCACATGAACAAAACAAAATTCCAATCTTAAATACAATCCATTCCCATGATCTAGAATTCCAAGCAATGCATTTCCACTTTCAATTCATGGGTAAAAGGAAAAGAAACCATATTCCAAACCTAAAGTTTTTTGATTCCTCAAAGTCTCACAACTACCTACCAAACAAATTGCCATCTCCACTCCTCCACAAGGTTCTAAGATAGTAGGCCCAACCAACAATTCCCAACAGCCACTATCAATAATTAATGTGGATATCTATATATATATATATATATATAAACAATTAATGCTAACCATACAATTTTAACATTACCTAAGCTAAAACTCAAATTGGTCTAGATTTGAAATAGATGATTGCATCTAAAGACCCAACTCTGATTTTGAAAGTTTTAAAATTTTTGTACCTAAAGTTTGGAACTAATTACTAGACTCATCAATTTGGTTTTAAGTTTCCAAAAGTGAAAAAAGACCATATGACCCTAAACTTTCATGAACACCATGATTTGATTGCTATATGTGTTTATAGTGATTTCAATTTTAAAGGTGGTTAATAGATGATAATTTTGGTTTGAACTTGAAAGGGATCATTTGATTATGTTAAGATTTGTGTAACATTAAAGTGTGTACGCATAAGTTATTTCTCCTACTAAAGAAATGCCCGATTTGGCTCTAATTTTGAATGACAAACTTGTCGCCATTGCTTTAGATGTGTTGATTCTATTTTGACCTTAGAATTTAATCATTTGTCCTTAAATTTACTTGACATGATGATATGATGCTTGAACTTTAGTCAACTTATTTTGGGATTTTATTTCCAAAAAGAAAAGTGGTCTTACTATGATAAATTCATGGATTTTGTTCAATGTAACTAAATGGTTTACATCAACATGACTATCCATAGGAAAGAAATTATGTTATTATATTTGTGCATCCTTTCCCAATGTATGACTTTTTATATGTTACAAAATGTATGGCCATGCACAATGCTTTGCAACACAGATCTTAGGATTCTAAATATACTAAGATTCTAATCATTGATATTTCATTATAAATGACTTTACAAGAGAGGACCAATCTTTAGTAGGTGAAAAATGACTTGCTATCTATCTTCCCACATTCCTTTGTGAAAGACAATATATACAAAGTAGGACTATAGTGCATTACCCATTGAAGAATGGCACTAGTGTAATACAAAAAACCTGGTAAAAATCAAAGAATCACTACATTGGCCCCCAAGAAAAGAGGATCACCCTAAAGCCCCTGTAGAGTTGGTTAGTCCTGGAAGAAGATGATCACATGGGTTAGCTAAAATCAAACATCTACTTCAGGACAATCATGTGGTAAAGAAGCAATCAACAATGAAAAGGCCATAAGTAGGTTGATCTGCTATGCTGTCATATGCTTTTTATCCCTTTTAATCCCAGAAACTACCCAAAGAGGCATAGCTATTAGCTAGGTTCAAGAGGGGCAAGGGTACCTCTGTCAGGATAATTTTCTCAAAACGTTCAATACTTGCATTAGGAAATTATTCATCCTGCATTATTGGCAACTTCAACAGCTCTTTGTCTCATCATCTCTATCATAGTTACTTTTCATCGAGAGTCAGAGTGCTATTGTAACCTCCTTAGATGTTCTTTTAAATCTTTGAATTGGCCCAAAAATAAGAGGTTTTAAATCTCTCTCTATGTGTGTGGATAGTACAATATCAACTGAGATGGCAATTCCAAATCCACAAACCTGCATCATGGTACATGACACTTAAATTTTTTACAAGCTCGAGCATGAAGTTGGAGTAAATACCACATTTTCTTGCAAAGAACACAACCCCTTGATGCATGTGTTCTACATTGGATTCCATAGTGGAAAAGCCCCTTCACTTTTTAACAATTAGGATATTGGCAATGTGGAGAATGATATTATGATGCATGCATAAGAAGATCAAGCATTTTCTATAGCTGCAACAACAAAATGTCAAATACAAAATTTATCAAATTTTATACAAAAAGGTGTAAGATCAACACAAAAATATTGATCAAATGAGATGGTGAGTTAAAATTCATGCAGCAACTTTAAAAGGCATTAGCAAGCATTTGATGAGGCAAAAAGAAGTTTGTTGAAAGGAAGTAAAAATTGCCCTCTAAAAAGCAATAGTATGATGATATGTAAAAGGTAATATTAAATAAGAGAACTTATACACATTTTAAATTTTTATCTAGCCAATTTATGCCATGAATAAGTCAAAAATAATAATTCTCTTAAGACAAGCAGCAAGACTAGAAATACCAATTAATATGACAAGTTAATGACAAAATCTAACTTATTTTTAGAACTTCTTAAATTAGTAATATATAGGGGTCAAAACATTATTGAAAATCATCAAAATTCATATATGACATTCAAGATCTTATCCTCATTTTATATTCTCAGATGCCTTACATGCTATAATCGTGAGCTGAACTAGACAAAGTCAACTTGTTCAACTTTAAATTTCACTAGATAGGATCCAATGCTATGAATGCTTCATTGATAGATCATATAACCATGGCACACGTAGGAACATTTAGAAATTAGACAATATAGATTAACAGAATCTAAAATCTAAATAATACCTGCAATACTTGAAACTATCTTGCTTCTTTGTTTTGGGCATCACAATTAGCTAATAATGGATGATTTGTCAACTTATGTGGATGATCAATGCCCCCCTTTTGATAACAAGTATTGCATACATCATACTCAGTGCAAACTTCACATCACCAACCTTGACCAATTTCAATGTCAAGATAGCATATATTATAAGTTGTCATAAAGGAAGGAGCAGTTGATTATAAAGATGATGAAGGACCATCATTGATGAATGCTTGGCCCACCTTAGAGTATCATATTGATAATGGTTTCCCTAGCAGAGACTTAGAAATGCCTATCTAGTGTATCAACAGGTACATCAGTAATTTCAATTTATAGAAATCCCAAGTTATAAATACCCAAACAAGCTTTCACCCATTCAGTAACTACAAAATACCAAGTTGTTTGGCTTTCCTTAAATTTTGTAACACTTGAATTCCTCAAAGATGAGGACTTACTTGAACAGAAATTACACCGATGAAAAAAGTAAAAAATTGCCAACTTTCTCACTGTAGTAAATCCTAATGTAGTATAGACCATTTCATTTTCCACATCAACATTAGATGGATCTGCTTACTTACTCAACATGTTTCTCCCTTTGATTTATAGGATGCCTTTATCTTTCTTCATGCTTTTGTTCTTCTTCATAACACCTAGGAAACCAAATATAAAAAATTAGGTCAATATCAATAATAAATATTTGTTCACATAGGGTTGGGAGAGAGGGACTAGGACATTGTGTATGAGAGACATAGTTGATATATGAGATATAAAGTAGTTACTGACACTTGGAAGTAGTGTTGAGACATATAATTACAAATACCACTAAATTTTAGCAGTTAAGTTACAATTTATTAGATTTGTACTAGATTTCCATTTATGCACAAAACTATCATCAGGTTTATATGCTTAAATTTGACAATAGATTGTATGACAATGTAATGTATAGATTCAGGCTACCCTGTCAAACTCCACAATTATAGATTCAATGAAAATTTAGAAAGATGAAACAACTTTTCAATTGTATGCTCTCCTATAATAGCAGGTTATAGAAAACAGATATTATGCACAGTGGAATAATAAAAAATGTGGGATTAATTATAGTTCACACCACATCACAACATTAATCTATTCCCTCAGGCTTTATTTGGCACACAAAATAAAATAAAATAGAAGGAAAAATAAAATAAAAAGCAATTATGAGAGTGAAAGTTAACCTCTGTGGCTCTACTTAAAAAAGAAATAAATAGATAACTTATTGAATAATGAATACAAGAGTTTAATAGACAATGCAAAGGTGAGGAAATGGGAATTCCACTCCTTAGGACAAACTAATGAAGCCTTATGGCATAGACATTAAACTATTGCTCAACCCCCTAATGGTTTGCTCTACTACCACTTAACTACCTCGTAGTATTTCAGGTTAATTTGACCAAAAATAATCATATACAAGTTATTAATCTCAATCTTTCAAGGCTAGTTATGCGCATTAAGCTAACATTGCAAACTTGAAATTGTTTATTAAATTCCAACAATGAACATTTTCAATAATATCACATAAATATAATATTTGCTTATACATTACTCATAAATCCTAAAAATTACCACTTATGTAGAACTTACAATATACATAGCTGATAACTCATACATTGAATAAATTTATTGGAAATCAAGCTCTAGTGTTAAAGGTTGACAAATTGCTTGAAAGTCACAAAAGTAGAAAAGTTTTCTTCTTAATCAACTAAAGACCTCAATATCTTTAACCATTTTGTTTTTATAGCAAAAATAAATGAGTAGATAAAAGAAATATGATGAAAATGTTTTAGGAGCTGAGTTGAAGAGATTTCTTCTTCAATGCAGTGAGATAAGTTTCTATATAATCTTTTTTCTTTCCACTAGTTATTTTGCATTTTTTACGTCAGTTATTAGGGGAAAGTGAAAAAAAATCATTGTGAAAAAGTAGACTTTAATGTCAAATATAAAACTAACATGAAAAAAGTAATGTGGAATTTAGCCTTTTCATATTAGTTGTAATAAAATCAATATAGAAAGTGTCTTTCATGTCAGTTACATACATAACTAACATGGAATGTAACATCCTAGATTTTAATCCAGTGCTTAATTACTTAGGTTAGAATTAGTAAATAAGTGAATTAATTTAATTAATTATGTTTTCAAATTGCTAATAGGTGTCTTGGAACCATTGGGCACCTCTAAGGTTGGGCTAGGATAGAAATTGAATCAAATTAGGATGGGATGACACAAGACAAGTGAAAGTTTTCTCACTGTGCCATATGCCGTGACATGTATATGTTGTGCCACGGCGCATAGCTGTTAATCAACCTTAATAAGTCATGAATCAATTTTGAAACTAGAAAGGAAATTTTAATTTTTGAGAAGCATGAGGGAGAAGAAGAGGAGATCTACTAGTGTAATGTCCTCCTTGACAATACCA
Organism: Prosopis cineraria; assembly: GCF_029017545.1. NCBI lineage: Eukaryota > Viridiplantae > Streptophyta > Magnoliopsida > Fabales > Fabaceae > Prosopis > Prosopis cineraria. Next base: position 32,581,124 of record NW_026555343.1, read on the forward strand.
GGATAACACTCTATCGCACTGTTGTGATAACTTACATTAATAGAAATTCTAAATAAAACTTATCACAACCTAATAGTTTAAAGATAATTAATTTAAAATATTGGCATCCTAAGAAAAAGTTCTTTTTAAAATATTATTTGAGCTCAAATTATTATTTAAAACAAGTCATATATGATAATGGAAGCATGGAAACCAATCTACTTAAAAATGAGTAGGAGAAAACTAAAAATTTTCTCCACAAACTAGCTAGTCTACCACAGTACTGGCCACACCTACCATGGTAGATGGTATAAAGGAATGAAGCCCTCATCAAACATTGAGCCACGGTGCAACTACTACGCATCATGGCATGCACCTATTGTTATGACAGCAGATTGCCATCACGAATTTAGTGTCATGATAGCACTTTGAACTTTTGAAGCTCACTGTTTTGTCATCCAATATTTAATTTGAGTGATTCAAATGTCTACACAAAGCGCTTTGAGCCCTTTAACTAATGGCACTGGTTTCACACCTAAATTCTCAACTATTAAAACAATAAACACTATAAGCTGAAATGGTTCGTTTTTACCTCGAAACACATTCAAAGGTGTCCAATTCACAACACCGAATGCCATTAGCTTCAAGATTACTTTGACCATCTAAAATAGACCACACATGACATACATGACCAATCATATCACACAACTGACCATTCATACTCAAAATGACCACCAAACCTCTAATTTCTAACAATACAAAGGGGTAAATAAAACTTAATATAAATATTTTTTAGTCATTTTCACACATAAATCATCACAATTATATCACTTGTAATTGTATCATGACCGAACACACTCATTTAACCACAATAACATTAATCTTAGGTTGAGATACGCATATGTATCACAAATCCTCATACAAGTAATACCAAAACAATGTCACGATCCTAAATTGGCCAAATACATAAGATATTCATTACAAAAGACCAAAGTGACAAGGGAGAAGGGCTATATGAAAGAGCTCTTCACTTTTTGATTGCTTCTTCCTTTCCTTTACTCCTATCGGAGCCTTTACTTATAAAATATAACCATGGGGTGAGATAAACATCTCAATAACATAATAATTTACTACTATTAATTAACATGTATAATCATATGGGAGTAAAGCTATTATATACTAAATCATACTTTTAGTATATTACAACATAACATTTTCTATAGTCATTGTTCAATTTTACCCTAATATGATCATTCTACCATTCAAGCCTTCATATCACCTTGACTAAAACCATAGGCTCTTGGACCAAGTGTACATTCATAATGGCCTGAGCTTACCTTCTATGGTAGGATCACCCAGTCAAAGGTGTCCTATCCCACTTCTAGATTATGGTCTCCCCTAATCACATATGAATTGGGGTGTTGTTACTCTAATACCACATCACTGATATTAAAGAGTGTTAGTCTCTAATGCCATATTCTACTTGGATACTAAGGAGAAAATCTCTAATACTGTACCTCACTAGACACTAAGGAGATACATGCCATATGGACTTCTACTACTCTTTCCCATAGGTGAACCCCTACCTCCTAACATGATTATGCTCACATATCTCATACATAATTCATATACATATCCAATTCTCACTACAATCATATAAAACTTTCATAGACTTTATTGTTTCAAAATCATTTATATGCATAAAAATCATATTTTGCAATATGCAATGTTATTAAATCTCAAGTAGCACACATTTATGTCTACTCATAAATAGTAAAGCAATATAAACAAATAGTGTAAATTATTCCATCACCTTAACCCTTTGTCACAAAAGAGTTACTGTGGTTCAACGTTAACTCCACACATTCTATACACACAATAAGGCTCGAGCAACACTTAGTCTATACAATTAAGCAATAATTATCAATTATCACTCCGATTAATCCTTGAAATCACTAGATTCCAAGTGCCCAAAACTCTTAAATTTCTTATTTAACAACACCAACTCTTTCAAAACACTCCAAGTATACCAACATTATCAATCGACTATTCACATTGTCCAAAAACTCTCAAATTATATCTAGAGTTCATCTAAACTCTCAACAAAAATTCTAAATCTAAACTAAACCTATAACCTAGGGTTAGAGGCTTGATTTAACTTTTTAAGACCTTAAATAAGTTAATGGGTTTGGTCTAAACCCAAAGAAATCAAGATCAAAGCCCCCATTGCCCTAAAAGTTAGAAATTTCACATAAAGAGAAGGGAAAGGAATATGGAACTTATCCAATGAAGATTCAAGCTCTAAATGCATTCAAAAGAGTCCAGAGGTCATGCCCTAAAGTCACCAATCATTTCCTGTCACCTCCTCACAATTTCTCTTATCCTACTTTTGATTTTTTGTCTAATTCATGAACTGATAAATTTTGATTTTGTATGTGCATTGTGGTGCATTGACACGTCTGTAAAGGTACATGGCATTCCACCACAATTTAAACTTCCCTCTATGCCAGATCCATTTGAACTTCAACCTAGCCTTCTTTTAAGACTTTTCAATGATATGAAAACTATATTAGTCTTCCTTAAACACCACCAAATAATACTTCATCTAATTTGACCACAATACCTTTAGAAACACAAATAATTTCTAAATTAAAAAATTAGAATGTTACAACTAGGGCAAGACTTGAGGTGATCTTAGAGGTGGATTTTAGACCATCACACATTTTGGTAAGCTTTTGATCACTCTTCTCTACTTCTACACATTGGTTTCAAGAATTTAGAGTGAGAAAGTGTTGACATGAGTTGAAAAGGCTAGGAATCCATGTGTTAAGTATTTTATATGGTTCTAATAGCTTGATCTAGTACCTTGGACTTGGGGTAAGTGATTTCATAGAGAGTGATAGTAAGAAGGGAGAATTAAGATTAGTTTTAGACAAATTATACATTTTAGAATTAGTAAAAATGGATTATATTGTGATTTTATTGAGTGGAGATTAAAAGTGAAGGTGTGAGTTAGTTGTGTGGCTTTGATTAGCTTCGCTAGTAAGATTATCAAGTATAAGTGGTGAAATTGGGTTTAATTTAACTAAAAGTACATATGTTGAGTTAAGAAATTAACATATAGTAGTTATTATTATAGATTATGGTATGAGGGACCTTTTAGAGATTGAAAAAGAGACAATAGTGTATACAAGCCATAGGTAACCCTTTTAGCAATAAAAGAGTCAAATTAATTGGATAATATATGTTATTTATTATCACGCAAGAGTTGTTTACAAGATTGCTCATATAAGTTTAGGGTAAATAAAATATATTTATATATCTTTTGCAAAAGTAAAGTATTTTAGGGAAAAATAGAGTATTTAGAATTGTGTTTTAAAATAAAAGGGTAAAAATAATAGTTATAGATATATATATAGGGTAAATGGAAAAAAATACCAACAAAATGGCTAGTTAAGGACACCTAGTATCTTAAAGTGAAAAAAATAATAAAAATACTCATAATGTTACATGAGTGGGTGCACAAGTGAATAGATCGTTAACTTTGACCTAACGCCATTAATATTGACCATTAAATACTAATTGCGTATGCCACATGTTAGCCTTTAGTTGATGTGGACTAATAAAGGAGTAAAAATATTCATGAAGTCATTGGCTTGGAGAAAAAATACCCATAACATTATTAGAGTTGGTGCAAAAGTGACCAATCCATCAAATTTATAAAATATTGATTATTTAGTTGATACCTAAGAAGAAGTTGATCATTTTTATGTTGACATAGATGAAAAATATTCCTAGATGAAATTCTCTAAAGGTTAATTGATCATTATATTTATATCATATGAGAAAATACCGTTTTGATCAAATATTAAATTAAATTGCTTATTTCTTTACAGTAGTGGCAAAATCATTTGAAAAATTTAAACTTATTATGAATGAAATTGCTTAAGGTTGTAACAATGTTCTTAAGGTAAGGTAGCATAAGAGGATGCTCAATCTCAATCATTGATTGTGTATAATCTATCTCACTATGTTGACTATCAGGTTTTACAGATAAGAAAAATGAGTGGAGAGGGAAGAAGGAAGAGGGTAAGATATGTGGTGATGGAAAGAAACCATGTGGCATGGATTTTGATAAATTAGTCAATAATTATGGATACTCATATGATGATCGATCAACATTTGTAAAAATTTATCTAGAAATATTTTTAGTCTACATCAATAGAAAAATAATCAACCTCTACTTAGATGTTAGTTAAATAGTCAACATTTAAGGGATTTGATAGATTAGTTACTTTTGCATAGCTCTGACAACTTATGGATATTTTTGCTCCTAACTAATAACTTTATGGGTATATTTGCCCATTTACTAATCCACATCAGTAAAGGCTAACACATGGCATGCACAGTTATTATTTAATAATCAAAATTAATGACATTAGGTCAAAGTTAATAGTCTGGTTCCTTTTGCACCCCCTCATGTAACATTATGGACATTTTTGCCCTTTTCCCTACTTTAAGATATTGGGTGCCCCTGACTGACCACTTTAAGAATATATTTTCCTCTTTACCTATATATATATATATATTTAAAAAGAATGTTAGTACATGTTGATCAAGATATTAATGTGGCAAGGAATATGATTACATGAGAAATAATTATGCATGGTTTAATGGAGATTTATAGGGCACGTTAATGAGGGTGGGAGTTCACCATAGTGGGGATAGTAGAGAATACGTTCATATGGCATCGCTGACACCTTAAGATGCTAAATCCAGCCAATCTTCTCCTTGGTCCATGAAAGGGTGCGATGTTAGAGAATTACTCTCTTTAGTGCCTTAATAGGTACAGCGTTGGAGATTATGCTCCTTAGCATCCCTAGGATACAATGTTTAAGTAACAACACCCAGATGACTTGTAATAGGGGGAACTTATAGTCCAAAAGTGAATTAGGAAGCCTTTGGCTATAGTCCTATCACAGATGGTGAGCTCAGACTAGACATGTGGTTTGGTCTTATAGGTAACCTACAGATTTAGTCAGGAATATCAGAGGTTTAGATGGCTATGATTATTTATTTTAATGTGGTAATGTCATTTGTTATATTATTTGTTGAACTCATATATTGGTAGACTTCTTAACAATTACTTATTTATAACTTTACATGCTAATCGATAATAAAGATTATCTTAGTTATTGAGATTTTTATCTCACCCTCTGGTTATTGTTTTATAAGTTCTGAGTCTGATAGAGTACAAGGGAAAGAGTTGGGGAAAGATTAATTTTCTAGTACACTTTGTAATGGCCCAAGTGCTTTTATATATATGATATTTTTTGTTGTCAACTAGGAATGCGTGCCATTTTTTAGGATTGCACTTGTATGATATGTGTCTTGTATTTTAGCCACATACTTGTATATGTGGTGATTTTATGGCAATTTAATGGTGATGGGTATATATGTGACAATAATGTAAATTTGTTATGATATTTGGAATTATATTTATACAATGGTGTAAGGTAACTTCATCAGAATGTGTAATGTAACACTGTAGCTTTATGCTCAAAACAAAAGACAAGTATATGTGGTGATCGATGATTTAGCCAAAGGGTAATTGTTAGTAGTTCATATAAATTTAGGCTTATTATATGAAATTAGGTTATAAGTGGCCAAATCTTGTATTTGAGGTGTTATTATATGTTTGAATGATTAATCAAGTGAATAATAGTCCAGTAGACTTGGTTTAAGCCTTAAGTTGTACTAATAGTATTAAGGCTGTTATCTGAATACTTGATGCACTAAAATGGTTTTGAAATTTGATTTTTTGAATTTGAGTATCTAAAATTCACATATAATCTTAGATTGTAATAAAACTTATACCCTTGGTTAGAATTTCAAAAAAGTTTCTCATGGGCATTTGAATCATTTCAATCAGATTCGAATGTGAAAATGATACACATTAAAAATTTGGCTAGAAAAGCTTTCATGATAGCTTTTTGCTATCATGATAGAGCGTGTGTGCTAGGGCACAAGGTTCACGAGCCGTGGTGCATGGCACAGGCGAGAATTTCCCTCTCTGTACCACATGTTATGGCACATGGATGTATGTCATAGCAATTGTGCCAAAATGTAAAAAATTGGTATTTTGGCCTAGTTTTTCATGTGGTTTTTTTATTTGTTCCCATGCTTCCCATGATATTTTAGAATTTTAAGTTTGAGCTCAAACAATCATTTTGAAAGGTTTTTCAAGATTTTAAATGTAATATCCATCTTGATATTACCAAAATACAACACACAACACCATTATAATAACTAGAATTAAGGTAATTCCTTATATTAGGTTATCATAATACAAGTGTTTAAAATTTAAGATCCCAAGAAACCTTTTTAAAAAGGTGATTATGATCAAACTAAAATTTGGAACACATGAAAAAAGTAACGGAAGCATGCAATCATAATTTAAGCCATACAATTATTTAAATAGGGCAATTTAGGCACTTTTAAAATTACACCATCCATCGTGGTGCGTGCATCATCCCCCACGATGGATGGCATAAAGAGATTAATTCTCTCACTATGTAATGCAACGCGATGTATCACAACTGCCAGAACAACAATATGAGATTAACTTCTAAAGCACATCATTTTGCCATTTGATGTTTGATTTGAGTGATTCAAATGTCCACAATAACTCTTTAAACCACCTAGTTATTGGCATCGATTTCACAATTAAATACTTTACCATTTAAAATTTAGACATCCGAATACAAAATTGTCCTTTTTCCTTTCAAAACAAACATGAGGGTGTCCAAACCCAATAACCAAGTGCCAATAACCTTAAGACTACTTAAACCAAATCAATTGGACCACAATGAACCTAATTGAGCAATTATACAATATTACACACATTCCAAACATAACATGGCCATTAAAACCTTAATTTTAAAATAATTCAAGGGATGATAATAAATTAAATATAGCAACCTCTTGGCCATTAAAATGCACAAACACCACAACAACACCACTTGCAATAGTATTTTGACCCTCTTATAACAATTTCATTACAATTACATTTTTTAAAGTCTAGATATCCACAATTTACATACTCATGCAACTGTACTAAAACAATGCATGATTATGAGTTGGCATAATTATAAATAGTTTGTTACACTATATACCAAAAGGGAATGAGCTATCCAAACCAAGCTCCTCAATTCTAATTAACCTCTTCCTTCTCCTTGCCTATATCAGAGCCTTTACCTATAAAATATAATTATAAGGGTAAGTTGAGAACTCGGTAACTAAATAATCTAATATATTCATAAGTATACAAGAATGGCATGTGAGTATGTGAAGTGGCAAGTAAAACATTTATTGGATACTTATAGAAACATGTTTATCATATATCAATCCATATAATGCATGATTAACATTCTCCACCTTATATTCTTCTTATTTCATCTGACTGAATCTATGGACTAATAACACAATAGGACTAAGTTCATATAACTGGACTAACCCTAACTCACTAATCATGGGTGGTAGCCTCAACTAAAGGCACCTCTACCTATTATGGACCACAAATTCTACCTTTCCTTAAAAATTTAAGTTGTTATATGCCCAATCTATCTAAAATAATACTTCTAAACAAGAAATAGATTATGTACCAAGGCCTCCACAATGTTAGTATTATTGAATTGGAGAGCATAGTAAAAGATTAAAATTTAAAACTCCAATCACGATTGCAGATCGATTGAACTCATTTAAGTCAAGGTAGATAGAAAATTACCTTTTAGATATCAAACTTTTGAGCTTCTTTCCAATTTATCATTCACCCTGGTGCTACCAAAATGTACCAAGACATGAAGAAGTATTAGTACTGGCATGGTATAAAGCATGATGTGATCGAGTATGTGTCTGAGTATCTAACTTGTTAAAAAGTTAAGATTGAACATCAGTAATCACCTAGTATAATGCAACCGTTAGAAATTTTAGAGTGAAAAATAGCATTTTGATGGATTTTATCATGGGTTTATCCTATACTTAAGTGGGTTATGATGCTATCTAGGTCATTATAGATAGACTAAAAAAGTTAGCTTAATTTTTGGCTATTAGAGCATACTACCCTATAGAGAAGTTTGTTGAGGTATACTTGTAAGAAATAGTGAGATTGCATGGAGTTCCAAAAGATATAGTGTTAAACCATGATCTAAAGTTCACATCAAACTTCTGGACGGATTTGAATCAAGCTATAGGGATAAAATTGAAATTTTATACTACTTATCATCCCTAAATAGACAGTCAAACTGAGAGAATGAAATAAACACTGAAAGATATGCTCAGAGCGTGTGTTATTGATTGGACAGGTAGCTAGGATAAACTCCTACCATTAGCAGAGTTTACTTATAACAATAGTTTTCATTTGAGCATTCAGATGGCTCCCCATAAAGCCTTGTATGATAGAAAATGCATTTCACCACTTTATTGGATTGAACTAAGTGAGAGAAGCATTTAGGTCCCAATTTGGTAGATCAAACTACTCAAAAGATAGAAGTGATTCATCAAGAGTTATTGATGCTCAAAGTTAATAGAAAAGCTATGCTAACAAATGAAGGAAGCCATTAGGATTTGATGATGGCGACTATGTTTTGTTGAAAGTCATACTGATGATAAGTATTGGGAGACTAATTCAAGCTAAGAAGTTGACTCCATGATTTATTAGTTCCTTTGAGATCCTAAAGTGGATTAGGACTTGCCTATCACATTGCACTGCCATCTCATCTTACTAGTGTACATGACATGTTTCACATCTTACAATTGAAGAAGTATTAGCCCACCCCATCTCACATTATTAAACCTAAAGATGTTAACTTATAGGACAATTTAACATACCAAGCTTAGCATGAGAGAATAGCTAATGTGAAGGAGAGACAGCTAAGGAATAAGATCATTTGCTCAGTAAAGTTAATATGAAAAGGAATGACTCCCGGAGATAGACCGAGGAGAAAAAGAGTCAACTATACCCCCAACTATTTCTATGAGCTATGTTTTAAGTAATTATGTCAATTTTGGTGATAAAATTCTTAAAAGGAGGGGAGAATTATAACATCCTTTATTTTAAATTAGATTAATTAAGCTTGAATTAGATTAATTAAGTGTATTTGCAAGGTTTGTTCCCAGAAAGGCCTAATGGGTGTATTTGATTTTAATTCTAGCCCTAAAAGCGGGTTTGAAGGAGAATTGGGTCACTTAGGAATAAAAAGAGGAAGAAATTTGAAGGAAAAAGTTCTATGCCACACGTTACAGCTTGTAGATCAGGCCGTTGCAGCACGTGTACCTTGATATGCCTAGAGGAATGCTCTCTATGACATGCGCCATGGTGCATTGTGTATTTTCCATGACATGTAGACACTTTTTTGCAGAAATAAGTCTGCTTTGTAGCTTGTAAAAATGAGAAGGGAGAGATTCAAGAGAGCATTTGAAGAGCTGTATTAGAGCTTGATGAAATAAACTATTGGGAGTATTTTAGAGCTCACAAATATTAAAGGTAAGCTCCCTACACTTAAATCTTCTTACCTTCTATTTTCTTAGTGGTAGAAGTTACGGTTTAGTTAATAATGATGATTTTTGGTCTATTCAGGCTATGGGTCTGAACCTATTAACTTAAATAGAATTAATAAGAGTAAATTGAGCTAATGAAGCTTGATATTTTTAGGTTTATGTTGATTGGTGGTTGAGAAGCAATAAATATGTGAAATTCCTATAAATAGGTTAGTTGGGAATAATTGGTCTCATTAATTGCCATTTGAAAGCTCAATGATGTTAATGAGAGCTAAAGGAAGCCAAGAAACTTTATCAGTATTTTTTTTTTTGAGTATAGAATGAATCTTGCACATGAAGAAGTGTTTAAGTTAATAATGAAAATTAGCTCAACTATGGATATTGATAAACCATATTGTGAATACTTGTAGAGTAACCTTATTGGCACCATTCAAGGTTCTTAAAAGCTTAAGGAATGAGTAATTAAGCTATGAAACCTTTGACCTCTCAAAGGTTTGAGATAACTAAGGGAATTCTATCTTGTGCTTTTATGTGTTAATTAATTTATTGATTAATATTTGATAATTAAATCATGTGAGATTTATTGAAATACAAATGTGGCATGTTTTATTTGAAGAACCCTTTATGAGGTAGTTATCTAATGAAGTTCAATGATTATGAAATAATTAGGTGTAATGATTATGAAAATATAGAGTTTAATGACTATGCAAATGGAGTTATATGATTGTGCATATTATTGAAGAGTTCAATGAAAAGTATGTGTATGGAGTTAAATGAATAAAGAGGACTTCAATGATTGACTTATGTATCTTGATTTTATTACCATGTGTGAAATGGGTACAATGATATTGTTATGCATGTTTGCAAATTGAATACTAACGTGCTATGAATTAATGCATGAATATGCATTGCATGATTTGGAGAAGCTGGAGTTCCCCCAAGTAGAGGAGTAGAACTTTAAATCCATATGGTAGGGCTCTCGTTTGAGTTGATGGCTTGCCTAAATTTTATATTCATATTGTCCTACTTGTTCAACAAGATACTATCCTACTAGTTCAACAAGGGACTCAAATCTACCTAACTATCCACTGGTTCAATGAGAAAGCTAGTCTAAAGAATATGACACTCTATAGTATGAGAAAATGGGAAAAGTCGTGTTTTACAAGTGAGTTAGGAAAACCTTGACAAGGTAACCCCTTACAAGTATTTAGGCTAGGGAAGTCCTGAAGACTATCCCAGCGTGCTATAGCCGACGATTTTATGTTAGAGAAATAGGGAGGATATAAGGGAGGTGTGATTATACATATAGTGAGAAAGGCCATATGGTTGCTACATTGTAACCCTAGTGAATTAAAATGTATGAAAGCCTTATTTTTTATGAAGTGTCACTTATTTGATTAATCATCTTATGAGTTGCATCATTGTGATATGAGAATGAGGCTATAAACTTTTGAAATACTTTTCTAACTTGTTTATTGATCATCATGTGATGTGTGTGTATTGATGAGAACCATTTATGCTTTTGAACATATTAATGCTTCAAAATTGATTAATAACTTGCCACTTATATTTAAATTAATTGACATACATTAGTATCAGTTAGTTGAACCTTGGTTATTGAGTGGTTGTACTCACCCTATTATCTTTAATATTATAGAGAATAGCTCAAGAGGACCAGATAGAGGAAAACAACTAAAGCCATAAGACTACAATCATATTAGTAGACCTTTTTATTTTGAGTCTTTATATGTATATGATGATTGAAATTGCCAACTAGGAATAGTCCATTTTTACTTCTTACTTGAATTATATATATTGTGAGTTATAAGTGTATTTAGGCCCTAGGCTATGTGTTTGTGGTTTATGTCATTGATAGTAAGGCTAAAATACTAATGCAAATAAGAGTTGGGTATAACTTGAATGGTTCATGGATTATTTGATGAAATGGAAACTTTTAGCTCCCTTTCCTATTTTTAAAATTTAGGGGTTAAGAGTTAAAAACGTGATTTATATGTGTTATGCAAGATGGTGTATTGTATAGCTTCATCTTTGTCTATGAGATGTGGTTGAAAAGGTATTGGTGGCTTTTAGCTTATGGAATGTGTTTTAGAGACCTTATTTTGTGAAAAATGTTATGAAAGTGCAAGTTTTGAAACGAGTGTTCAAATTTTGAATGAGTGATAGTTTGTCATGGAATGTGCAATGTGCCATGGCACATGGTGCCATGAGCTATGGCGTATGGTACAGAGGCAAACAAGCTGCGATGCTTGTTCAATAAGCCATGACACACGCCCCAAACATCATAGAATTGCTTTGTTTTATGATTCTAAGTGAATACACTAATTCTTTAAGTGATCCCATGCTTCCATACAATTTTAAACTGTAATTTGTGATTTTGAGATCTTTTGAAATGGAATTAGTTTTGAAAACTTAAGATCCCAACTTTACTATTTGTTTACAAACTTGATAAACTTGTTTTTACCTTAATCCAATCTCTTAATTAATTGAGATTTAGAGTTAATAATGGATTAGAGAAGGAGGATATTATAGGCACTAAGAAGAGTGATACCATATAGTCTTTCACTATACTCTACATGGATGAAATTTGAACCTTATGATCATGCTTTCTGAACCAATCATAGGTTCCTAATCATCACTATCCACACATACACGTATATATATATATATATATATATAACTACACAATTTCACTTGTTTATTCAATAAAAGTTTATTTTCATTCAATAACCATGTAATGCCACAAAACATACTTAGTTTAAATCAATTTCATACAATAAATAGCATACTCACACACAGTTACAATAAATAGTTAAACAAAGAAAGTTATTCAGTTAAATCAATCCTTCTATCACAAGAAAGGTTACTCATATTATTTTCTCAATTGCTACCCATCTCTACACACCTCTTTTCTTACTCTACTTACAAGATATGCCAATTTACACATAATTGGCATAATTAGGCAATTAGTTCAATTGACCTAGAGATACTCAATTATCAATTAAGGTTATAACTAGTCATTCATTCCTTTCCACTTAGCCATTCTAAGTTCATTACTAATTTACAACCCTTCTAACAATCCCATTTTTCTTTCTCATCACTTCCAACCCAAGTTCAATTGATTTAGAGCTAAATTTAGCTTACAGGTTTAAAGCTTTATTATTTAACTCTAAACCATTCACAAAGCTCTAATTTAACTCTTAAGAACCTTTTTATTACTATGGGGTAAGGAGCTAACTTCCAAAATTTTCTCAATTCATTTTCTCTATAACTCATACCAGGAAAAATTTGAGTAAAATAGAAGGTAAGAGTTATACAAAGCTTACTCGATAAGTTACTAGTCGGAAGTGCCTTTCTATACTCCGAAAAATGCTTGCCCTAGCTGCTAAGGCTTTCCTCTCCTCTCTTCTTCATATTTTCTCTGATCTCCCTTCTGAAACTCACACTAATTCATGAATTAAGAAGTCACTTTCTAGTCCATATGCCGTAGCATAGGTAGCATTAACCATAGTGTGTGGCATAATGAAGAGACTTATCACCGTGCGCACACGCTTTGACCTGAAATGTGATCCTTCCACCTGTATCTACCCATTCAACATCCAAAGGACACAAATTAACAGCTAATCATCCAAATCTCTAACCATTTACTAATTAATACTTTACCCCTAATTAATAGCTAAACACAAGATTAGAAAATTAGGATGTTACATTAAGAATAAGCCCTAGTAAAGGCAAGTTTTCCCACTGCTTTCTTTCTTTTCTTATTCTTTTGTTTTGTCATTGTGCACCTAATTTAACAAAATTAAGGCTATCCACTATGGCACACCATGCCTCCATCATGATGGATGGCACAGTAAAGCCGGAAAGACTTTTAGCCATACACTCAGGCCCAATTGACCTAAACATCATCCTAGTTCAATTCCAAAACTATTTATTGACCTAATAATCTCATTAGTAGTCCGAAAACATCATTAACTTATTAATTACTCAATTTTACTAATTTATCCCTTTTAAACACTAAAAATTCAAAGTTGAAAATTGAGGATATTACACCAAATAATTTTAAAATATTTTTCAAATTATATGTTATTAACCTTTCTATAGTTGGATGTTTTTAGGAAGGCTTAACAACCTCCTAATGGCATAGTGTGTCGATTATTGTGTAGTGATTTGTGATAATATCGAGACAAACATTATAGGAAAAGTCTATATTATTTTTTATAATTTTTTTTGTTTTCCTATACATCCAAAACTTAAACCTATAAATTGTACAAAATATATAGCAAGTCAAAATGGCAGTCAGCAAAATCGATGACTATACAATAAGTTAATTATGTTAAATGCATACTAATTGTATCCAACCTCATACTTGTCCATTGCATTTAAATTAATCAATCTACTTATTTGATCAACTAATTATAACTAACATAATATTTCTCCTTTGTATCTAAACTAATTAATCTACATATTTGTTCAATTAACAATTTAGTAACCTCTTACTATGAAAAATGCTCTTATAAAAGTTATTGAGCCAAAACATCTCTAATGCCATCAATCTCTTCTTTCTTATAAAGCTCCATATTATCAAAAATTTAAAGAATAAAATCAATCAAAATAATACTAGAAGAAGTTAAATGAATGAATTTAAACTAAAATTACAAAACCAAATAAACACCTTGTGCAAATTTTCAATACTTCCGACTTGAATTATTTCATACATATAACAAATAAAAGAATATCTATATTTTTCCCTAGCTACCTATGGCATTGAAAATAAATGAAAAGCTAAGTGTTCATACTCACGTGTGGGTAAATCCAACGAACAGCTATTTCTTCCTTACATATTCCAGTCACCATATAATATGTTTGAAACACTCTATTATCAATTGTAAATAAAAAAACATTAAAAATTATAAATATATTAAGATGTAAATTTTTACAAAGATGAACTTAATTATTTGTTGAAAATCCATTTTAACTCATCATTTGGTTTTCTGTCCATAGAATAAAACTAGTATATAATAGCTTTATTTAGGCAACAAACTCAAAATGACCAATGGTACTTGCAAATTATAAAATTTTAATGTGTATTAAATAATATGAAAAAAATTATAAATATAAACATATATATATATATATATATTATATGCATAGACATGAATAAAAAATACTTTCCTATTAATAATTAGCATTAGATAACATGGAAACTGTGTATCTGCCATATGATTTATCATGTACATACTTTTATACACCAAGTTGTGAGACTTTTGCACAGCTTTCAAGCACAGAAATCTAAATGTTTCCTATTTTTCCATTCCACAAAAAACATTATAAAGGTACATATCATTGAAATGAGATCAAAACATTAGTGCTACTAAAGCAAACTAGAAAAAATGGAAAATTGTAGATAGAAAAGTTACAAAATTCTTGATTTAACCTATGATATGTCTAGCTCCTTTAAAGTTAGAAAGTCATTGAGGTCTTCTTGTCAATTTCAAAATGATATGTCTTTTCTTTACCCATGACCCCTTACAGAATTTTAATGCCAATAGCCTCTTTCATATTCTTGTAAATTTAATTCAGTTGTGACTTCTCAACATTTTTTAGGTTCTTATTAAAACATAAAATGAAAGAATTATATAAGTAATTGATTAACACACAAAAAATAACATACTATTAATGTGTTCTTTATCTCTAGCAATTTTACATCGATATCTAACACAAGAATTTTAGGCCATAGAATGAAAGATCCTTTTGCTTGGCCTACTATTGCAATGTTAGAGGTGGAAAATGGCACCTGTGTGTTATCCTTACCCGTCCAAGCATGTGTAATTTTTCGAACATAATGGCTTATGATGTTATGTTTAATTTAAGTTTTGATGATGACAAATATAGATAAGTTAACTATATTTATGTCTAATTATTTTCACATATCTATAATAGTTAATCATGATTATGGAACAAGTGCTTTAAAGTGTTTTTACTTATGTTATTCCATATTATATGAGATTTGGAAAAATGATTTGTATGCATGAAAGTTATTTTATACTATCATATTTTTTCTTATCTTAAATTGATTCTATATATAAGTGTGTTCATAGTATCATCTTTTATAACTTAGATATATGCATATTAATATTTGACTAACCATTCTGTTGATAATATATCATTTAAGGTTGTTCAAAGTGAAGATGAGAGTAAGCATGAAGGGAAAAAAAGTTGAAGTGAACATTTACATGCTACAGTCATGATTGAAGAATATAAAGATAAAGAGAAGGATGATCCAATAAGAACTTAAGAAGAATGAAGACTTTATACAAATTTGGATGCATCTTGAAAGCTTTGGACTTAATAGATATAATATCATTAGCTAAAAGTCTTTATATTAAACTCATTGATTTATATATGAAATATTGGCTCAAGATATTTTAAATCAAAATATGCATTTCAGCTCTTAGAGAAAGAGTGAGATATAATTTTCTATAATCCTATTTTTCATCTTTGATCACATATATCTCAAAAAGTTTGAAATGTTTTGATTACTAATTCCATAAAGCTTTCAAAGTTGTTCTATTAGCTCAAAATTAAGTTAAATTAAACAAAAAGTCATGAACACTAAAAGTCTAAGCCTTGAAATGGCAATTATGTAAAAAATTAGTTTTAACCTTTAGTCATGTTTCTTATCATATCTCTTATTACATATATTATTTTAATGTGAAACATATCTCATCTGAAAATAGATTCCAACAGATTTTTAATGATAGTTTATTTATTTAGAATGGAATTTTATTGAGAAAGATATGAATTTTAAAATTAAGTGTTGAGATATTGATTCTGCACAGCATTTAGAGTTGATCTTCATTCACTCTTTTGATCATATCTTAAAATTTACATTGAATTAAGTGTGAAACTTATTTCATTGAAAACTAGACTTTAATAACTTTCAAACAATATAATTTGTTAGATTTAAAGTTGTATTGAGTGAGTTATAGCCTTGTAAAATTATTTACAGTAAAGCCCTCAGAAATAACTATGAATGAAAATGAGACACATATGTGAAACGTCCTTAGAAAGCCTTAGTGTCTATTTCAAGCATGAATCCTCACTACGCTTATGGGTGAATTAGCCTCCAGAAGCGTTATTTTTACTAAATAGCTTCCATGGTCTAAAACACGCATGAGTCACTTCCTACCCATGTGTGATTTGTCACTTGGGCATTATCACATGACGTTTCAAGCATGATTTGTCATGTTTCAAGTGAGATTTATCACCTATGCATATGAAATATCCATTTCACATGTGAATGAGCTTTATTCTACATAAGAAACATAACTAACAACTATAATCACTATGCAATGACTATAAATGCTCATAATATGTCTCTAACACCTATTTTACTCCATGATATATAAATATAACACTCTAAACTCATTTTAACAAGTGAAAAAAAATTTCAAAAATCATTAAGCTATGAATTTCATACTCATATTACTCTTATTATGTGAAAATCATTATTTTTGAGCCAATATGATATATATCTTCATCATTTAAGTATTAGAGTTTCATTGTACTTATCATTACTCTTAGAGAGAGTTTCAACCGAGTGATCTACATAATCAAAATCATTGTAAAGGTGAGGGAGAGATTTCCTTGTAATCAAGAGAGGTTGTTCTCTTGGGAAAAGAAGCTCATTAAAAGTGAGTTGCTATAAAATCTCACAAGTACCTGAACCAAACTTGTAATTGTATTGTGGTAGCAAGCATCCACTTAAGTTTGTGTTATAGTGAAGAAATCTTAAGTGGCTATTTGGGGACTGGATGTAGGCTTAGGTGTTAGAGTTGAACTAGGATAAACCATAGTTTGCACTCTCTTCTCCCTTAACTCTTTATGTCTAGAAACCTTAGTTTATGCTATGTTTTAATGTACAAAATTGAATTTGATATATCTACATGCTTTTACTTAAACTTCCATATAAAAATTGATTTTACACATATTAAGCTTGTGAAAATTACTTTAGCATTCTTGAAATTAAAGTTTAGAAATTCTGTTTACTTAAACTTTTCCTTACACATGATTTTACTGAAAAAGTTTTAAAAGAACTAAAATTTTGTTAAATACTCAATTCACGCCCCTTTGGGGTGTGTTGTCATATCTAACATAATTGTCACCCTAGCTTGATCCTCTCAAATTTTCTAATGATGGATTGTGGATCTAAGCATGTATGCTTAACCCTCGGCAATAATACTTTTTTTAGAAACTCTAAATAAAGATAGAAAGGAGTTTAATCATTATCTAATATGGGAGGATTAGGGCTAACTAGTGCCAGTGCTAATGCTCCTAGTGGATTTCAACTATCTTTGGTGCTTTACATCACAAGGAAGTATAGATGAAACAAATACAAGAATTAAATGTTGGAAAAATTAAACACAAATCTACATTAAATTAAATACAATCTAGGGGTGTGTGCTCAACTCCCAAAACTATGCCTGAGACCATAGATCTCATCTCTTCATGAAGTTAGTCCATCATGTCTTCTTAAAATGATTCATGAAACTCCCGCTTGACCTTTTGTCAAATCTTGGCTCGACTATCTTCCCTAACTTTGGCCACTAATCAATAGATCTTTTCTTTGCACATAACTCCTAAAGAGCTTGATGAAACTAATCCAAAGTACTGCTTGAGACCAATTCCTTTATTGACCCCTCTAACTTGACCGAGGTGTTCTAGCTTTCCAATTGTAGCTGCTAGAATGTCTAATAGACAATTGCTTATTTATTGGATCAATCACATAAAACACGTGTTTTGCTTGATTTGCTAAATTGAAGGGCTTTTTAGAGTAATATACCCTATCAAGATCTACTAAGGTAAGTCCATCAATTTTATTTATTTATATGCCATTAATATGAGTCCACTTACATTTTGCAAATAGTAACTTTAAATTTAATATAGTTAATTTCCCAAATCTCTTCAATAATTTCATAATAGGACATGGATGCCAATTTGTGTTTATCTTTTGAACTAAAAAAATGGATAACTTTAGCCACTACCATTACTCCATTATTCTACATAGTACTTTTTTCTACTTTGGCTTTTACATAGAGTGAATACTCATTTACACCAAACCTGCCCTAACATACAACTTCAAAACTAAGCCCTTCAACTAAGAATTTTATTGTAACAGATGTATTAGGATTCTACAAACCTTTTCCTTGAATCACTTGTTGGATGTCTTGTTATGATCATTAACTTCTTGTATATCATTCTTTTTTGGGTTTTTGTCCTTCAACATCTTCTTATAGGTATCTAAGTAATGATGGACTTCTTCCATATTATTTAAGATGTAAAGAGCTTGCAACACTTCTTTATAGCACATACTCTTCACTTTTACCTCTCATGTTCCCTTACTTGTGAGTCTAGTCCCCTCATGGTGAGATTCAAGTACTCCAACAACCTTTTCCACATTTAGGTATTCGGTACAAAACTCGATGGCCTCTTCAGCAACATATCTTTCAATAGTGGAAGCTTCAAGATGCTATGGATTCTTTAATATTCCTTTAATATTTTCATATAATGCTTAAATGGGTACGTCTACTTTAGATAAGAAAAACCATAAAGCCTTATTTCCCTCACCACATGAATAATTAAATATACTAATATCAAAGAAAGCCAGAGGAAAGTATATCTCTAGTTATCATAAAATGATATAATCTTTGTTTTCCAATTCATCTAAATTATCAAAGTCAATGAGTTTGTTAAAAATAAAATTAAAGAACATATAAGTCTTGTAATTGTACACCTTACATCATCTTTCAATATGCCTCAAATAGCCATCAATAATAATTGTTGTATCAATACATGATAATCATGAGACTTCAAGCTTGTTGGTTTAAAACCTTTCATAAAAAAAAGATTTTTCACATTAGAATAATATCTTTGGAGCACTTTAATATCATGAAATACCCACAAAAACTTGCTTTCTCCTTTTTTGACAGTGTGTGGATTGTGAGGTCTAAATAAGTCATTTTGCCTTTTTCTTGTTATACAAATAATCATTTTTCTTATTCCCATTTCAACTAAATCAATTATAGCATTAATTCCATCCTTAATCTTTCCATTAATGTGTAAAAGTATACCCACAAGACTATCACAAATATTTTTCTCTATATGCATCACATTAAAATAATGCCTCATATCAAGACATCATCAATATAGAATATCAAAGAAGATAGACCTCTTTTTTCATAAATTCTCCTCACTTATAGTCTTTTAATTCTTACCAAATGTTACATGGATCCTCTCCAACCATTTATAAATTTGTTTCTTAATTAATGACTTGAGAGAAAATTCATATTCTTGTGAGCAATGTTTTTAGAATTAGATCGAAAATGCTAGCAGTTCATGATTTTCATGGTCTAATTGAGTTGGCCAAATGAAGTGCTCCTCACTTAACACTTAAAATAGAAATTTATAACTAGATACCCTAATGCAGTGCTAGTAGTAACCTTAATCGAATTGGTAGTGATTATGCTATATATTAATATATGCTATATTAGTGGAAAAGTAGAGAAACAAGTGTAAAAGTGATGAAATGATTGATATAAATGATATTTAAAATGAAACCTGTGATATATGTTATGTTTAATGAAACATATGCTTTACTTTCATATAATTGCTTGTAATAGTGAATAGGAGTAAGTTATTCTATTACTGAGATTTTTATCTCACCCCATGGTTACATTTTATAGGGCAAAGTGTGATGAAGGCAAAGGAAAAGTATCAGGTCCGGCTTAAAGTTGTGAAAGCCATGAGAACTCGAAGTTTGTTTAATAAACTGAGAACTCGTTTATATATATATATATATCTATAAGTTGTCATAAGATTGCATGCATATTTTGAATGATTGTAAGCAGTTGAAAGTAAGAGAAATTATGGTAATGTTGTGAAGTTTTGGTGAATCTTAGCCTATATGTGAAATTATAATGAAATAAGTAATTTGGGGCTAAGAATAAATTATGAATATGTTATAGATATGGTGATATGTGATTATGTGATGAAAAAAAGGCCAAGTGGGCCAAGTTATGTTAAAATATGTTAAACTGTAAAAAGTTTACAAATGTGAAAATTAACCGTTGAGAGGTCAAATTTTGATATATGTGTATATGTGTTATGTTGTGGCTAATCAGGTGTAATAGATCCTTTTAAACTTAATCATGGCCTTATATGATCTAATAAGAGAAAGAGGTTGATTCGAGCACTTGCGTGCATGAAACTTTTATAGAATGTAACTTTTTACATTTGGGTGTCTAAATTTAGATTGGACAGTTGGATCATGTCCAAACCTATCTCATTAACTAGCTTATGAGATAAGCTTCATGTAGATACTTGAATCACTCCAATCTGATGTTGTATGTAAAAATAATACAACCCAAAAGTTCATCATTTTGCTATTAAAATGACAGCAAAAATTTTGGACTAGCTCGCCACAGCACATGGTGTCTCACGTACTACATGTCACGGCGCATGGCCTATTTTTCAGGTTAGTTTTTAATGCATGTAAGGATTAAGATGAATATATATAATTTATTTCCGTTATGCATTACTCTAATGTATTATGGTTTTGATGATTTTGCAAACAAGTCTTTAGCCAAAACTTTTCAAACAATATTTGATTATTGATTTGTGTGATTAAAGTAGTGATTCTGTTAATCTTCTCCTGTATCGAGTGGATATGGGAGGAGGTTACACATCCCTTACCCTTGCTAATGTAGCACTCTCCTGTTGAACCACATGTTTTGATGATCATAAAATTAAAAGAGAGGTGTTTGTTACTTGTGCAAATTTTAAGAACCATTGAAGTGACAAAACCTCTAAGAGCATAAAGATTAAGAAAAGATTTAGATGAATAAGTTTATTTATTTTCTTCTCTTAGATTTAATGTAAAAACTATGAGAGCTTAATCAAATATTCTTAAATAGTAAGAATGCATCTTTTTATAACCAATCTTAGGTTGATAAGTCCTTTGAACTTAAGTGTCAACCTTTTAGAGTGTACCTAAACTATTGTGCCAATCTACATTTGATCTAGGATGATCCACACATGTTTTAGCTACTTAAGTACATAATAAGACTTATAGGATCTAATTCAAGCATAGATTGGAAATAATCTTACTTGAATTAGACCATAAAAGTTAGACATTACACTATAAGCCATTCAATGCTTGAATCAGAGTGATCCACACATGTTTTGGCACATAAATGTGGGAAATATCTTAGAGATGCTTTTATGTTTTGATTCATGCTTGAGTTCAATTTGTGCTCATGCTTGTATTGTCCAAGATTGTAAGCTTGAGTTTGCAAGAGTGATGTTTTCATGCTTGGATCAGGATAATCCATGCTTGAAATGAAACTTGCTCTTTTTAGGTTGAAGTTTAGCCTTACAAAGCCTTAAACCAAGTAAGCTAAATCAATCTTGTTTTGGAGTATGCCAAGTGTGTTTTGTCACATAGAGAAGCTAGGTGCTTTTACCATCTATTCCATACTTGAGAATTATTGGTACCGATATGTGATTTATCATATAGAGAAGTTAGGTGCTTTTATCATCCAAATCATGCTTAAGAACATTATAGCCCCACACTTGAAATGTCATGAGTAGACTAAAGGAAACTACACAAGGTCTATTTCATGTGTGGATAGGACCAATTCATACTTGAATTGGACTTTAACACAATATTTAATACTGAATGTAGATAAAGTGCTTTTTTTTTACATTCTTTACTCCTGCATGCCTTCAATGGTTATAATTTATTTCATGAGTATTCCTAACAGCCTAAACTACTTGAAATTATATATAAGACCTCACTTAAGTAAGTGGATAATCTTAAGAACACATTTATTGTGTATTAAAGCTTTTGTATTCATTTTCTTACTATCTTCTTGACAATTTAGTAAAAAACTCTCACAAGTTTATAAGCTTTCATTATAATTCATCTATTCTTTTTAGAAAGTCCTTTATGAAAGTTTTAATTATTTTTCTTGAGCTAAAATCTTAGAAAGAGAGTTTTCTAAGTGCATTGTAACAACTTTCTGGTATAGCAAGTGGTGTTGTTGAATCAAAACTGATGTATTCTTGAGAGTTATACTATAGTAACAAGCACCTATTGAAATTTGTGTTTATAGTTAAAATCTTAAAGGTGATCTTGAGGACTAGATGTAGGCCAAGCAATTAAGTTGAACTAAGATAAATCAATTGTGTCAAGCTTTTCTTCTCAAACCTCTTAAATTTCCAATTTCTATCTTGCATTCTTGTTTGCATTCACTTAGTTTGGGAAAAGTCTAGAAAAATTTTGAATGCCCAATTTACCCCTACTTGGGTGCCAGCCTTATCCAATATCTCCTCCTTCAAATCCTTCTTTGATTCCTCTTCTCTTCTTTCATATCAAAAAACCTAGATGCACATAAAGCTTCGAGCATGCGGTGAAAGACAAAAAACTAGAACAAACAAATCAAATCAAGAAGATAGGTGAAGGATGAAAAAAAAACCATTAAACTAAGCTACCAACATTAACCTGAATAAACAAATCAAATCTAAATTAACAATAAAGAAGATTTAAGAAAATCACAGCAAAATCTTAACAAAAACCATTAAAGCTAAACAACCAAGCATCAATCCACATTGATCAAGAATTAAGAATACATCATTAGATTGTTAAAAAGTTACAAAAATTAATTGAAAAATCTAACAAAAATATGGCAAAAACTTAACAAAAATCTTTATATTACATAAAGCCACGAGCCACCCATGAAATGAATCCAACAAAATCTTCTCTAATCTCCTTTGATTGTTTAATGACTAAAGCTTTTTCAATTTCTACAATGAATATAGCAAAGAGATGGGTCATGGGTTTTGCATCTGTATGATGAATCCTAGCATGAATCAAGATTATTGCTCTCTAGTTACTTCATCTACCCTCATTGCCAATCAAGACATGATTATCAAATCTTAGTATCCAATTTAGAAATTCTTCAATACCAAAACCCTTTACTACATGACCCATTTCCAAAATAATATAAAAAATTGAGGACCACATAGAAAAGCAAAGTATTAGGGAGGAAAACCTTTAAGCAAAGAAGAACCATTTTTGATCAGGTGATCTTCATCATCATCTTCCAATTCTTGTTGCTAACTTCTCCCAAACCAAGCCATATCTTTTGCTTTACCTGACTGAAAATCAAAATTCAAGAGAAATAAAGAAGGAAGAGAATTTAGGAGGAGATTTTGCCAGCAATAGGGGGCTTCAACTGGTGGATAAGTCTCATTTATTTTATGTACAGTTGGGAAAGACAAAAGTAGAGGAAGCCTTAAAGTGATAATGTGTTGGTGATGCAATTTGTCTTAAAAATGAATTGAAGGAGGATCTACAGGAGGATATTGCCACATCAGTAAGGGGGAGGAAGGATGAGTGCCACATTAGTAAAAAGGCTATCTCACACCTTAACAAAATTACTATAATTAACCTAAATGTAGTATCTAAGTCAACCTTAGGTCTTCTCTTAAGGAGGTGGCCTAAGCTTCTTAGTTAAAAAAACAAAGTGTATAGACTAACCTAATTGTTTGACTTTATTATCTAATTACATAGTAAATCAAACTTGCAAACCCAAACTAAAGTGTGTGAAGTGAAAATTCCCTTATCAAATAGAAACATTGGGAAATTGCTAATAGAAGAATTCTTACTCTTAATTAGATTATGGAAACTCACTCATTCATTTACCCTTTGGCCAAAATATTGACTACTCTAGACAACCATCTATGGCAACCTACCTTATTCAATTCCTTAAGGCCTTAGTCCAAGCCCTTAGGTTATCTCATTAGCCTAACTTAATAATTGACCAAGTGTTTTGTTGAATTCCTCCCTTATTAGCTATAGTTTCTAGTATACCTAAGCACACAACCATGTAACTCAAGCATTTGATCAAACTCTAACCAAATACAACCATATGGAGTCAATGCAAGATCATCATCAATTGAAAATCACATTAATATGCAAAATTCCAATGATGACCAAATTAACCAAGAGCTAAGGAGGAAGAAATTAAGTTAATAATCTTATCTTATTACAAACATTATCATCCAACTATGATTCTAAAGCCAAAATGAACAACAATTCAACTAAAATCATAATGCACCAATTCAAATGAAAGGAGATGAGAATTAGAATGAGCTTGGACAAGAATGATCTTCAATGCTCCTCTTCTATCAACTCCTTCATAGGATTTCATTGAGAATTTAGCTAGAAATCACAATCTTTATCTTGCCTTTAAGAAATTCAAACAAGCCAACTTAGAGCTCTATAGAAATAGTAATTCAAGACTTCAATCCTCTTTGAAATGTAGAAGGATGTGGAGTGGAGGATGAGCGGAAGAGAATGATGGAAGAGTTTTATGAATTTGATGGTTGAATGTGGGTGGATTAGGGCTGTCGTCTGGGTTAAGGATAAAGAACAATGGAGGAACTATGAAGAACAAGTGAGAGAGAATGAGAGAGATAAAATGAGAGTATATTTGATCCAAAATTATGCTAACATGGGATGTAGATTGTAATGTTTTATCTAATGGATCTAAGCCATATGGAAGAGACTTCTAGATAGTATGCTCTCATTGGCTTGTTGATGATTTCAAAATATGTCAACTTAATTCCATGCTTCATCCACAATTTAATTAGATCTACTCCAGTCAATAACAGTCAATGCACACCCAAAACAGATCAAATTTTATTCCTTGAAGCTTTGACCTCCTTGCCTAATTGACACATATATTCATATTTCACCTATATGGTCACAAAATGCACATAATCCAATTTAATAAAATTTAATATCATAAAATCAAATTAAAATGAAGCATCAAATTCATATTTAAAAGGAAAAATTTTTGAAAAATGTTCAAGTAATAGGTGCACAAATTTGTACAAAATTTACACACAAATATGCAAATCTAAAACTATATCAAAAGAACATACTTGAGAAAGTCAATAAAAAGTATTAACTTTTATTTAATTACTCTCAAGCTAAGATGAATGTATAAAAATTAATTTCATTACTCTTGTTTTTCCTTGAAATATATTTTTCTAATTTTTCTCATACATTTTCTCACAAGTTAATTTTTGGACCAAAATACCCCTAGTGCCTAAAACCTAAACACTTAGGCAAATTTTTAATTCTAATGCAAAATATGTGCACTTTAAGCTAATAACACATGATTAATGGTCCTAATTAGAAAGGAAAGTGTTTAAAAAATACTCTCTCTATTAAAAAATATAAGATATTTTTTGAGGAGTTGGGTGTTAAAAAATATAAGGCATTTTTAGTTTTTCGAGGTGTAATCATCGTCTTTTTTCTAAAAGTGCCCCTATTGATAATGACTTTATATTTATTATAGGGTGTTTAATAGGGGTAATATAAAAAAATAGAGTTGGTTTGAAACTTGGTAACTGCTTTATTGGAAGTGAGATTCCGTTAAAAATATCCTAGTAAGTTTTATCAACCAACATTTGAATGGACCCCACAAAGTGACAAGTAACGGAAGTTATCTATAACTTAAGGGGAAGTGGTCATTTACTTAGAATTTAGAAGTTACAAGGAGTTTTTGCACATTTTAAAAGTTTATGGTCTAGGATGCTACTCGCACAATAGTTTACATTAACCTTTAAAAAAATAATAGAATTTTTCCTTAAACTAGGAACTCCCAAAATTTTAAAAACAATCAAATTCAACTCAAATCTCAAATAACAATAAAGTTCAAATCAAACTCATAATCAATATAAAATTTAAGTAATATAATTCTAAGAAATTTCTAAACACTTAACAATTTATAAGAAAGAAACACAAAATAATTTATAAACACAAAAATTTAAGAATTATGAAAGATTAAAGTATATATAAATTTTTTTAGTTCAATCACATTTGTTTATCAATTTATAGCTTTTTAAAAAAACTGGTAGAATTTTTCTTTAAAGTAGGACATCTCAAAATTTCAACAATCATCAAATTTTCACTAACAATAATTGAAAATTAATATGTTAAAGAGCATTTTTACCCCTGTGCTTTCTTTTGAGGAGCGTCTGGCACCTTGTGCCATTAAGTAGGGCATTTATAAACCGGTATAATTTTTCTCAAATGCAAATTTCCCCTTTAGTCAAACTCCCATCATGTCTCTTGTTTTGTGCTTATCTACTTCCTTTATAGGGCCCATTTTTCTTAACACTTATGCATTTGACCTACATGTTTGACCATGTGACTTAGCTCTTCTAATAAGACAGGTGGAGTTGAATCCACTGTTTCATTCTTCATTATTCATCTTGCTCAATTTCCACCACCTACAATCGGTAGCTTATGATCCTTGAGGCCTCATCATTGTCAACTACAAGTAAAGGAAGAAGGGTTGTTTTGCTCTGACAACTTGGTGGTAGGCAAGATTAAGAGGGGCCATTGAGGTACTATTATTGTGGCATGTTAGCCCCTCGGTGGACTTCATGGAGCAATGACAACCTAGGGAGAAGGTTCTATAGTTGCTTAAACTATCACTAGTTAAATAAAGCTTTTAATTAGTTCGTTGTATAAGTTTGATGATTTGATGATTTCTGAAATGTTTGTAACTAAATGGTAGGGTGGTGGGTGTGGTTACTTCTTATGGCATGATGAAAGGTTAAGGCAAAGGGAAAAGAATATCATACATAAGTTTCTAGATCACATTGATAAGTTAAACAATAAGAAGACAATGCTAAGAGGAAGAGACATGAAAGAAATAATATGTGAAGAGCTTGATATCGTCTGTGTAGAATTGAAGGAGATCATGAAGAAACAAGAAAAATATGATTTTGAGATTGCTAAGAAGAACAATAAAATTGCAATTGCAGCACTTATTGTCTCTTAGGTTTTTTTCTTTTTGTGGAAAAGTGTATAATGAAGTTGTAAGTAACTTACGAAATGAATAAATGATGAATGAGGAACATGTTGCAATTGTTGGCATTTAAAACTCGATATTCATAAGTTTATTTGAGGTTTGTTGTTTGAAACTTGTAACCTGTATATGCATACATTAGGAAAAATTTAGACCTAATTTGTTCTACCTTTAAAGACCAATTTTATGGTCTTTTTATTAATTTAGACTAATGAAATTCAACCTGTGAAATTTGATATTCTTGAGAAAAAGCAATATAACATACATGTTAATATAAGTAATTCAACTTGCAATAGTGAACGCATATGATTACTTAAAAAGTTCTCCGTGCCAACATTATAACATGTATAAAAAGTGGTCCTTGCTAGCATTACAACTTACTTAGAAAGTTGTCCCTGGTAACAGTACATTCATAACACCAACACATTTACAAAATGATCAACAAAATACATAAAAATGGTCCATACCACATACAAAACTAGTCAACATCTAAATGCCATCATTCTTTTTTCTCCTTATTTGCACACCAATCCTCCTTTCTTATTTTGTCTCAAGTTGTGAGGTTGTGACACTAGGCTACCCCATCCATCTAAGTCTTGGTGGTTTCAATAAAGGTTTTGATATCCTTTGAACACAAGGCAATCTTCATTGAACTAGTAGCTGCATTTAAAGCTTGTGCCTATTCTTTTCAAATTTTCCTCTCAGTAAGGATGGGGAATCTAGTCTTTAGTTCAAAATAATGTATCATATATTCCTCAACAATCCTATTGATAGGAACAATTTGAGACCTCAATCTAGGCTACATGAGAAACTTAGTAAGTTAATATTTTTTTTCCCAAAAGAGTAAGTTAATATTCTTGTTAAGTTGAAATCAATATTGTAGAAAATGTTTAAATTTTTACATTGTACATAATTCTCTCTATCTTTGTATCCATCATAATCTCCACTTGAGTTCTTGACTTGTACATTATCCTTCCTAAAAGTATCCTCACTTCATATGATTGGCTTTCTTGAGTTAGTTGACTTAATGGTGGTTGTGAAGGCATGGTTAGCTCAAAATATTGTGATTGAATCCCAATTTAAGGCTCTATGTCATGGGATGTAGGTTGCTTATGAACTTCAGCTTTATTAGTGGTAGTATTTTTAGGTTTAAGAGCAATGTTTTTATAACCGAGCCGAATATTGAATCAAAAATGCTAGCAGGTCACAGTTCACATGTGATCGAACTGATGATGTAATAATTAAATTAATATGTGTGTGTGTATGTGTGTGTGTGTGTGTGTGTGTAATAATCTAAATATAAGAAACAAATATAAAATTTCTACTTAATTTAAAAATAAAAACCAAATATTTTAAATTCATCATGACTTAACAAGCCACATGATGTAACATAACATTAAATGATTAAGAAATTGGTCATTTCAAAAAAAAATAAAAGGTATTTTTTAATAGTCTAAATTTTAAAACCATATCCAGTTACTGGCTTGATCCTGATTCCTAGTTTGACTATTAGTCTAAAGAGGCCTAACCCTTTAATAGTTTTTTCATGCTAACAAAGCAAAAATCCAAACAGGTTGATAACACGATCATTTAGTTCATCCAATTTTGTAATCATTGTTTGAGAGTTTTCTTTGGCCTGCCTACTCTCATACTAAATGTAGAATTTTACAAATAAAAACACTACACTAAATTAACCAATATAGAATACATGCAATGAAAGACATATTTATACTATTTAGTGTACTTATATTTAGGCATCTTGTTCTATAGTGCCCCTTTTTCACATAAACTCAAGTAATTGTTCTACCCCTTGTTGTAATTTTTTTGACCATTGGATTCTCGAAGTCTGAGGCATTTAGGGCACTCTTAATTGCCCTTTCATTACAAGTGCTTTCCTTCTTATCCTAGATGCTTCCTCTGTTCTTTGTCTCTTCTTTTTTAGCCTGCCTTACATATTGAAGGAGGCTTAATTGGTTGGATGTTCTCCATATTCCAAAATTATTTTCCGCTCACAAGTTTAAACTTAATTACATAACAAACAAGATGAGTGTTTTTGTGGTAGAAATGTGAGATTCTAGTGATAGGGTCTTTTTTTGCATGGTATAGTGCACACATTGCATGTTGGCATAGGATACTGTTAAACCCTATGCCTTACAAGTGCATAAATTTTTAATTAGGTCAACAGCATGGCTATTTTCCTTCTCAATCACCTCATACCCTTCATCCCCATTATAAGTAACCTTACATGTCACAACTATTTTAATATTTTCTTTAAATAGCTCAATACATTCAGGACTATAATTACCAGTCTCCCTATGCACAATACCCTCACTTTCAACCTTTCAATTCATCATCTTAATCCTAATCTTGTTGAACATTTTAACAACAGGTAAGAACTTGCACTCATCAATCCAGGAATTTAAAATTTCACTTTGGTTGTTATTTGCAATCCAAGATCTACACCTATAATTGAAATAGGCTCTTACCAAGTTCTAGAAGGATTAAAAATGGCAGCCTTAGCAGGTTGCTTGCTTAATTATCCAATTGCTTACAAGTTGTCCTTAAATTGTTCTTCAAATGTGCTCCATGCACAATAGTAGAACCTTTTCTTCAACTCATTGCCCCTCCACCATCTACTCCACCATCTACTTTAATTAGTGTATATATTTCATACACATAAATGATGCTCAGCTTGTGGCAATACTTCTCCAATAGCTAATTAAATTTAACCCCTTTAATTATAATTTAATTAGTAACTTTAAATGTTGGAAAAGTTAAATGATTCATAACACTAAATGCCTTCTGCATGTTAGACATCAATGTAACTATTGTTGATCCATCTCTTAGGTCTAGTGCCTTTCGCAACCATTTTAAAAACCACTTCTAATTGACATTATTTCCTTTCTGAGTTAACCTAAACGCAATAAGATAAAGACCATCATTAGCATCAACATCAGTGGCTATCAGCAACATCCCTTTTGCATTGCCTTTAAGAAATGCTTTATCAAGGCCAATCAATGGCTTACAACCTTGTCTCCACCCATTCTTAATAGAAAAATAACATAACAATAGCCACTGACTAACAAGTTAAGCATGATTTAAAAATTATAAAATGATAACAACAACCACTATGCATTTTTACCCTTTAACCCTTTTATCAAATATCAAGACCCATTAAAATTGTAGGAAAAAAATAGAAACTAAAGAGCAAGAATATATCTCAAGGAAAGAACAAAGAGAAAGTCTATTATAAGGTTACCCTTACTAAACAATCACATAACCTCATTCACTAAGATAATCATGGGATTAACCTAGATAGATTACCATCTCACATAAAATATTTAGCCAAAAATAATAAAAGTGGGACTCTAAGTTTTATAACTTTGAAATCACATCTAACATTCATTTCTTAAACTTAAATTAAAGTATAAGACAAAAGAAACATGGATACTAATATTTGTATAAAACATTTGATATTGGGTTACAAACAACAATTTAATATAAAAAAGAGGTGCACCACGGCATGCTGTACATGCATTGCAGCCTCTTCTTTCAATGCAGCCCAAGTACCATGTGTCGTGGCACATTACATAAAACAACAATTTTATTATTGTCAATTTGATGACAATAGGGTGAACTTCTATTGTGCCCCATTTCTCTGTCTGAAGTTAGATTGAGGTGATCTAGCTATCTATAGAAAGCTCTATCTAATAGCACTAGTTTCATTCATAAATCATTTATCAAATAAAAGTTGGATATCTACTTGCAAACTCACTCTTATTCATGTTTAAACCATAACTAGGGTGTCCAATTTCACAATCAAGTACCACAAGTTTACATTCACCCCTAGACCACACCTAAAGGACTAAAAGACAACTATACAATACACCATATTATATAAAGTAATTATGCATCTTATTTTTAATTCTCAACCCCTTAATTTCAAAAACAAGAGTGGGAGACAATTTCACATTAACTATCACATAATTATCAAAATCATACATCTAAGAATCTCCATATTTATTCTAGTATTTTGACTCTTTCCAGATGCTCACATATAAAGAACAAACATCTTAAGGCCTAAAATACAATTTCTCAATATCAATGGCTATTAGTGCAAGTAAATCAAAAGAATATAATATCAATTTTTAAATACATGTAATAAATCAAAATAAAGCCCTACAGTTAGGAACTAAAATTCATAAGCCTCTGGTGCTTTCTCTTTGTCCTGACTCAAGCTAGCTCCTAAAAATATTAGAGAGAGGGGTATGTACAATTACTCAATAACTAAGGTTAACCTAACTTATACATATACAAGTCAATCAATTATAGAGATGCAAGTGGCATAAATATTTGCTTGAAACCTTTACAATTATTCAATACTTACCTATAGCCATAATAATAACAACTATGTTCTGGAAAAATTAGTATTACAACATTTTAATAATAATAACTATATGACTCAAGATCTTTATATGCAATGCTACAATAATAAAACCATGTAACCATAACAATAATATGCATGATTAACTTTGCCCTTATGTTCTCCTGATACTCTGATTGAAATCATGGGCTTTTTAATCAAAAGGGTTTTGTCCATGTGTTTAGATTACCTAAGCCTTCCAACTGTGAGGAGCTACTCGGCCATAACTACTACACTATCTTTTGGATCATGATTTTCCCCAAAACTTACACTATTGTCATGTTCCTAAGCTAGCCTCCTTGTAAAACAAGTAGAAACTAGTTAGGTTTAAGTTCCTTATAAAACAAGAAGGACTGTGTCTTATAAAGCAAGGAGGACAATAAATATTTATAAAAAGGCCAGCTATTGAGAACGGCGGTAGTACCATGTAGATTTAATAAATCTACTTCTCTTTTCTAGGCAAATTCTCACTTCATGATCATGCAATGAAACATTTTTATCACCACATAGCATGCATAAGTTTTAATCATCATGTTTAGCAAGCAAATTCTCAAACTATCAAGTTTAACATTTCTTGCAATCACATGTATTTCTCCACATAACTTACCAATTCACTATTATATCACATTACTCATATATAGCACATCAAACCACTTTATATCACATATTCAACATATATATATATATATATATATATCGTTTTTCAACAATCTTATAAGTTATGCTCATCACATGATTCTCAAATATAATTTGCCACACTTGCATTAAACAATTTCACATATCTTAAAATAGTTCACAAACAATATAACCAATTAACACACGAATGTACAAATAAGATTTCCTTCAATTACCTTAAACCTTTAAGAGGTTAAAAGTTTAACCCCTAACACAAGTACTTCTAAAGCTCTTTCCAAGCTTGAATGGTGCAATAAATGATTAATTTACAATTAATCATATTTAGAACCATTAATATCATCATTTATGTGAATTTAACTCTCTATTTCAACACTTGGACTACTCAAAATCCCCAATCTTTAGCATTTGAGTATACCTAATAGATTTATTTGATTCCTTAAGGTCACATTATCTTCATTAAACTCTTTATTCACCATTACTGGCATTAAAACTCCTCCAACTATCTCATTTATAGCTAATTTTCAGCTATTAATGGCCTCTAACCACTAAAAAGCCACAAAGTCATAAACTTTAGGTTTAAATAACTCAAATAATTCACATTAACTTTATTTAAGTTGACGGGTCAAACCCATAGCCTTATAAGTCTGAAAATCTACTTCTCTCTACAAACCCTAATTGAAAAAAAAATCCCTAGAAATAGAGGAGGAAGAAAGAAGAAAGCTTTGGGAAATTACCCAAGGTGTTAGATAGCTCCCAAATATCCCCAACACTTCAATATTGCTGTGCCCTAGCTGAGCTCCCACATTCCCATCGTCTCTTTTCATTTCTCTCCTCTTTACTTTCAAATTTTTAAATTGATTCTCACTCTTATTTCTACAAAATTTTGATGGCTCTACCTTAGTTACTCAAGTGATGCACTGTGGCTCATGTTGTACGTCTCACAGCATAAGTGGCACCATAAGGACCTCTTGATTTTTCTTCCTTTTTTAAAGTTTAGGTGGCCTAACTCCACTTCAAACCCTATTCTCAAGTTGCATCCATAAGCCAAAAGACCTATTAGCCCTGTCTAATCATCCTCTAGCCCCAATTCCCCTTAAATTTACTTAATTACTGCTCAATCAGCTTAATTAATTAGGTAGTTAAATTTTGGAATGTTACATCAACAATCCTAACATTTGAGATAAGGACATGTAACCATGCAAGTACGGGTAGAAATAGACTAGGCTAAATTGAGCTTTGGCTAATTAAGCTTGAGCCTATGTGGTAGGTCAAAAATTTGAACTTAGCTTGAAATCTATATAAAATTTTTTTTTCACAATTTAAACTTGAATCTCTGTCTTAGCTTAGAGGCATGTTTAAAAGCTTATTTAAGAGTAGGCCTTTTAAATAGGCTTACATGATAAGCTTTCAAGGTCTCATACAAGTTGTAGGATTATTAAAGGCTATATACATATAACATGATTTACCAACTAAAATACATAACAAGCAAGAAGACTTATCAACTACAATACAACAGCAAAATTGAAAATCAATACATGTATAAGTCCAATCTAATGAAAAATATAATCCAAAAATTAGAAATCAAAATGAACATATTGATTTAAAATCAAATGGTGAAACATGTATATCATAAATTCATCATCATACAAAAGATAATTAAAAAAAACATATGCAAGGAAGAACTATCTAGTGCTTTCAAGCTTTAATCTATGTAATATATCAAAATTTCTAAATTAAATAGTATATATTACATATTATATCTATATAATATATTATATAATAGTCCCTCCGTCTCCGATTATAAGAACTTTTGAGAGAATTTTTTATCTCAAAATATAAGACATTTTGAATATAAATTAAAATTTTATTAAATGTTATAATTTTAATTTTGCCCTTTATCTCTCTATTTAATTTCTTTGTATCCTCTTTTCAATATCATGCATGGATCCCACCTTTAGTATGCACCAGTTGCATTTTCTCTTCCCTCCCTCTTTTCTACACCATGTGGACCCCACTATTATTGTGCACCAACAGTTGCATGGGGTCTTTTATTCCATTCATTTATATCTAAGCATTTAAGATTTATCCTTTAGTGTTTCTCATCTGGGTCTTTTAATTTTCCCATGAGCATCGAAAGAATGGAAGCATATATGGTTCCAGATTCATTTAATAGCAGTGAACCAGTCATGAATATGGACATGGTTGTTCCAGATTCATTTGATACTATTGAACAAGCCACAGATACTAATTTAAATAAAATTCTTCCTAATGATAACGAAGCGTAGTCTAAAGAAAAAAGTCTCTAAGGATGTGCATCATATATATTAATTTAAATAAAATTCCTAAGGATGACAACCAAGTATAGTCTGAAGAAAAAAGTTTCCAATAAAGTGCATCATGGATATTGATTTAAACAAAGTTCCAACAGATGAAATCGAGATTCTTAAGGAGCATGTAATTAAAGAGATCGATCTAAACAAACTCTCTCTTAATGCTTTAAAAGACGATGACAGTATTCTTAAAGAGAGAAAAGGAAAGAAGTGATGAGCACTATGTTGAAGATCTATGTTCGTAAGTTTTTTTTAATATATATTTGATTACTTTTTATTTCAAGCCAGCGGTTCTCTTGCTGTGTTGCTCTTAAAGAGAAGATGACATGTTCTGTTTGCTTGTTCGACTGACCGCGTGTTTTGTTGTTGACTGTTTTCATGCTTTTAAACAATTATGGAAATAGTACTGCATAATTTAGAAATGAGGACTCTCCTGGTTTGCAGAAATCAATCAACACCTAAAATACTCCAATTAATTAGTAAACCAAATTACCATTAATCACTTATAAAAGAAACAAGCAATACCATGGAAATATAAAGGAACAAAAGCAACAAAAGTAGTGTCCGCCATAAATATCAAGAAGCAAAGTTTCTCAAGTACTCCAAAACATCTTCAACTAATAAGCCATTACACTTCAATTGAGTAGGCAGGCGATCTATTCTTTCCATTATTTTCGTAAATGTGGTAATGGATAATCATTACCCCCTTTTACCTTCAAGGTGTCTCTCATGCATGCTTGTAATGTCATGAAATCTTGTTAGATGAAGTGGAGGGAAATTCTTCATTTGCTGTTATCACATGACCAGTAAGCTCCAATGCAGTCTTAGAACATTCCTTTTCTTGCAATGACTGAATGGCTATGAAAAACCCAAGGTCCAACCCATTAGAATCTAGAGAATTTAGTGGTTGACACACTAAAAGAATATGAAACCCATCTTCCTTTGCCACACGACGACATTCAACATCATTCCTATTAATGTGACTTTTTGCATCATCTTGTTGAATAAAAATTGGATCTCCTATCTCATCTCGTGGCCACCTTGCTTTGATAGCAGGAAGAACTTTCTCAATAAGAAATTGCCTACTAACTTCTTTGGTAATTCAGGTTATATGTTTTGTAGCTAATGTTCCTACAGGTCTATTGACAATATTTCTTTTTGCTGGCTCCTAAGTGACCATATGAAATACACCATTTTTTCTTGAAAAAATTTCATTCCCCTCTTCATCAAATCTAGGATGTGTCACTGCAGCAACTAAAAACATTACCTTTTCAATAAAATTATAGTTCTTGCATGTCATGCAATTTGGATCCTTCTCATCTTGTAGTAAAAAGAAGTTCCTACTAGGTTTCGTCAGATGAAACCACTTCTTAGCTATATGAACTATATCATACATAGTCTTGAAAGTTGCATCATGTGGTATGGTTCCCCCTTCGCATTGACAAGCAAAACTTCAATTGAGTTATTTTATCTTCTTCTTTCAAATGTGGCTTGAGAACACTTGTGAGGCGCCTTATATCTCCATCTTTAAGACGTCTAAACAATTTTCCCCTGCTCATGTTGATTGCATGAGATAAAGATCAATAAATGGACCACCTTGATAAAGGAATCTCACGAAATCGACCTTTGTCAATTTCAACTCCCTTGCGCCCACAGTTTTTAACCTTTCTATGAGATGTGTGTCCTTTGTTTTCCACCAAATGCAGTTAATGACAAACTGAGTATATTGAAGCCACCATGTTCCTAGTACCTTTTTTAAGTCTTCCATCTAAACTAG
Organism: Prosopis cineraria; assembly: GCF_029017545.1. Classification (NCBI taxonomy): domain Eukaryota; kingdom Viridiplantae; phylum Streptophyta; class Magnoliopsida; order Fabales; family Fabaceae; genus Prosopis; species Prosopis cineraria. The sequence continues at coordinate 32,617,796 of NW_026555343.1, forward strand.
ATTGTTGCAATAGATGAGATACTGATATGCATTGTTCATTGATTAGAAAATTGCGTTGATTGATGTTTCATGATTTGATACTTCACTTCTATTGCCTATTTCTTCTTCCATGTCATCTTCTACTTCAATGTTAACTTTTGCACATGTGAAACAACTCAAGTTGGACTTACTTTAATGAAAATGATTTTTTTTTTAATTAGCCCATGAAAAAGGGAAGGTATGCAGGTTTGAATTTGAGAGAATGACAAAAAAGTCCTAAAAGATCAATTAATTCAAGTTAAGTTTCAAGTACTAAATTTCAAGAATTTGTAACTCAATCTCTCAATTTTACAATTTCGTTGTGATGAATTTGTAGCTTATATTCCAAATTTTAATAAAAAAAATTATTACAAATTTATCACATCAAAGTTGCAAAATTGAGAGATTAAATTGTAAATTTTTAAAATTTAACACTTGAAATCTAATTTAAATTAATTGATCCTTTTAAAACTGTCATTCTTCCTTTGAATTTTGGTGCCATGCAACCTTCTCTCTCCCCTGTCATGTGAAAAGTATGTCCATTGTCCTTTCTCCAAGGTGTGTATCCACAACTTGAATAAAAAATTAGACGAAATACTAGTGAAGTTTAGACAGAATAAAATTTAAAAAATGAGAAATATATGCATACAAATGATAGCTGTATCATTTGCCGAACTGAGATGCATCCCTATTTCTAATTCTAAATTCATATCAGCATGTACCTGTGCTTCTGGCTCTTTGTGTGAGTCAAACTAATTTGTTGCATCATTCATATTAGAATCGAAACTGATATTAGGATTAGGCACGTCATTCGTTTCATCTTCATTTCCTGTAAAAGGAATGTTTTAAGTCTAATCCCAAAAGCATCTGGTGTCTTCCTTTTGAAGCTTCTGCCTCCCAAAGGTTTAATGAATGAATTTGAAGCTTTCAAAGCCTATAACAAAGGTCGGGGAGTGTTACTCCTCAAATCAAAATCGAAACTGATTTGCATAGAAGCTAAGCTTGAAAGCACAAGTCAAAGTATAGAGAAGTTGGGGCAAACCTCGATGGCGTGGTGCTTCTCTGAATACACAAGTTGCAGACGTAACTTAAAGCTTACAGTATCACTACTATATAAATAATTTAATAGCATGCATTTCATAACAATAAAAAATAAAATGTTATCAATCTCAAATTCAAAAAAAAAAAGGTGACCTTTGTTTCATCAAATGCCACAACTTTCAAATTATATTTTTATTTTATAATTATAACAAATTCATAGAGGTGACATTTTTTTAAATGAAATGCCACAGAATTATATTGATCAATTATTAGATGGCATTTTAGTATTTAAATGCCACCTCTCTACTGTGTTACAAATAATTATTTTGCTTTGTAATATTATATAATTATTTCGTTATAAATACACAATAAGTATAAATAATCTGTATGTAAATTTTTAATAATTCAAAATAATATAGGTAGCGTTTTTTTTATATGAAAATACCATCTCTCTGATTTATGAAGAAAGTTAATAACTAACTTAAAGAGGTGGCGTTTCTACAAACTTCAAACGCCACCAATCTTAAAAAATTACTAAAATAAAATATGTAGTAATTATCACGATTAATCTATATATATCTTCTAAATAATGCAAATTCAGGTATTGATCATTTTATTACATAATAATAATTAATTTTATTGAGTTATAATTTTTTATTTATATTTAATAGGTAAATAATATTTTATTTAATCGTTATTGAGATAGGTGACATTTAGTTGAAAATCAAATGCCCACATCTCTCCTTAAGCTATTGTAAAAATTTTTCACTCTTATAGTTTTATAATATACTGAGATTATTTATTATATAACATTATAAATTAATTTAAATATTTTATATATTTGAGTATAGAGGTGGCATTTGTAAGTCTTATAAACGCCACCTCTATAATTTATAAACAAATTATTATTTTATTTATTGTTATTAAATAATATTTTTTTTTTAATGTTTAGGAGAGAGGTGGTGTTTTTACTACAAACAAACGCCACCTCTACTCATTTATGAAAAATTATATAATAAATATTCATAAATAAAGATTAATTCAATATTTAATTGTTATTTTTTTTAATATTTAGTATCTTTCTAATTATAATTATTAAGTGATATAACTAATTATTAATAGAAATAAATTTATTTTTATAAGTACTTTTTAATACTTTAATTTTATACATAGATTTATTTTTAAATAAATATTTACTAATTGATAATAAATATGTTAGTTAATTTTTTTTAATTTGAGTCATAGAGGCGGCGTTTGTTTGTTTGAAAAACAAAACAAACAAATGTCATCTCGCTACATCATTTATTAAAAAAATAATATATCAAATATTAATAAATAATATTTAATTAAATATTCAATTATTATTTTTTTATTATTAGTATCTGTTTGGTTATAATTTTAATGTCAATAAATATAATAATATTTTATAAGTACTTTAATTATACACATATATGTATTTTTAACTAAATATATATTTTTCTATAATATAACTAATTTTTCTAATTTTTAGTTAGTTTGAAACAAATACCACCTCTCTATATCATTTATTAAAAAAAATATTAAATATTAATAAATAAATATTAATTTAATATTTAATAATAATTTTTAACTAATACTTAGTATCTATTTACTCATAATTATTAAGTGATATAACTAATTATTGATAGTAATAGCTATAATAATATTTTTACAAGTACTCTATTAGTACTTTAACTATATACATATATCTATTTTTAATAAATACATATTCTTTTTAATATAACTAATTTTTTTAATATTTAGTCAGAGAGGGGACGTTTGTTTGTCTGTTCTTCAAACAAACATCAACTCTCTACATCTTTTATTAAAAAATAATATATTACATATTAATATATAAATTTTAATTCAATATTTAATAATAATTTTTACTAATATTTAGCATCTGTCTGGTTATAATTATTAAGTAATATAGTTAATTATTGATGCAATAGTTATAATAATATTTTTACAAGTATTTGATTAGTACTTTAATTGTATACATATATCTATTTTAACTACATATATATTTTAATAATAAATATGATAGCTAATTTTTTTAATTTTTATTTAGAGAGGTGGCATTTGTTCTCCAAACAAATGCCACCTCTTTATATCTTTATTAAAAAAAATATATTAAATTTTAATATATAAATTTTAATTAAATATTTATTATTATTGTTTATATTATTTTGGTATTTGTTTGCTCATAATTATTAAGTGATATAGCTAATTATTGATTGCAATAGCTGTAATAATATTTTTATAAGTACTTTATTAGTTCTTTAATTGTATACATATATCTATTTTTAATTAAATATATTTTTTTAATAAATATGATAGATAATTTTTTTAATTTTTATTTAGAGAGATGGTGTTTGTTCATCAAACAAACACCCCTCTTTGCATCTTTTATAAAAAAATAATATATTAAACATTAATATATAAATTTTAATTAAATATTTAATTATTATTTTTCTATTATTTAGGTATTTGTTTACTCATAATTATTAAGTGATATAGCTAATTATTGATTGTAATAGCTATAATAATATTTTTATAAGTACTTATAATGGTTTAATTGTATACATATATCTATTTTTAACTAATATATATTTTTCTAATAAATATGATAGCTATTTTTTTAAAATTTTTATTCAGAGAAGTGGCATTTGTTCTTCAAACAAACACCATCTCTCTACATCTCTTTTATTAAAAAAATAGTATTTAGATATTAATATATAAATATTAATTAAATATTTAATTATTATTGTTTCTATTATTTAGGGATCTATTTTCTCATAATTATTAAGTGATATAGCTAATTATTAATAGCAATAGCTATAATAATATTTTTATAAATGCTTTATTAGTACTTTAATTGTATGCATATATCTATTTTCAACTAAATATATATTTTTCTAATAATATGATAGCTAATTTTTTTAATATTTATTCAAAAAGGCGAATAAAAAACAAACACCACCTCTCTATATCATTTATTAAAAAAATAATATATTAAATATTAATATATAAATATTATTTATATGTTTAATTATAATTTTTTACTAATGTTTAGTATCTGTTTTGTTGTAATTATTAGTGATATAGGTAATTATTAATAGCAATACCTATAATATATTTTTATAAGTATTTATTATTACTTTAATTGTATATATGTATCTATTTTGAATAAATATTTATAATTGTAAATTAATATTTTTAGGTATATCTAACATCTTATTGTATAATTATTATTTAATTAAAAACATAATAACTATTATGAATTATGTATATTTTTAACTAATATAATATGGATATAATTTTTTTGGAGAGAGGTGGCGTTTATTACATTTAAAAATGCCACCTCTCTAACAAAAACAAAATATGGTGCAATATGTGTTGCTGTGCAAGCGTAACGAGTGGTGTGTGTGTTTAGTGTGTTGGGAATATGCAATGGAGACATGGGCAATCTTGACTATGGGTTTTGAAAAGTGGCCAACTTTGTCTTCTTGCTGTGCAGACCGTCCTGATACGCTTGCTATATAGTGTCTTTCTTTTTCATTTCTTGATCAGCATCATTTTCATTTCATTCAGCTCTCTTGATTAGCGTCCTTTACGTCCAGCTCATGGTCTAGCTCCCAGCTCCCAATTCCTTACATTGTCTTTAGCTCTCCCAACTCGTGATTTCTAGCTCGTGTTCTCCTCTTCCAGTTCTCCCAACTAGTTTCCTCTTCTTGAAGCTCTTAGCTCGTGGTTCCTTTTCTTCCAGCTCAACAGCTCATGGGTAACTCCTACTCCTATCCCCACAAATATTTTCTTTTGCCTTCTCCCAAATGTCCCCACACCATTAATCCCCAACTTTCAGATATAATCTTTAGTACCTAAAATTTTAACTTTTAAATATTCTGAAATTTGTAGTCCCTAACTTCAACTTATACTGGATCAGTTTATTCTCTATTTTCACCTCGTGATCTTCATTCAGCCTATGTGGTTCCAACATTGTTTTTCTTACCACCGACAGATTCATCTTCGTAGTTTCTTCAGCTCCCTGGTACGCTTTGCATTTTTTTTTAAAAAAATTGTTTTAGTTACATAATTAGATATGGGTTAATTTAAAATGAATTTTGAAATATATTTTGTTACCTAGAATTTTCAGTTTTCTCCTAAATGATAAAAATTAATTTTTACAGTAAGCAAAAAAAATATTTAATTTATATTTTAATTAGCTGTGTGTTAAAATTATGTTTGCATTTATTTATTTGTTTTCTATTAATTATTAATTGGTTATTGGTTAGAATATGTTGAATTAATTATTTTATATAATTGTAAGTGTTGAATATAGGGTTTAATACCCAAAAAATTTTAATTTTAAGCTGTTATGTTGTTGAAATTTTTTTTAAATTGTTGAATTAATATAGAATTTGTCAAACTTTTATTTTTAAATTTTTATGTTATTAATTTTATTTTAAAATATAAACAATATATTAAAAAAATTAGTAGTAGACTATGCATGTGTGACAAAAAATGCCACCAAGTCATACCTAACACTTTTCTATAATAGGTAGTGAGTATGGACCAAAAGTGGATATTTTCTAATCGATTGTTAAGAGAATATAGGGACAAGTGTGAAAGAGTTTATTACTTTTACAGTTCAACATGTGAAAGATCCAAACAAAATTTTGTGTCCTTGCTTAACTTGTTGCTATGGAAAGAGAATTACTCCAACTGAATTGTTAGATCATTTAATATGTCATGGAATTAATTAATGTTATACATGTTAGACAAGGCATAGGGAGAGGAAGGATTTATCTGGTGAATGAGGTGATAACACTAGATCTTTGAGAGACAAGATGACAGAAATACATGCATGTCCTAACAATTACATCTTATTTTTTAATGAGTATGCCTCGTTAGAGAAGTACCCTAAATGCAAAGCATCACAATATAAAAAGAAATCAAGTCCTGCAAAGGTGCTATGGTATTTTTCCATTATACCAAGATTTAGGTGCATGTATGGAAATGCAGAAATCGCCAACATGTTGACATGGCACAAGAATAAAAGGATTAAAGATGGCAAACTTAGGCATCCTGCAGATTCTCCTTAGTGAAAAAAATTTGATTTTGAGTACCCTGATTTTAGAGAGAAAGAAAGGAATCTTCATCTTGCACTGTCAACTGATGGAATCGACCCACACAGTGTTCAAAACAGTGCTTATAGCATAGATATGGCCGGTGATATTAATAATTTATAACCTACCTCCATGGTTATGTATGAAACATAAATTTATGATGTTATCTTATGTTAATTTTTGGGCCTAAACAATCAGGAAATGATATAGATATATTTTAGCCCCTTTGATAGAGGATTTGAAATTAATGCGGGACACGGCGTGGAGGTTTTGTGATGGGCATGGAAAAGAAAGTTTTATTTTAAAAGCCATGTTATTTGGCACAATTAATGACTTCCCTTCTTATAGGAATTTGTCAAGATATAGTATCAAAGGGCATGGTGCGTGTCCTATATGTGAAGAAGACACTCATTCATACGGTTGGATCACTGTAGAAAAAATGTTTACATAGGACACCGTAGATTCTTGCCTTCGACACATCATTAGAGAAAGTAGAGAAAAGCTTTCAATGGGTGAATCCAAACAAGAGAAACTGCCTAGGCTGAAAGCAGGCATGAATGTAACACACCAAATTTTTTTTTTTTAAATAATTTAACTCAACCATAGTTGGGTTACAGCCACCCAACACATTTTTATATCAATAATTTCGATATAAAATATTTTATAATTGGCTTCAACTCACACACTATAACATTTCAGATAAATTTTTACCTCCCACATGCCATTAGGCTAAATCACATTTGTCCATCCTTATACTCCCAACAAGTAAACTAAATCACATTTGTCCATCCTTATACTCCCAACAAGTAAAATAAGCAATTTAGTCAATTTTCAACACAAGCCAGTTATTTGGCCTTATAATCATGCCATTTTAACCAATCCAAAGTAAACCAAATATTAAAATTACAGTCATCCAAATTGTACCAAAAATAGAAATAGTTTGAAAGACATGATTACATTTATATATTCATATAATTGACAATAAACAAAAAGCCCTAATATTGGCAATATAACACATTATAAATCATAAATTAAATACCCAAAAGAGACAGTGGATCTATACCACTAAGCCTCTGGGACTCCTCCACGTGTCACTCGTGGCTCTTCTCCTGAAAATTGTTAACCACATAATGAGACTCAAAAGTCCCAGTAACCAAAGCCAATTTATGATAGTGTATACAAACAGTTAAGTGTGTGCTTACTAAGTGAGAATTAAAAATAATATAATTCCAACAAATATAAGAAATATTATAATACACACAAACAACCATCCTTATATCCCTCCATTAACCTCGAGCCGTAGCCCTCACTCGGTGCTAAATTACCCGGCCAAAGGTAGATTAGCCCGAGCCCTTACAAGCCACCTATTGAGCTCCAATAGGGGCGTACCACGTGGCACATAAATACAAATAATAGCAAGTCTCCCAACACCTCCCACAATAATTAAACAAATTCATAATAATATTGCACAATTATACAATATTACAAAATTCATAATTTTCTCAATAATCACCCAATTAACAAGAAGTAACACTAATCACAAATTAAAAGCATGGTTACCTTGTGGCTTTTTCAATAAATTATTCCTTAAAATTTCTCTCTCACCACAATCTTCACCAGTAATACAATCTACAAATAACATATTATTTATAAATATTAGTTTCAATTTTTGAAACTAATAAAATAATTCTAATAATAGAATTAAAAATATAACATAATTCCTAATCTCAATCTTAATACAAATCTATAGTTAATACTATTAAGTATAATTTTTAACTCCTCTTTTAATTATCAATAAACATTAATAATCTAAAAATCAACTTCTAAACTAATTTCTATTATCAAAATTTTCTTTTTATTTCATAAATTCGTACCTAAAATACTCAAAAATTAAAAATTAAGTCTCTAGCTTAGAATCATAATCCTATAACCATAATAATTCATTTCTCATCCCAAATAATCATCTAAACCTCAATAAATCAACATATATTTTCAGATCTAGTTTAGAATTTGATCCATAAGCCACAAATTCAAAGATCATTAACAAATTTATACTCTATAACATTTATTATACTACTGACAACCTCAAAAACCATATTTATTCAACATAAATTCATCCCTCTTTCAGATCTTAAATTTTCTACCACTACAAACTCAGAAACTAAAGAAGAAGGATGACTAAGAAAAAATTTTAGAACACTTACTTAGTCTTGAAAAGCTTAAAATCACACCCTAAATATCCTATTAAAAACTCTTACCTTAAAAATTTAGATATTTCGCACCGGCAACTCGCTTCTCTCCGCCTCAGCTCGCGCGCAGGAATGAATGAGGAAATGAAGGAAGGTGAGTTTTTATAAAAATTCAGTGGGTCCCACATTTTTTTTAAAATTATTTTCTCTCTCTTCTTCTTCTTTTCTTTTATTATTATTTTATTATTGTTACTGTTGAGGCGGCGGACGAAACGAATTCGCTTTCTTCTTCTTCTTCCTTTCTTTTCCTTTCTTTCTTTTTATTATTATAATAATATAATTTAATAATATTTTATTTTTTATTTATTATTATTATTTTTTTTTTTTTTTTTTTTTTATTATTATTTTTTTTTTTCATACCTTTTTTTATAATAATAATTTAATAATACTTTTCAAAATTTTTATTAACCCAAATTAACTATTAAAATTTAAATTGGGATGTTACAATTCTCCCCTCCTTTTAGAAATTTTGTCCTCAAAATTTAAAATTAATAACTATTAACTACTCACTTAATCAAAAAGACGAGGATAATCACGTCGCATACTGTCCTCGGTCTCCCACGTAGCATCACCTGGAGTCGTGCCCTTCCAAATTACTTTAACCAATCTAATGGTCTTGTTTCTTAATTGCTTGTCCTTGTAATCCACAATCCTTTCTGGTTCAGCTTTGAATGTCAAATTCTCCCTGAGTTCAATTTCCTCGGGTTCAATTATATGGGAAGGATCTGGTTGATACTTTTTCAGTTGTGACACATGGAATACGTTGTGTATTCCAGCAATTTGGGGTGGTAATGCTACTTGGTACGCTACTGGTCCAACTCGTTTTAAGATCTCAAAAGGCCCCATAAACCTTGGTGTCAACTTCTTAGCCTTAATAGCTCTTCCAACACCAGTTACTGGAGAGATTTTCAAAAATACATGGTCACCTACTTCAAACTCAAGCGGTCTTCTCCTCTTATCCGCATAACTCTTTTGTCTACTTTGAGCTGTGAGTAATTTTTGCTTGATTAAAGCAATCTTTTGGGTAGTCTCATCAACAATGTCTGGCCCCAAAACAGTTCTCTCACTTAATTCTGTCCAACACAGTGGCGATCTACATTTTCTTCCATACAATGCCTCATAAGGTGCCATCTGAATGCTAGAATGAAAACTATTATTGTAGGCAAATTCAGCTAATGGTAAGTGACTATCCCAATTACCTCTAAGCTCAATGGCACACGCTCTTAACATGTCTTCAAGAGTTTGTATGGTTCGTTCCGTTTGCCCATCGGTCTGGGGGTGGTAAGCGGTGCTAAAACTCAGACGAGTACCCATGGCTTCCTGTAATGACTTCCAAAAGTTTGATGTGAATCTCGGATCACGATCAGATACAATATTTGTCGGCACTCCATGCAATCTCACCACTTCTCTTATGTAGATTTCAGTTAATTTTTCGAGAGAATACTTGATATTAGTAGCAAGAAAATGAGCTGATTTGGTGAGTCGATCTACGATTACCCATATAGTGTCATGACCAGAAGATGTTCTAGGCAATCCTGTAATGAAGTCCATAGAAATGCTGTCCCATTTCCACTCTGGAATATCAAGAGACTGTAGCATCCCGGCTGGTTTCTGATGCTCAATTTTGACTTTCTGGCAAGTCAAACAACGAGTTACATGTTCAGTTACATCTCTCTTCATCCTTGGCCACCACCAACCACGTCTTAAGTCATGATACATCTTAGTTGCTCCTGGGTGAATGGTATATTTACTCTGATGAGCCTCCTCAAGTAAGATATTTTTCAATCGAGTATCATTAGGCACACACACTCTACCTTTATATCTTACGACATCATCATCGGTCACATCAAAATGTTCAGCCTTTCCAGCCCCAATCTCTACCCTAATCTTATTCAAATAATCGTCCTTCTGCTGCGAAATTCTGATTTCTTCCCAAAAATTATTCTCAAATTCAGTAATATGTAGAGCAGCCAAACGATTTTCGACTACTTCTACATTTACTGCATGAAAACTACTCCATAATTCATGTTCTCTGACCATCATGTGAGCAGTATGTACAAGCTTCCTGCTCAGAGCGTCGGCGACTACGTTAGCTTTCCCTGGATGATACTTCAACTCAAAGTCATAATCCTTCAAAAACTCAATCCATCTGCGCTGTCTCATGTTGAGCTCCTTTTGATCAAACAAATATTTTAAACTTTTATGATCACTGAAGACTTCAAAAGAAGAACCATAAAGATAGTGCCTCCAAATCTTCAAGGCAAATACCACAGCAGCAAGCTCCAAGTCATGAGTAGGGTAATTTTCCTCATGAGGTCTCAACTGTCGAGAGGCATAAGCCACTACTCGATCCTCCTGCATCAATACACAACCTAAACCTTTCTTAGAAGCATCAGTATACAAGGTATAAGGAGCAGTTGGAACAGGTAAGGTGAGCACCGGTGTGGTGGTCAACCTCTTTTTCAGCTCCTGGAATGCAATTTCACACTCGTTCGTCCAAATAAATGGAGCATCTTTCCTGGTCAACTTAGTCAAGGGCATTGCAATTTGTGAAAAACCCTTAATGAAACGACGATAGTAGCCTGCAAGACCCAAGAAACTCCTAATCTCTGTCACACTTCGAGGTTGCTCCCATTTCATCACTGCATCTATCTTACTAGGGTCCACTGCTACCCCTTCTTCTGAAACAACATGGCCTAAGAATTTAACTTCTTTAAGCCAAAAATCACATTTGCTCAACTTGGCATAGAGCTTGTGCTCTCTTAATATCTCCAAAACAATTTTAAGATGTCTAGCATGGTCCACCTCATCTCGAGAATAAATAAGTATGTCATCAATAAAGACTACAACAAATTCATCGAGATAAGGCCTGAAGATTCGATTCATATAATCCATGAAGACAGCTGGGGCATTTGTTAACCCAAACGGCATCACTAGGAACTCATAGTGCCCATATCTAGTTCTAAAAGCAGTTTTAGGGATATCCTCTGCTCTAACCCTCAATTGATGATACCCTGATCTTAGATCAATCTTAGAAAACACCGCTGAATTGACTAATTGGTCTAACAAATCATCAATTCGAGGTAAGGGGTACTTGTTCTTGATGGTTACCTTATTCAATTGTCTATAATCAATACACAATCTAAGGCTTCCATCTTTCTTTTTCACAAACAGTACCGGTGACCCCCATGGTGATACACTCGGTCTGATAAACCCCTTCTCTAACAACTCTTCAATTTGTCTCTTCAACTCAGCTAACTCCGATGGAGACATCCTATAGGGTGCCTTAGAAATAGGCCCCGTACCAGGTACGAGTTCAATGAGAACTCAACCTCTCGTTCTGGAGGCAAACCGATCACTTCAGTAGGAAAGACGTCAGGGAATTCTCTCACTACTGGAATCTGATCTACACCTTCTTCAATCTCTGCCTTGATTGAGAAGAAAATCATAAAAGCTTGACAGCCCTTTCTTATACACTGTTCTACTTGAGCTGCAGACAACAACATAGGACTTTGGGACTCTACAGGGGTTACAGTAAGACTGAGAGTGACACACTCTTTTTCTGACAATTAAGTACAGCTCCATTTGCAGACAACCAATCCATCCCCACAATAACATCAATCCCAGACAAAGACAAACAAATGAGGTCTATGGTGGTCTTTCGACCCTCATACTCAACCTCTACATTTAGACATGCCTTAGCAGTCCTTACAGTCAAACCAGCAGGAGTAGAAATCTTCACATCAAAAGGTAAGGTACACACAGGCAATTTACATCTTTTCATACATTCATCAGACACAAAAGAGTGTGTAGCACCCGAATCAAACAAAGCACAAACATCATTATCAAGGATTCGGATTATACCTCGGATAGCATTAGGGTTGTTAGTAGCCTCTGGCCCAGAGAGGGCATACACTCGTGCTGGTACTGTAGGTCTCTGATCATTACCCCTATTTTGGTTTTGATAGCAGAATCGAGCAATATGACCAGGCTTCTGACAGATGTAACAAACCCAACAATCACCAGAATGAAACTTCCCACACTTACTGCATGCTTGATTACTAGCAGCACCAGAGTAGGATTAAAGGTAGCTGGGCTCCTATAGGACCCTTGACTTCCACTCTGATTCCCTCTGTAGCTCTGGCCCTTATGATAGTAGCCCTTCTTCTTCTGATTTCTAAAGCCTCCAAAGATTTGACTGCTCCTCTTCTCTACTCCACCAATGGGTCTGGTGTGGATAGGGGGCTTCCCATGAGGTTCTTTCCTCCTCTCTCTATCAGCTTCTAATCTAGCCTCTCTCTTCCTCCGAGAAACTATTCGAAGCTTATTGCACATCTCACTGAATGTCTTGATCTCAAAAGGGGCTAACTGTTCCCTTAGATCAGGCCTCGCCTTCTCTAGTAATCGTTCAGCCATCCACTCCGTGTCTTCATGTTTCTGGAGGTAAGTAGAGTATTTAGATAATTCTGAGAATTGTTCAATAAATTCATCCTCATCTAGATCACCCTGACGAAATGCATGAAACTCAGCCTCCTTTTCTGCTCTCAGTGCAGTAGGAAAATAATTCTCGAACAATATGGCTTTAAAATCTTCCCAAGTAAGAGAGGAATCATCCTTCGGTCCTGATGTTTCCCACCATTTCTTAGCACTCTTCTGTAGTAAGAATATTGCCAGCTGCACCTTTTGATTAGAAGTGCACACAACCATACGAAAAATACTCTCCAATTGATCTATCCATTCTTCAACCACCGCCGGCTTAAGATTTCCATCGAAAGTAGGAGGATTAAACTTACGAAAAGTACTCCAGATCTTTGTGATCGTGGATGTCTGTTGCTCAGAGTGGAGACTCACATTCTTCGGACTAGTCTCATGGTGAGAATAAGGAGGTAAGCCTTCATCAGCAGATTGGCTCGCATTGAATACCTTGGTATGGCTTCCTTCTTGTTGGCCATTTCCCTCTCGGTTGTCATTCTCCTTATATTGTCTTAAAGCGGCCAACTCTTCTTCTTGTCTCTTCATGCGGTCACTAAGATTATATAGTAGATCCATCATTTGCCTCATGGTTGGCTCATCCTGCCTTAGTTGTGACTGTATGGGCTCGCCCTGCCCATTTGTTGCTGTGTGGGCTCCGGTTGTGGCAGTGAAGGTATGTCATTTCCTATTGGCTCTATAGAATCACCGACAATTTCGCCACCTCTCCTAGTTTTAGACACCATCTCTCCCCTCCTAAAGGATGGAAGTCACATAATTAAGTTAACACTAATCTCAAGACAAGAAAAATAATGGAGAAGCATTATGATTTAATAATGTATATTGCCAATAAACTAGGTTAATGTATAACAATTTCATAATTTATAAGAATTGGAACCATGAAGCTCTGATACCAAAATTTGTAACACACCAAATTTTTTTTTTTTAAATAATTTAACTCAACCATAGTTGGGTTACAGCCACCCAACACATTTTTATATCAATAATTTCGATATAAAATATTTTATAATTGGCTTCAACTCACACACTATAACATTTCAGATAAATTTTTACCTCCCACATGCCATTAGGCTAAATCACATTTGTCCATCCTTATACTCCCAACAAGTAAACTAAATCACATTTGTCCATCCTTATACTCCCAACAAGTAAAATAAGCAATTTAGTCAATTTTCAACACAAGCCAGTTATTTGGCCTTATAATCATGCCATTTTAACCAATCCAAAGTAAACCAAATATTAAAATTACAGTCATCCAAATTGTACCAAAAATAGAAATAGTTTGAAAGGCATGATTACATTTATATATTCATATAATTGACAATAAACAAAAAGCCCTAATATTGGCAATATAACACATTATAAATCATAAATTAAATACCCAAAAGAGACAGTGGATCTATACCACTAAGCCTCTGGGACTCCTCCACGTGTCACTCGTGGCTCTTCTCCTGAAAATTGTTAACCACATAATGAGACTCAAAAGTCCCAGTAACCCAAAGCCAATTTATGATAGTGTATACAAACAGTTAAGTGTGTGCTTACTAAGTGAGAATTAAAAATAATATAATTCCAACAAATATAAGAAATATTATAATACACACAAACAACCATCCTTATATCCCTCCATTAACCTCGAGCCGTAGCCCTCACTCGGTGCTAAATTACCCGGCCAAAGGTAGATTAGCCCGAGCCCTTACAAGCCACCTATTGAGCTCCAATAGGGGCATACCACGTGGCACATAAATACAACAATAATAGCAAGTCTCCCAACACCTCCCACAATAATTAAACAAATTCATAATAATATTGCACAATTATACAATATTACAAAATTCATAATTTTCTCAATAATCACCCAATTAACAAGAAGTAACACTAATCATAAATTAAAAGCATGGTTACCTTGTGGCTTTTTCAATAAATTATTCCTTAAAATTTCTCTCTCACCACAATCTTCACCAGTAATACAATCTACAAATAACATATTATTTATAAATATTAGTTTCAATTTTTGAAACTAATAAAATAATTCTAATAATAGAATTAAAAATATAACATAATTCCTAATCTCAATCTTAATACAAATCTATAGTTAATACTATTAAGTATAATTTTTAACTCCTCTTTTAATTATCAATAAACATTAATAATCTAAAAATCAACTTCTAAACTAATTTCTATTATCAAAATTTTCTTTTTATTTCATAAATTCGTACCTAAAATACTCAAAAATTAAAAATTAAGTCTCTAGCTTAGAATCATAATCCTATAACCATAATAATTCATTTCTCATCCCAAATAATCATCTAAACCTCAATAAATCAACATATATTTTCAGATCTAGTTTAGAATTTGATTTAAGCATAAATTCAAAGCCATTCAAAGATCAACAAATTTATACTCTATAACATTTATTATACTACTGACAACCTCAAAAACCATATTTATTCAACATAAATTCATCCCTCTTTCAGATCTTAAATTTTCTACCACTACAAACTCAGAAACTAAAGAAAAGGATGACTAAGAAAAAATTTTAGAACACTTACTTAGTCTTGAAAAGCTTAAAATCACACCCTAAATATTCTATTAAAAACTCTTACCTTAAAAATTTAGATATTTCGCACCGGCAACTCGCTTCTCTCCGCCTCAGCTCGCGCGCAGGAATGAATGAGGAAATGAAGGAAGGTGAGTTTTTATAAAAATTCAGTGGGTCCCACATTTTTTTTAAAATTATTTTCTCTCTCTTCTTCTTCTTTTCTTTTTATTATTATTTTATTATTGTTACTGTTGAGGCGGCGGACGAAACGAATTCGCTTTCTTCTTCTTCTTCCTTTCTTTTCCTTTCTTTCTTTTTATTATTATAATAATAATAATTTAATAATATTTTATTTTTTATTTTTATTATTATTTTTTTATTTTTTTTATTATTATTTTTTTTCATACCTTTTTTTATAATAATAATTTAATAATACTTTTCAAAATTTTATTAACCCAAATTAACTATTAAAATTTAAATTGGGATGTTACAATGAATGTGTTTGAAAAGGTGAAAGATCTTGACAATCATTTTGGTAAACCCTTATGAGAAATGTTGCAACAAGTAGGTGGAAGAAAAAATCAATCTTTTTTGATCTACCATATTGGAAATCTTTACATATAAGACACTTTCTTGATGTGATGCATATTGAAAAAAATGTGTGTGACAGTGTCATTGGGACATTGTTCCAGTTTCCAGGAAAAAGTAAGGATGGTGTCAAATTAAGGTTGGATTTGGTTTCATGGGAATAAGGGAGGAGTTGGCTCTAGTGGAGAAAGGAAATCGCACATATCTGCCACCAACAGCTTACACTCTGTCAAACAAAGAGAAAAAATGTTTTCTTGAATTCCTCCATATTGTTAAAATGCCAGAGGGATATTCTTCAAATGTAAAGAATCTTATGTCAATAAAAGACTTGAAGTTATAGGGGCTTAAATCTCATAATTCTCATGTGTTTCTCTAAAATTTCTTACCAATTGGCATTAGATCTATTTTGCCAAAAAAAGTGCAATGCACCATCACTAATTTATGCTTATTTTCAAGATGATTTGTAATAAAGTGGTTGATCCTGCAAAATTTTCAGCCTTACAAAGGCAAATTATTTTGACCCTATGTGAACTTGAAATGTATTTCCCGCCTTCATTCATTGATATCATGATTCATTTGACTGTCCACTTAATCAAAGAAGTTCAAATGTACGGGCCATCATATTTAAGATCAATTGAGCATGTCATGAAAATATTAAAAGGCTATGTAAAGAATAGATATCGACCCGAGGGGTGTATCGCTGAATGGTACATAGTCGAAGAAGCAGTTGAATTGTATACAGATTATCTATCCAACATTGATGCTATAGGGATTCCAAAGTCTCATCACGATGGACGAAGATTAGGGAAAGGAATAATTGAAAAATAAAGTTGTTAGCATCTGAGCAGTCGAATGTGAACAAGCTCATCTATATGTTTTGCACAACACTGAAGAAGTTAAGCCATTTGTGGAAGAACATAAGGATATTCTATGAGACATGTTTGGTGTTAGAAATGAGAATTTTGTAACAAAAAAACACAATCGATGATTTATAAAGTGGTTTAGAAGTCGCATTCTTGAGGAGTTGGAGAGAGATCCTAATAATGTTTATGAATAATTAAGATGGCTGGTCAAGGGGCCGAGTTTACAAGTTTTATCTTACACTGGTTGTATAATCAATGGTTACACTTTCTATATCAAAGAACAAGATGATCAAAGCACGATGCAGAATAGCAGAGTAATGCTTATTGCTGGTGGTCTACATATATCCAGTTCAAAAAACACCAACCCTGTTTATGCAAAAATGTTATACTTTGGTGTCATTAAACGTATATAGGAGTTAGATTACTTTATGTTTAAGGTGCCAATCTTTGGATATAGGTGGGTTAACAATTATAGTGGATTCCAAATTGATGATTTTAGATTTATTCAAGTGGATCTCTCTAAGGTTGGGTATAGAAATGACCCTTTTATTTTAGTTTCACAAGCTCAACAAGTGTTTTTCATTCCTAATCTTGCAAAAAAGAATTGGTCTATTGTACTTTTGTCAAATAAAAAACATGACGATGATGATGAAGCTCATGGTAATGAAGATATGAATATTAAGATGATCCTTTCTACAGGACAAGTCAATCTTTTGACAATGATTTAATTGAAGATGAGCACTTGTGCATGAGAGATGATCATAGAGATGGGATATGAGTTGACCTGTCAAGTCTAAATCAAATAAAGAAAAAATGAAAAAGTAATTTTATTTTTCATTTTTACTTCTTTCAAAATTAATTTACCTTGTTTGTTCTACTCTTGCATATGTTAGTGCATCATTTTTAACTTGAAGGACAATGAGTTCTTATAGTGACAACGAACCTCATACCAGTTCAAATAATGAAGATCCTCAAGCAATAAAGAAGAAAATGTTTTGAGATGTTCATCGTGGTAGAACTGTGATGGCCAAGTTGATCAGAAATAGAAGCATGGGAATAAAGCTACAAGTTGGTTGGAATATTAAGGGTCAACCAATAAAACCAGATGGAAAAAAATTAGTCAATTATATTGGAGCTATAGCTCAAGACCATGTGCCTATTACATTTACTGATTGGAGAAAAGTTTTGAATGAGTAAAAGAGATTCATATAGGAACAAGTTGAGGTAAAAAAAAAAAGAAATCATTTAAATTTTATCTTTTTTTTATTTTTTCTTGCACATTTAGTGATCTAAATTATTTTAATCTTTCTTTCAGTCTTGTTTTGAGCTTGATAAGATTCATGGAACATATGTCCTCAAAAAAGCTGGGATGATTCTTAGAAAATTTCATGCAGATATTTGCAAGTGGTATTTAATAGATAATAATCAAAATATCATTAAACATCCACTGAAACTTTATGATGGGATCATACTTCAAGAAGATTGGGATGAATTTGTTCTAGTGCACACAACAGAAAAATTTAAGGTAATTAATGATAGATTTGACCAATTAAATATAGTTTTTTATATAAAATTAACATGAATTCAATTTTCATTTCAACAGTTGAAAAGCGAGCGATACCGTCAATTAGCGAAAAGCCAAAAATATTGCTTCAAAAGGGGTCAAAAAGGATACACATTCATTGAACAAGATAAAATACATATCTTATATTTAATACTTATTACATGCATCTATTTTATATGTTTGAGTTATTTATGAATTTAGTTAATTATTTTAATATGTAGATAAAAAAAGACAATTAAATTGTGAACAACTTTCAAGACATGAAGTGTGAGCCGAAGATGACAATATGAGGCAAGTTTGGCAGACTTGTGTAAGTATTAATATTTAATTCTTGTTTAAATCTAATATTTTATGTCAAAAACTAAATCTCATATTTTATATAATAACAAATTTGTCACAAGATCAGAAGAAGCACAACAATTTGGTTGTGAAGATATCCTTAGCAAGGCATTAAATGTTCTAGAAGTCTCGAGTCGTGTCAGAGGGGTTGGTTTTGGTGTTACCCAAACCATTTATTTCGGTGGCAGGAGACGCTCAAACAAGAGTGTAATTGCTAAGTTGAAAGAGGAAATGAATGCATTTCGACAATGAATGTTGAAACAAAATATGCGCGAGCAGCATTATGAAGAACAATATCGTCAATTAGAAGAATAAAATAAAAAGTTATTCTAGCAAATGAATGATATGATGCAACAAGGCCTGGTGAGAATTCCAATAGTTGAAAGCCCTAGTTTGAGGAATAGCTATACTTCCGTGTCAAACCACCCAACTCTTCCTCTAGTAATACTTTTTCTGCACTACTTTAATTATATTCTTAATTTTATAATATAAATTATTAAAAAAATTTCCTAGGGGGAATCAAAATGCAAATTGTACACAGAAATTCCCTTTAAAAATACAGTTGCCGTGGGTACTGTTTACAATTTCGCTGAAGACACTTTACATGCAATACCATTACACCCTGGCACATTATGATTTTTTGTAGACATTTGCACTAATGATGATGCCAAGTTACCAATACCTCTTAATGAAGATATTGTATTGGTTAAAGATGCAGAGGGGACTTTTGTTGCGTGGCCTCTATATCTCATTGAGTCATTTGACAAGGTAATTATATAATTCAAACTTCTTTATAATTTGCTACATGTACTTATAATTTGGTGACTTAGTTTTTTTATATTATTTTTACAGACTCAATCAAAATCAAAGAATAAGAAAATAATTAAATTGCATGGTAATATCTCTAAGGAATCAAATACCATGCATAAGCAAAAAAGTATATCTCATAGAGCTTCAAAAATGAAAAAGGCTAATAATTGTCGTGAAGCTCTTCGGTCTCTTTTGCCAAAGCTTACTACTAATGGCCAAACAATTGAAATAAGATTTGAGGAAGAAATCTATTATAAAGATAGTTGGAAAAATCTTGATAGAAATACCATCATGGAAATACTTAATCGAGAATGGGCAAGTGCTTCTGCTATCAATACTTGAATAAGGTACTTGTTTACAATATCCTTTGATATTGATTTTTTATCATTTGTTATGATTGGTTTTAATACAAGTTTTTGGTATTTATTAAAGTATTTGTACATTTCTTTTCTGAAAGACACGAAGAAAATGAATAGATTTGCATTTATTAGTCCTTATGATATTAGTGATGGATCGACACTGGGTCCATCTGAGCAAGTAAATCTTATAAAAGAAATGTTCATAGAGAAGGCAGAAGTTGAAAAACATATGTTATTTTTAATTCCTTATAATGCAGGGTAAGTAGTTTATTGATTATTTTTTTCTTTTGTGTATGATACCTCAAGTTTATTAAGACATAACAAAAGTTTAAAATTTTTACAAAACATTGAATTTTGATTCTTATCAATCTTGTGGCTGTTCCTTTGCCTTTAATTTATTATTTAGATCCTCTATCTAAAGGTATGCCAACAGATCAGCTTAATATGTTAAGGTTATTTAATAAGTAAGTATTTATACTTATAAGAATTATTTTACACATTTTTATATACATTTGCATCAATTGGTATTGATTAATTTTTTTTTATTTTATTAGGGCATTGAACAATTTTCAAAGTCACAAAGAGCTCTCCTTTTTCAGAAGTAAAGAATTCTCTAAAAGTTATCAATGGACAAAATTATGGTATAAATTATTAAATTATTAGACCATCTTCAATTTTGTTCATAAATTTACATTATATTTTGGTGAATTTTTTTAGTGCCCTTTCCAACCAATAACAATGATTGTGGTTATTATATTATGAAATTTATGAAAGATGTGATCATTCATGGTCAAACTTCTATCCCATTTAAGGTATGAAATTTAACTCAATTTAAATTTTATCATTTTTAGTTGCTTATGACATCATTTAATATATTTTGTAGTAATATGAGGATACAAGGTGCTTGGAATATAGTGATGAGCAAATTTATGATCAAATTGAAGAATGGTCATCTTTTGTTTTGACTTTAAGACACTAGAACATAGGTAATTATTAAATGGTTTATTGATGTAGAAACTTTTGAAAATTTTCATTATATATCTTCAACTTCTTGGAGAACTTAGCTATATTAACGTAGTTATAGACTTCTTGTTAGTATTACAAAGCTGTTTCTTTTATTGTATAACTAAACTGTTTGTAAATTATTGGACTGGTTAATATATATTATTCGATCTTTTGTATTGGTTCAAAAGTTGGTTAATTAATTTATGAAATTTTATTTTAAAAAAAATTACATTAGTTGGTGTTTCTTCAAGGAAGAAACGCCACCTCTGTAGTCAAATAGGTGGCGTTTCTACCTATTAGAAACGCCACCTATTTGAATTTAATTTTTTTAATTATGACAATTTTTTTAAATATCTGGAGTTATTAGCCATAAAAAAAATTTACAATTGTGTTATGAATTAAAAAAAATATAACAAATAGGTGACGTCTTTTTAAAGAAAAAAAGCCACCTCTATTAATCCAAGGTATGAGAGAGGTGGCATTTGTTCTAGGAAAAATGCCACCTCTGTTAAGCTGAGTTTGAGAGAGGTGGTGTTTTTTTCTCGAACAAACGCCACCTCTGTTAATCCGAGGTATGAGAGAGGTGGTGTTTGTTCTAGAAAAAAATGCCACCTCTCTAATTTAAAAAAAAAATAATCTGATAGAGGTGGCGTTTGGAAAACTGAAAACACCCTCACTCTCATCAGTCTCATGGATTTATTAATTAATCAAACGCCACGAGATACCTATTATAACTTTAAAA